>NC_083321.1:15522021-15854751 GCF_963455315.2 Globicephala melas
GGGCCCCCAGTCACCCACAGGGGTCGGGCCGACAGCTCCCAGCCCTACCCTTTCTTCATGCTTTTCCCCCAAATCAACTCTCATGTGTCCGTGAAAAATCACGTCCAGGTGTGCTTGTGGTAGGTTTGAAGAGAGAACAGGACCAGCGCCATGCCCCTGCCTCGGGCCTCAGCTGCTCACCCTGTCGCTGGGCCCAGGACCAGTCCCACCCAGGGGACACCCCCAAGTATCTCTCACTCAGACCCCAGGGGGACCCTGTGGAAGCCTAGCTCAGAGCCCCCAGGCCACCGCTGCCATCAAGCAGGCAAGTCAAACCCAACCAGGACCCAAAACCACAGTGATTTTCTGAACCTTGAAATGAACACAAACTTTCCCGATTTCTAGAACCTCAAACCCAGTCGGAGGTTCACACCTCCTGCGGGCAAAGCCAGCCAACAAACACAAAACATGCAGACGGATCCAAGCCCAAACATGTGCTCCCAGAAACGACGTCAGGCCAGACCCATTGCCCCCAAACTTCTGGTCATGGTTTCGAGCTTTTGAGTATGAGAAGGAGGGTGCTGCGGAGTCAGACCAAACGGGGGCTGGGAGCAGAGCAGACAGGAGGAAGTAAAGATGAGGTGTGTTAGGGTGCAAAGACAAGGCCTCTCTCAGCCTCGGGGGTCTGTGGTAGAGATGAGGTGGGTCCTTCCGCTGGGAACCCACCAGTTACGCCCCAGAGCCCCTGGGGAGGGAGCGAGGGAGCAGCGGAGGCAGTGAGGAGGGTCTGTGGCTGAGGGCACTCCCTGGCCAGGCATGGGGGCATCTCACCACCAAGCCAGGGGCGTGGGGCTGGACCTGGGCCGCCATCTGGCAGCCCCTGGCTTCCTGTCCCTCCCAGGCAGGAAAGGGAGCGGAGGTAGAGGTGCAGGAGCAGAGAGCCTTCCCCAGGTGTCATGGAGGTCCTGCCCTTGAGGACTGCTGCCACATCTAGTCTAACTTGGACACCAGGTGAAATAGCCGTCTGGGAGATGGGAGAGGACGTGGACTCAGGCAAAGGGGGAACGTGGGCCCCTTGGAGGCTCCCCATGGTGAGGTGAAAGGGGGAGCAGGCGGCATGGTGCTGTGTGTGTTTCCCGTTCACGTTCAGCTCTGCGGGGACAGGTGCAGAATAGTGGAAGGGAGACGGGAGCAGGTGATGATTGAAGACACTGAAGTGGGTCTTTGCATCTCTGGAGCTGGGAGGCTGGGAGGTGAGGCCTGGCACACACAGAAGTTGCCAGGTATGGAAATCACCAAGCCTTTCCCCAAAATGAGATGCCTTCCCCTCCCGGCCAGCACCCTGAGTTTATGGTTGAAAGCTGTGTGCACCTCAACCCTGAGTAGGGGGCTTTCTCAAGCCTGCCCCCTCCCTTCCTTTCCTGCTGGAGCCGCGTGGGGGGGGCAGGAGCTGGGGGCTCAGAAGCCACTGAAGGATGAGCTCCAGAGCATGGAGGTGGGCAAGGAGGTAGAGGGACAAGACCCCCTTCCATGGTAGCAGGAGGATAAGGGGGAGGGGCTTAAATCCTCAAGGGTTCCAGAAATGGGATGAGGCTGGTGGTCTCAACAACCGGACGCTGCCAACTTAGGTCACCTCAGTCAAGGCTCAGGCCTTTCTCTGGGACAATGAGCCACTCTCTTGGTGAGAGAACCTTCTGGAAAGTTCTGGCATAAAGTAGGTGGTATAGAGCAGGCCACCAAGAGCCAGAGAGGGCTGTGTCCAAGTCCTCATTTTACTCCTGTGTGGTTTTGGCAAGTTACTTAACCTTTCAGTTCCTCAACGTCTCCGTCTGTAAAATGGGGATAATGAGAGCATTGGTGTGGGGACTAAATGATGTTGCACATGTAAGGTGCCAGGTACACAGCAGGTGCTCTAAATGTTTTATTTATAGGTCACTCCTGTAGTGGTTGGTTGCCCCAGGTGCCCAGAGGGGCTTGGCATCTTGAAACGCTTAACCCTCCAAAAGATTGCGGGTTGCCTCCTCAGCACAGGCTCTGAGCCCCGACATCTCCAGCCTTGCCCAGCGCCCAAGGCCAGTTTAAAGAAGGCAGTTGCCCAGTCCCCAGTTTGCACGCGCTGAGCCCCTCCATGGAAAAACTTGGATGGGCTGGAAAATCCCCACTACAGTTACATTTTCAAACCTTCTCACAATCCAAATGTCAACACCAATCGAAACAATATGTTTATTTGCAGACCTCCTGCCAGACCGGATTAATTTCTACAGGCTCAAAGCCCATTTTGGAACTGTAATGTCTCAATTTTACAGATGAGAAGAGGGAGGGGGAAGAAAAGCCAAACCTTCTTTGCCTTCTTGATCTGGGAAGTGTCGGGGGCAGGAAAGCACCGGGGGCAGGTTTCATGGCTGGCCCTGTCACCCAGAAGGCCCCGTCGCTCAGAAATGGCATCTGGGGCCCCAATCACCCATGCGGCTCGCATCTGCAAACACATCTCTTCTCTTGGCTTCTACCTCACAGCTTCCTTCTCCCTCTGCTCTTATGGGTCACCAATTTCTCTGCCCGGTGGGGGTCTGGAGGCGTGGCCAGTGGGTATTCAGCCAGGGTGGGGAAGATGGAAGCCAAAGAGAGGGATGAAATGTCTCTGGAACCCCGGGGTTCACATGGGCCTCAGATGAGCTTGGACCTGGTGTGTGGCTTTGTAATAAAGAGAAGGATGTCTTGAGTCCAGACACTGGGCCCTGCTGACAGAGGAGCCAGCCCTGCCTCAGACGTCCTGGCATAAGTGGCATTAAGTGGGTGCCTTGCCCCATCTAGAGTCCTCAGAGCAGCTTGGCAAGATGGGCATTGCCATTATACCCATTTTGCTGATGAGGAAACTGAGGCTTGCACGAGATCTCCAACATGCATGTGACATAGTCAGGGATGGAGGCTGGCCTGTCCAAAGATCTTGTTCTTTCCAGCCCTGAGAATAGCAGCAATAGAAAACTGGAAGAGAGGTCTCCTGGGGAAAGCTCTCTCTGGAGTGGCTTTAAGCTCTCCCTACTTTGCAGGTGAAGAGGCAACCAGTTCCCCCAGGATGAGAGCAGAGGCAGGAGATTGGACGCTTCAATATTGTTTGGTTTTGTCCAGCACATTCCCCTCTGTTTACAACTGAACCTAGCTAAAAAATAAATTCAATCTAACCTTCCCTCAGCAAAAGTTGAATTCTAAGACTATTGTTAGAAATATGCAAAATCATACACATGGAAGGGCTGTGAAAACTCCTAATCTTCCCTTCCCAGCTGCAAGCCTCACCGTGTCAGAGCTCCTATCCATCCTTCAAGAAGCCTCTCCTGCTTTCCCATGCTTTTACCTCTGGAAAGCATTTCTTATGTTCTGCCTGGTATCCTATGTAGAGGCTTATATGTCTGGAGCTCTTGTGAGGTCCAGTAAAGAGCTTGGCACATGAGGCCCTCAGAAAAATCTGTACTGAAGGAATGACTTAAGAATGAAGATATGTTAGCACCAGGAAGCAGGTACCCTTATTGCCCCCATTTCAGAGATGAAGAAACTGAGGCTCAGAAAGGTGAACTGACCTGCCCCACGTTCCATAGCAACAGCACCTGCTTCATGGCCCAGGTCTGTTTGATTCCTCCAGACTTGCATACAGAGTTCGGAGCAGTCGGCTGTGCCCACTCAGGACCCTCTCCCAGGACCCCTGCTCCACTGGTCACTACAGGGATCAGGCTGGGCTTCCTGTAAGGCAGGAGGGAAAGCTGGAGAGCCGCTGGCCGGCCTGTTCACGTCTCAAAGGCACACCCAGAGGAGGCTACCGACAGGTCCAAAGGCCCAAAGCCATGGGACTCAGGGGCTCAGGATGGACACGTAAGTAGATTCACTTCAAACGGGTCTCACCCTCCTTCCCTGATGGGAGGTCAGGCCCAACCAGGCAGGCCCCCCAGGCCCAGGCCGGCAGAGGGAGGAGGGTTTCTTCCCCTAGAGTGGTGGAGGCATATGGAAGCAGCAAAGCAAACAGTGAGAAGTGGGGTGCATGTGTCGGACAGCCCCACAAAATTTATCCTGATTGGATCATCAGCCCAGGGGCCTGAGGGGAGTCCTGAAGCTACTGGGTGGAGCCAAATGCAGATCAGGGTTCAGTGCCAGCAACAGAGTGGCGGGTCCCAGAGAGCAAAGGGGAGGTTGTCCGGGCAAACTCCATGATGGGGATCTCAGGGCCCCAGCAGGGATGTCAGCTGTCTTAGAACACGTTTATATGAGAAGACCGGGGTCCATGTATTCATGCACTCATGTATTTCTTTATATGCACTCCTCTCTAACCAGTTTTTAGAATTATAGAAGGAGCGAACAGAAAGACAAAAAAATCCACCCACCCCACCTTTTGGAGATAATCACTGTTACCACTTTGATATACCTGATTCCAGATGATTTTCTGTGCATGTTTGTTTGTTTAAACAATGGGATCGTATTCTTCAAAGCTATTTTCTAACCTACTCTTTTCACTTTACGATGTAAAAATGATTGTGTGTACCCACACGCTTACATTAGCACACAAAATTTCTGGAAGAACATGCAAGGAAATATTAATCTGGTTGCTTTTGGAGAGGGAGACTGCAGATCTAGAGTGGGAGAAAGAGTGACTTCTAATTCCAAATATTTTTATTTAATAAGCGCTTCTGTGTTTATTATGTGCCAGGCACTTTTCTTCTAAGCACGATACAAATATAAATGTGTTTCATTTGCTTTAAAAATATTTCTGTAGAGTTTTTGTTTCTTACCAGACGAACGTGTTACTTTTGCAATTAAAAAATGAGTTTAGGCTTCCCTGGTGGCGCAGTGGTTGAGAGTCCGCCTGCCGACGCAGGGGACGCGGGTTCGTGCCCCCGTCCGGGAGGATCCCGCATGCCGCGGAGCGGCTGGGCCCGTGAGCCATGGCCGCTGAGCCTGCGCGTCCGGAGCCTGTGCTCCGCAACGGGAGAGGCCACAACAGTGAGAGGTCCGCATACCGCAAAAAAAAAAAAAAAAAAAAAAAAAATGAGTTTAAATTAGTGCATGTACTGAACATCTCTCCACATCAAATAAAATCTATTTCTATATCACATCTACCAGCCGGCTGCAGTTTTCCATTGCCCAGCAGCCTGGGCCCAGCCTATCTAAATGGCCAGCCCAGGGTGGAGAAGATGAGACTTATCAGCTCCCTTGAAAAGGAGCAGAAACCAAAAGAAATGACACCAGCATTGGGCAGCCGTGTCTGCACTTACTTTATAAACAGAAATTTTCTCTGTCCTTGAACCAAACTGGGCGGCAGATAAAAACCCAGACAAGCCACGCTGATTGTTGATCCTCAAACCAAAATGACCCAAATCCTAATTTTTTTTTTAAACCAAAATGTCAGGGAATTCTCTGGCAGTCCAGTGGTTAGGACTCCGCGCTTTCACTGCTGAGGGCCTGGGTTTGATCCCTGGTCGGGGAACTAAGATCCCACAAGCTGCAAAGCCAAAAAATAAAATAAAATAAAATGTCCATGGAACCAGAGCTTCTTCCCTAAACCCCCAAGTGAGCCCACTCAGAGTGGCATCAGATATTTTTCACAAGCAGTTCAATTAGACCATTCCTCAAATCTTTTTCTGAGAAGCTCTGTTTCAGAATCTCAGGGCCCTGCATTTTTATCAGCGCAGTGACAGCATGGGGCATCCTTCACAGAGCTTAGGTTCAAGGTTCAGAATCAGAAAGGCCTGGGATTGGGGTGACATTGAATGGGTTATAAACAATTCTGGGCTCGAGTCCTACTTCCTACGACTGTTGTAGGAATGAATAGTCCTAGGAAGAGGGTCCCCAAGATGCTGTGGCCTTGGAGTGGACTCCAGGCCTTTGGTGAAGCCCCAGGTCATTCTGAGACAAAGCCACCATCCTGGCTAGAGTAGCCAAAGCCCTCAAAAGACAGCACGCCCAAAGATGTCCCACAGGCCTCTTCAAAGCCATTCAGAAGCCAGGGCTCAGAGCCTAGATGCTGCTGCCTGGTTCCAGGCCCTGAAGGTCATGGGGCAGGAGGGAAAGCAGTGCTGACCCCAGCTGTCCTCCTTCCTGAGGTCACACCTGCCGTCCTCAAGCTGCCCATTCAAGTTTCCAGGCTGGGGCTAGCTGACGCAGCATCAGGGCCACTTCGCAACCAGGAAAGAGGGTCCAACATGACAAAAACAGAGCCTGGGGTTTAGCCTGGGGGTGGGGCTGCCCCCCCCACTCCCCTTCACTCACACTCACACACTCCCCTGTCCCCAACCCTATGCAGAGGGACCGCCTCCCACCGCTGAGCCCCCCAGCTGTCACCCAGCCCAGCTCTGTTTGCACCCGTCTCTCCCCGCTGACCAGGAGAAGAAGGGAGAGGGGATGGAAATCTGAGCTCCCCCACGGGGAGGTGGTCCAGACCTTCCAGACGGGAGCAGAGGCTTCGAGGGAGGAGAGTTCCCAAAGCATATGCCCAGGAGGACTCATGAGAGACCCCAGCCCCCCACCACCGGGCCCCCCTGAGATGCTGGCGGCCCCCTGCCTCTCCTGGAGCCTCCCCAACCACAGGCTAAGGCAGACCCTGGGCAGCATATTCTGAAAAGCTATTTATTTTTAACAGGCTTTACTAATATCATGAGCCCGAGTAGCCCAGGACAACCTCACAGTAGAGACCTTTTCATGGGGGTAAGAGTGCCCCACTTCCCTGGGAGGGGCCACCAAACCAGAATCCAGGCCCAACTGTCTGCTTAGAGGGAAAAAAAAACTGTACCACAAAATAAACCAGCACCTCAGCCCTCCCGCCCCACCTCTTGTCACTGCTCACTTCTTTCCGTGTTCCTGATCTGTGCTGGGGATGCTGGCAGCTAGACATCAAAATGGGAGCTGACCCTGAGTTAGACCTGTCTCCCCATCCTAGCTGGGAGAGAGGGGCAGGCTGGGGCCCTCCAGCCTCAGGCACCAGGCCCCACCTCCCAGAACTATTGTGACAGCTCAGGAAAGCGACTGAAACACAGTCCCCATCCTCAGGAAGGACTTTGATCACTGCAAGCTCCCCATGAAAACCTTCTTTATACGCCCAGGAGACACCAGGTTCCCCATCAACCGACAGGAGACAGGCCCTCCAAGGAAGGTTCCAGAATGCTCCCACAGAGCCCCAGCTGGCAAGTGAGTTCCGGAGAAGCAGAGTCCACAGTTCCCGAAGGCATCCAGTGGTAACACCATCCCAGGAACCCCCCCACACGCACACCCATCCGAGCTCGGCCTGCAAATACCTCACATTCTTCCAAATTAGAAGGGCCAGTCCCTATTTCGAGGAAAACGCAATTTAAGACTAAAATCCCCCCAGTCAAAAGGAGGCACTAGGCCCCTTGGGAGCCGAGACTGTGCCTTGTCTGTCTTCCCTCTCCCCAGCTTCAGTCTGCTGGCCGTGACTGTGGCTGCCCATAAGTAATAATAGTAATCACCCGGAAAAGCTAATGCTACCTGGACATCGCTTACCAACCTGTAATTTAGGGTTGTTGATTTCTGGGCTAAGCAAACAGAAAGAATGTCGCTTTGGCCTTGCCATTCATCTCCACAGCAGATGTGACTTTCGTTTCCGAACGTAAGTGAAAAAAAAAAAAAACACTTCCATATCAAGCCAGGGATTGGGTCTGCTCTAAAATGCGTACACAATTCATAATGATGCATTTGATTAATGGTAAATGAGCATGGAATACTGATGGCCAACCCATGTGACGGCCACATTAGCACCAGATGAAGCTGTCATGTGGGTGATGTGACAAAAAACCGAGAGCAAGGGACTGAGATCGGGGGACCAGGGCTGTGGGGCAGACGGAGGCCCAGTTTTCTGCAATTTCTTTTCTTTTTCTTTGTAAGGGGGGAAAGTTGAAGAATCCTCGCAAACGAACGTCAAGGAAAATGAATCCAATTCACATTCAGAAGTTGCCATTGCAAATGAAAATGTGAGTGAGATTCAAACGTAAAAGGGTGAATTTCTTTTTTCTCTCCTATCAACACAGGTGAGCTGATAAATCCCCAAAGAGATCAAACTGGGAAAGCGGTCTCTTGTGATTCTCTGATAAGCTCAGATATTCCTGGTGGTCAGGAAAGCCATTTAAAAAAACAGAACTGTTAAAACCAGTTGGGCGTTTAAAACTGTGCTGAAAAACAAGAGAGACGGGGACCGTGGAAAGCCAAGCAGCCGGCTGGCCTATGGCCGGCAGGCCAGCCCGGCACCCGCGGCCAGCGGGTCGGCATTTCAAATGCCTGTGCTTGGTTGGGTGTGGAATGTTTCAAACTTCAGCCCTGGCCAGTCTTATTGAAAACATTATCTTTTCCATCAATAATGCCTCTAGGTTCTTTATTAGCAAACTCCCTGGCAAAAGCTGACATATTTACAGCACGCAGTAAACTTTACGTATCTGCAACAATATTAGAGGAGAGAGGGAGAGAGCCCCACTCAGTGACCACGACAAATCATTCCGTCTTCAGATGATCAAGTGAGAGGCTAATTGTCCCGAAGAGAAGAACTCCTACGACTCCCATCCCATCCAGCGGCCAGAAGGAGCGTTAACAAAGATGAAAAAAGTATGTTTGAGGATTGGAAACATAAGAATACATATTTTTTAAAAAAGAAAGAAAAAAAGGAAAGAAAAGAAAAGAAAACCCAACTGATACCACCATCTAGGCTGAAGGAGAAACCCGATCTTGAGATGGAATGGTTAACATTTGGGGTTGTTTGGAGAGAATTGCTCCAAGCTGTTTTTGTTCAAAATGTATAGATTTAAGGTAAGAAGCTCTGTGTAGGTCAGAACCACTCTGGAAACAAGTCCCTCATTACTTTGCATCTGACAAAGGTAGGGACGAATTTTGCTTTTGCCTTTCTTTAACCGGGTAGCTTGGTCAGTTTTAACTTGGAAATGCGCTAGGATAATATTTACTAGTCTTGTTATTTTTATCTGCTAGTGTTTTCTCCTTTGGGATCGTGGCTTTCTCTCAGCTCTGTCACCCCTTCCCCTCTTGCATTCGGGCCAATGAAGTGTCCACCCAGGGTCCTGACTCTACCCCAGCCCCCTAGAGAAAGAATGCCAACCTTCTAGAAATGCATGGAAAGGAAAATTATATATATATATATATATATATATATATATGTCTAGTCAAATCTCAAGGTTCCCAATGAAGGGTACTGGAGAAGCAAGGGGCCCCAGTCTGCAGAGAAAATTATTTGTTTTGATGAAAATAGGAATAGATGCATATTTACTGGGGAGGAATCCCATCAATGGTCTTATGGGAAGTATTTGATTTTTGAGTTGTTATTTGGCAGATCCAAAGAGGGAATTGCGTAGCCATTTGAGGCTTCTGTTCACCATCCATTTTGTTAAATGAGTCTCTCTCCCCCCTTGAACTTTACATTAAACCGTTTTCCTCCAGGAAAAAAGAAAAAGAAAAAAGAAGAGAATGTATTTCCGACTCTATAAAAAGCATAAGTACTTCTTTAGAAGAAAATATCAAAGGTGTCTTAGGAAGGAAATGAAAATAATTATGTTATAGAAGGACAATTTTTTAAAAGGTTTTTGGACTCTGCGTTTGAACAGAAAGATTTTGGAAACTTGCCTAAAGAACCGGCTTCCCCGGGGCTGTTCGTTTGTAAGAATCTGCTCCTACAGCCAGCATTTTTAAACCCCGCTTCGAAATATATGCATTCTTCCCTAACTTCACAAATGAACTGTCACACACCCTCACCATTTACAAAAAAAAAAAAAAATAGGAGAGTGGGATAAATTTAAATCAGAAAATTTATCTCCAGGTGAAAACTTTTGATAAAGAAATCTATATTAAGAGTTCTGTTTTTAAAGGCAGTGGTTGGGGCAGATTAAAACTCAAGTTGGTGACAATAAAATGTCATCAGATTCTTATACTTTTGCTGTACAGAATATCATCAAAGTCGCCCCATATGTTAACATGGTTTTTATATATCTTTTGTATGCGGCATCAATTTAATTTTTATCAACAATGACAGTCCCAATCTCCAAATATTTGTGTCAGGGGCAGGAAAGGGATACACACCCAAAACTACCCTCAAAATTATATACTGATGTCAACACCACTCTTTAGAGCTGTTTTGCTTTTGTGGTTTTGCTTTTGTAAAAACATCTCTTCCACGGGCTTTTTGTCCATACCATATCTATATAAGATTTTTTTTCTTGCAGTAATGGGGACCACAGCTTTAGGCAATATATTTTAATTTGTTCTTTCAACCTCGGGGAAGCCATACTATTTCTTTCTTCGGTTGGTCTGGGCTGGAAATGAGTTCCACAATTTGCAGGGTCCCCGGCATCCCTTATCCCATAACAATACAAGATGTGGAAAATGTGCTTAAGATTGAAAATCGCATTTCAAAAATCCAACCGTTTCTCTTTCTAGACTTTTGCTAAGCAGCTTATTGTACAAATCCAGGTATTGCTTAAATATCTCTAGGGGTTAAAAAAAAAGAGCATGATGTACTATTTATTATATTTCATTAGCTAAACCTCAAAAAAGTAAACATTTTCTCCCCTCGACTCACCCACTGCCTGTTTCAGATTTTAATGCAATGATATGTTTTTTCAGGATCTCGAATATTTATATTTCAGAACTTAAATATCTTTATTTAAACCATACAGTCTCAACCTCCCAAACCCTGGATTTTTAATATTTTGGCGACTGAAATCTGGCATGTTTGAAGGTTTGCTTCTCCGCAGAAGTCTCTTGTTATCCAAAGTAGAAAAACAAACGAGGGACAGATTCTAAACTGCCCAACGCTGGCTGCTAGCACAGCAAAAACACTTCAGCCGACCCCCTTCACGCTCTGCCCCAGGGACAACTACTTTCTTAATAATAAATAAGGAAAATGTAAAATGTTTTCTTTAAATTAAAAATCGAAACGAATTGTTTTAATGAATATCTCTGGTTATGAGGGTAAAGCATGCCTTCGTGTGTACACTTTCTGAAGAAAAATTTCCTGTGTGGTTTTCCCTGTGAGATCAAAAGGAACTAATTAACTTTTCTATAAGGTAAACAAAACTTTAACTTGAAATATCCCCATGAAGTATGTGGGAAGTGAGCTTTTGTGTGAGTGAAAGCATGAGGTGGGGGGGGGGCGGCGGAGGCAGGAGGGAGTTGGATTTAATTTTATATTTGAAATCGTCTCATGCTCGGAAGGTATTGGAAACTCAGTGCTGTCCAAGAGTCAGCCTTCTTTTTTTCTCCCCATTACCAAAATGATATTTAAATCAAAGGCTGAAATGTTGCCAAGTTCAAATCCCTCGTAAGATTAATAGGGCATTGTTCTGTTCATAGGAAATTCGTTCTTCTTAGAGCCCCTTTAAGAAGAACTGGGTGTGTGAAGGAGGCTGCAGGAAAGAGTGTGGGAAAGGGAGAAATCTGGAAAACCGGCCCGTGGCCTGAGTGGGAGGGTGGGACAGGGGGAGAATCTTCAAGAGGACGACAACCTCTCACCCCACCCCCAACTAGCAGTAATTGGGGTCAAGGGGACTGGGCCCCCAGCTGGAGCCCCATTTCCCCAGGACTTAGCTCATTTTCTCAGGTTTCTGGGACAAACGTACAGGAGGAGGAATCAGCTCTGAGGGGACCGAGAGGGTCTTTGGGGTTGTGCCCCTTCTGGGGTGCTGACCCCTGGGCGGAGAGGGCTGTGCTGAGAGATGAGAGCCGTCCCCCGCTGCCCCTCCCAGGAGGAGCAGCTGCAGCCCAGGGCCGGTCCCCTCCCAGGACAGAGAGTCCTTGGCCTGCTGTGGGCGAGCTGCCCGGGGCCAGGGCCCCCTGGCTGGGCCTCCTCTCTGCCCTTGCCAGGGAAGGGACAAGCGGCCAGCCCAGAGGACAGAGCTTGCAGGAGGCAGCCTGTGCGGGAGGAACAGGCTCCTTGCTGGAGGGCTCAGCAAGGCAGGAGACCGTGTCGGTACCTCCAGAGTCTGCCCCAGGGCCTCAGCGTCCCCAAAGCGGAGGCGTAGGTCACACACACCCTCCCACACTCACACAGGGACACACACCCCTGCTCACCAGCTCCTCCATCACCGTCTCCAGCCGCTCTGTGGATGCTAACTGTACTCATCATAGCTAACGTGTATTCAGAGCTTACCACGTGCCTGGCTCTGCGCTAAATGCTTGATCTAAACCTTCACAGCAAGGCAGAGGCAGTAATATTATCCCCATTTAACAGGTGAGGAAACTGAGGAAGAGAGAGCTGGAGTAACTTGCTCAGGGGCACCAGCAACTTACACAGGGCATCACTAAGCTACAAAGTGTAGCGGGATTTAATGACAAAGGGCCCTGCTCCACTACAGTGCCAGTTTATAGCCAAGGATCTAGGCAAACAGCCTGGTTTAGTTATTATAGGAAGCGTCTTTGACCAGGTTTGTCTGCCTAGACTCTCTGCCACTTGGCTGGGATTTGGGCAGGGGCGGGTCACACCAGTGTGACCTGCAGGGACCTTCTGCTGGGGACATTCGCACCCCACCCCACTAGCACAGGCTCAGTCCACCTATGCAGACCCGTCTGGATCAGTCCCCAGGTGTGTACTGATTATGTTGTTAGTGATGAGGGACCTACTTTAAGTTCTTTTATTCATTTATCCAGCACCTAAGTTTGCAAACGATTTGCTTCTGTGCCAGCTAATAGGGATTAGAGGTCACCTCTACAAAACATCCCTCTGACTTACAACAGCATCCAGGGAGCTCTCTTGAAGGACCAGGAAGGGTACGCTTATGGGAGAAGAGGAGCATTGCAGGAAGCCCATGTTGCCTTTTTTTTATTTATTTATTATTTTTTTTGGCTGCACTGGGTCTTCGTTGCTGCACGCAGCCTTTCTCTAGTTGTGGCGAGCGGGGACTACTCTTCATTGCGGTGCGCAGGCTTCTCATTGCAGTGGCTTCTCTTGTTGCAGAGCACGGGCTCTAGGCATGAGGGCTTCAGTAGTTGCGGCTCACGGGCTCTAGAGCGTGGGCTCAGTAGTTGTGACGCGTGGGCTTAGTGTCCCATGGCATGCGTGATCTTCCCGGACCAGGGATCGAACCCGTGTCCCCTGCATTGGCAGGCGGATTCTTAACCATTGGACCACCAGGGAAGTCCTCATGTTGTCTTTGATGGAGCCCTTGGGAGAAGCCTTCCTAATGGTATACTAGAGGGCAAAAAAAAAAAAAAAAATTCCCAAAGTTTGAATACCCCAAATGTATTCTTTTTTGCTCTGGAGAATAACTAAATCCTCACAGAAAAAGACAAAAAGGCGAGGTCAAGCAGGCAATACGTAGCTGTTACCTAGATTCAGTAGCAAGACCAGTATGGGAATTGAGTCCAACCAATGTTGCCACATCCTGGCTGTGTGACCTTGAGCCAGTTTCTTTACCTCTCTGAACCTCAGTTGCCTCATCTGTTAAACAGAGATTGTTCCAGCTACCTACTTATAAAGGAATAAGGTGTGTTCAGTCCCTAGTATCAATCTTCACAGGAGCTTAAAGAAAGATTGTTCCCTTCCCGCCCCTTCCCAGCCTCACCTGGAAATAATCTTCACCCCGAACTGCCCGCCTGTATCTAAAATCACTTACTGTGGTTAAGCTCTAGTCCTTTCAGAAATGTTTAGTTATTATAGGAAGTGTCCTTGACTGAAACCCCTTTGTCACAGGCAAATCTCTCTCATTTTCAGTTAACCCGGCAGTTGATTTCTGCCCCTTGCTGATTGCCCACCCTCCCTCTCCCTCAAGACGCTGCATTGGCTTTAAGGTCGTAGCAGGAGAATTCCCTGTCCAGGAGCACAAAAACACTGTTCCTCTGTGCCTTCACAGTCCCTAAGCTCCAGGGCTCTGTACCCAGGCCCCTAAGTCATTCATTCTTTCACCAAACATCTGCGGAGTGCCTACTGCGTGCGTTTGGTGTGGTGGTTGCTGGGAATTCAGGTGTGAACAAGCCAGACAAGGGCCGCCCCCCGGATCTCCTGTTCCGGTGGGTGGGGTCACACAAGGCCGGTAGCACATGGGGTCCTGGTCAAGGCTGGTGGCAAGATGCAGCGTTTCTAAAGCAGGGAGTCTGCTGAGTTGGGGCGTGTGTGCAAAAGCCCCACCCCGCCGCCTGGCTGCCCTGGACACACCCCTTCACGTGTCTAAACCCCTGAGTTCCCGGCATTTTCTTAAGGGCCTCCTAGGAGGCAGGCTCTGTGCTGGGCTCTGACGGCAGAGCAGACAAAACCCAACAGCACCTTTGGAGTCTAGTGAAGGCAAGGGATGAAAGAACCACTTCGGTTATGAGCGGAAGGATGACAGCACAGAGGCCCCCTCACCTAGCCCGGCACCATCGCGGAGAGACACGCCATCAAGGAGGAGGTGGGGCTGGTGGGGCGCGCAGGAGGCCTCCACAGTGGTGGCCAGTGCCAGGGAAGCATTCCATGCGCCTGTATCCAGGAGGAGATGCTCAGAGTGGGAGGGGGAGGAACAGGTGGCCGTGCACCGCAGATGCTACTCTTCTCAAAAGGTGCTTCATTCCCTGTCCCCACCAAGATGGACACAGTGACAGCTTGGGGGACACTGACCAGAGGGGCTGGCAGCCCCAAGCTTCACTCCACTTACGTGAAAGGGGACCCAAGGCCTTCCTCCCGCACCTGCTGTCTGCCCAGCGCTGCCTTCTCCCTCATTTGGGTGCCGGTGTCTACCTCCAGGCTTTGGTCTGTCCCCAGTCAGGGAATCTGGGGTACACTGTTTTCCAACAGCAATGCTCCCACACTGGCACCTAGATATTTGGCTGGCTTCTGGTATAATCAGCTACATGTATATATTATTTATGTACAAACACATATTCCTCTATATCTGCACACACACATACACACAGACACACCCTGCATAGGGTGAACACTGAATAAATATTTGCTGCGTGAAATTGTTGAGGAGATACATATATGCATCTGTTATGAATATATAAGCATCCGACATGCATAAAGAGATAGACACATATGGTTTTGTATACAAGGTTAGAGATAAGTTTATATGAGTGTGTATACAAACATAACTTTATTTCCAGTTGGCATCAGGCAGTCAGCTGGCATCTGGTATAAACTAACTGTTCATACAGTTGGTCCAAACATGTAATCTGTGTGTGCCGAGTGAAAAATATAGCTGTTTTTTTTTTCCTTTTTCTTCAAAATGTTGAATATACAACTTGTGAGACTTCTGATAAAGATTACATAAATGTGATCAACTTTTAACCTAATCGTTAACTTGGAATTTCCAAAATTAACCATAAAGGATAACATGCGGCTGTTGGGCCTTCCAAAGGAACGATGGAGCCCAGCTCTGAAGAATCGCTCTACTTAAACATACCAGAGTCTAATTCCACTGCCGTTTACTGAACCGCTTCGGCCTCGCAGACATTTCTTCTCATCCTCGTGACACCCTGTGAACTAGGCATTATCACACTCGCTGTAAGGGTGCTCAGCAAGGCTCGGAGCAGCTCGTGACCTACGCAAGTCAATCCAGCTCATAAGTGACGGAGCCTGTTTATCAGCTTCCTAGGGCTGCCGTAACAAAGTACCGCAAGCTGGGTGGCTTGCAACAATAGAAACTTACTCTCTTCCAGTTCTGGAGGCCCGGAGTCCAAACTCAAGGTGTCAGCAGGGCCATACTCTCTTCAAAGACTCTAAGGAAACGATATTTGTTGCCTCTTCTAGGTCCTGGTGTTCGCCAGCAGTCCCTGTGATTCTTTGGCTTATAGACCCATCACTTCCATCCTTGCCTCCATCTCCCAGGGCCTTCTCCCCTGTGTCTGTGTTCAGATTTCCCTCTTCTCATAAGGATGCCAGGCATGGAATTAGAGCCCACCCTAATCCAGGCTGACCTCATCTTAACGAATTACACCTGCAAAGTTACACCTCTGTCCGAATAAGGTCACATTCATGAGTTCCGGGTAGAGGTGAATTTGGAGGGGACACTATTCAACCCAGTTCAGCTGGGATTTGAACCAGGTCTGTATGACTCTGGCATTCCTGCCCTTCCCAGTATAATGGGGCCCAGGTCCTCCATTTGCTGCAGTGCCGCCTGGCTGACCCTTCCTTTTCCCTGGAAGTCAGGGTTACACACAGCCAAGAGGAACACAGGCAGCTGTCTGCCCTTCCATGGAGTTGTGGCCGAACTGCACGGGAGGCATTTGCATGTGCCAAAGCTTGGGAGGTGAGGGGACAGGGAGGGAAGGGCTCCTGGTGGCAGCTGGTCTGGAGGCATCCTCCCAGAATTCTCCCATCATGTTCAGCCTCGGTCCGCTGTCCCTGCAGGTCCCACGAAAACAGCTTCCTCTCCACACATCCTTCCTCATCCCCCTCCAGCTGCTCCCCGCTCCCCAGGACCACAGTCAGGAAGCTGCGGTAGAGGCCCCATAGCTTCGGGAATCAGGGGATCAGAGCTGGAGCAACAGCCAGGGACAGGCACCCCAAGTGGTCCTGGGTTCCTCTGGGGCTCCAGCCCCCGCTGCCACCTATGTAAAGCAGAAGAATGAAAGCCGGCAGAACTCATGCCCTGGGAAACACACAGGACTACCCTGGAGCTCCCTGCAGTTGCCAGTAGACCGACAGCCATTGGTCGCTGGGGGCGCCTACTCAACAGTTGCTCTATGTGTGGCGTCATCACATTTGTAATTAGTATCACTATTAGCCATGAAGAGCTGGGTGTCCTGGGGGCTGACTGGTGGGTCTGACAGCTTGACCTGGCACTTACCAGCTGGGTGACTGTCAAAGAGTTAGTTGACCTCTCTTTGCCTATGTCCTCCCCTATAAAGTGGGTATAACAATGGTATCAACCTTATACAGTGATGAAAATTAAGCAAGTTTCTGCATGTAAAACACTTAGCATAACATCAGATACTTGGTAACATCCGTTAGCTGTCAGCAATTCTCATCATCAGCGTCGTCGTTACTATCATATAACAGTCCTTGTTACTGTAAATGAATTGCAGCAGGTTGGGGGAATGAGGCAGAGAGATTCTGGGTCACGGGCTTATCATGGTTTCCATACGTGGAATTGTTTTGCAGAATCAGATTTTTATAGAGTAGGAGGCAATGTAATCCACTAACTCTCAACACCAGTGGTTCCAGGTCCTGCCCATGCCAGATCTCTTGCCTGAGCCTCTGTTTCCTCATCTGCAAAATGGGATAACAATTCACACACACACACACACACACCCATAGGGTTGTTAGAAGAGTTAAAAACAGTGAACGTGTGTGTCTGGCAAATGGCAGAAACACAATGTGTGGTGGTGAATGTTATTATTCAGGGTCTGCTCACCTTCCAAAGTAAAGCTGTGGCAGCTCCAGGTGATGGCCTCTGGGGAGGGGGATTCTAAGTAGCAGAGTTAAGGGGTGACTGCCACACACATCCGCCCCTCCCCTCCGCCCCTTCTGCCTTCTAGTGTGTGTGTAATGGGGAGATCAGGTGCGGAGCATCAAACTGGGAGTCACGGGCCAGGACCAGGCACTGACTGCAAGCCTGGGGCTTGATCTCTGGAAACCCAGAGGGCAAGTGCGGGGAGGATGAGGAAGCAGCTCTCTAGAGGGGGGAGTGCTCATAAATTCACTGGCGAGTAATTTATGGCAGCCAAGTGTAACACCTAATGCCCGCCAGTGTGAGAGGTTAATGGGGAAGGTTAAGGGGCACAGGCCGGCTGATTTATGGGCCTGGCCAGTGGCTTTCATCCTTGCCAAGGCTCTGGCTCCAGAGACAGGGCTGGGGAAGAGGGAGGGGAAGGGGGCAGACCAGGTTGAAAGGGCGGTAGGGAGGGAATGATGGGGGAGAGGGAGGGTCTGAAGAGAAGTGTGATAGGAGAGGCGAGGGAAAACATAGAAAAAAGACAGAAAAGGATCAAGGAAAAGGGGTACCGTTATACACACCCCTGCAAGGCAGTAGTCATGGAAACCACTTGCTCCAAGGCTTGTCTCATGTGTAACCATCAAATGATGGGTTTCAGAACAGTGTGCATCGATCAGCAGGGCGAGAAAAACAAAGTTTAAAAAGATGTTCAGTGGGGTAAACTAAGGAACGATTTATGTTTGCAAAGAGTCAGGTAATCGACAAATAACTCCATCATCCACATAGTATTACAGTCTGTGGCCGAGACCAGACCAGGAGACAAAAGGCATTGAGTCCCGCCTGCAGGTTTCCCACTTGCAGAGGGTGAAATGCAAAAGCTGGGTCTGAAGGGACACCGAAGGCAGCCTTTTAAGTTAACACCAAAAAGAGCAGTGAGTAGCTGGCATAGGCATCAGTCATCCCTTGGCTCTGGGAGAGCGATCACAAGGTAGCTGAACAGGCACCCGGACCGGCCTCCTAAAAGAGACTGATTTTGTCAAATTCAAGATTAAATACAACGAATTTAAGGCTGAGAGGATTTTGGAGACAACCCTATAGGTGCCCTGCTTCCAGAACACCAGACCCAGAATTTCCAGAGAGCCCAGGGTAGGGTCAGAACTGGCGGTCACAGTGTGAAACCCAGACCCCAAACGCCAGCACCCCAGAGCTCACACAGCACCGTTCCACCCACAAGCCCATGCAGTCCTCCAGCCCCCAGGTGGCACCACTGTGAGGAAGCTGGGATGAGGAGGCCAGGTGATTTGCCCAAGGTTGCACAGCTTGTTGGTGTGAGCAGAGCTAGGATGGTAACCGGGTTTCTTGGCTCTAAGTACAAAAGCTACTCCTGTGCTCAGCTCCTTGGCTGTAGAGCCCCATGCACGTTGCCATTGTTTCCCAGAGGCCCCAGCATCATTTGCTCCGGGTTGGTGTGAGTGGAAGGACCGGGGAAAGGCAAGGATGAGGACAGCCTCGCTGGACACACCTCACCACCTCTAGAGCATCCCCACTCCCACCCAAGGACCACCACCCCCTTGCCTGGGTCCTTCCCTCTCTGCTGTCTGCCTCTCTCTCCGCTAAATCCCCCTGGAGGCCTTTTTGTGTCCTCTGGCCCTGTGAGCCCATCCCCACACAGGCTGCTCTGTCTCCCACAGATGCCAATTCCCCCAAAATGGAGGTGGGGCACTCCTCCTGACTGAGACCTTCCCCCGCCACCTCCCCCGCCAGTCATCTGACGCCACTCCTGGGTGGCAGCTGTGCTCACAATTCGGAACTGGGCAGTGGGGATGGACAGGCCGTTCGTACCCTCTGCCACATACACATGCACACATGCCTTCAGTTAGAGCAAACTCCCCCACACATGTGAACACACACATGTGCAGACATGTGCCCACATGTGGAGAACCACACAGACACATGGACCCATGAAAACTAGGCTAGCTCATAGCCTCTCTAGACACAGAGCCTCAATCCAAGAAACATCGGCCAGCGTCCAGAAGTAACTTGAAATTCTATTAAAATGTTGACTGCAGACCCACCAGAAATGGGGGATTATATTCCTAAAATATTACATGGAAAAACACCTTAAAGACTCTCACTCCCCCCTCTGCTCACCTGCAGCTCCTAGACCTGGCAGCTTCCCTCCAAGTCTCCGTTCTCTGACTCCAAATCCCCAAAACCTCACTCTTGCAACTGCAGCCTGCACCTTCACCCTTTCTGTACATATTCCTACATCCTGCGTCTCTGCAGTCCTTCCCATATAAATCCGGCCAGGTTTTCTAGCTTCTCTGCCCCTTGTCTTCCCTCCACAAATACTCGGATCCACAGTGGGGTGGGGTGGGGTGAGGCCTTAGTATTTTACACACACACACACACACACACACACACACACAAACGCGCGTGCGCGCGAGCAAATGACCTTGTGAGTCTCCTTGATAGAGGCTCCATCACCTTTGGCCAATTCCCAACCCTCAAGGCAACCACACCATGTATTCAGTCAGGACCTTCATGCCTTCCTTCTGCCCACTGGGTTTCCAGGCTGTAATACTGAGTTGGGGGGAGGAGAACTGGGCATGGCAACACAAGACCTGACCGTGTATCTGCTTTGTCACTTCCTGACTGTGTGAGTCCAGAGGGGTCACTCAGATTCCGCAGGAGGCCATGTGTCTGAGAGGTGAGATGAGCACGACCTTTCCAGCCAGCTCCGACTCGAATGCCAGCTCCGTCACTTCCTCGCTGTGTGTCTTTAGGCAAGAGCACAACCTCTCGGAGCTTTGGTATCTTCATTATAAAATGGTATAGAAGGATAGCAACCTGACTGATTTCTGTGAAAACTACAGAACATGAGATATTGTAGGATCATGAATACAAATATTTGGGAAATGTTTCTTCAGACGCAAGGGCCACAAGTTTCCATTTCTGACAAGGCCTTCTGTTCCCAACAGAGTACTCACCTTATGGGAAGCCAGGTGAGCGGGGTGAGGTGGTGTGGGGTAGAACAGCACAGATTTCAGTCAAACATTCCAGGATTGGAATCCCAGCTCTGCCCTTCTGGACTATGTGTGCCTTTTGTCAAAGCTCCTGGCCTCTTCTCTGCCTCAGTTTTCTTATCTGTAAAATGGGGATAATTACAGTCCCCTCCCATAAGATTGCTCTGAAGATTATCCGTTCATTCAGACAAAACACAAAATATTTTCTGAACACCTGTATTGTGGCAAGCACTTCTCCAGGCCCTGGTATATGAACAAACAGGCAAGGTTCCTGACATTGTAATAGGGGAGACAGACAGTAGGCAAAGGAAACAAATAAATGAACCGGATCATTACAGCTAGTGATAAGTGTTCTGAAGAATTAAAGCAGGTAAGGGACAGTGAGTCCCTGGGGAGGGAACTAACTTTGACTGGTGGCCCGGGAGAGGGAATCAATGGAACAAGCTGAGAAGTGGGTCTGACTCATAATAGGTGCTCAATAAATGGTACTAACTGTCGATGACTACTACTGTAGGTCAGAAACACAGCTGGATCAGGAAGGGCCTCTGGGAGTTGACAGGAGTCCCCAGATGCAGCAGGTCTCACTGCCCTATTTGGGAAGGGAGAGATGTTTGCGGGATGGGCCAGCTATAGGGGAAAGCTTCCTCCAGCTGCCATGATGTTTCTGGAAGCTCCTTCACCACCTCCCCCTTGAGCCCCATCAGGCTTTCATTTCCTCATACAGAGGCTGAGTGCCAGTGCCCTGCTGCCAGCCTGGATGGCGCAGCAGAGACCAAGACCATTTGCCGAGGGTTTCACGGGTGTAAAGTGACCAGCACCCATTAAAGCTAGAGGGGTTGCAGGGTCAGGGCTGGGATCCTGCTGAAAGGCTCAGAAATACTTTGGAAAGAGCCAAGATCAGCCCTGATGCCTGGCTTTGCCCTGGAGCTGTTTATCTCAGCTATAAAATGCTGTGGGCCAGGCTGAGGGTTTGTAAAAGGGAAAAATGCATGGGGTGCTCACGAAGCCAGGATGAGTGAGGTGATCTTCCTGAGAGCTCCCCATTATGGGCAATGCAGCTTCCTGCCAGTCCATCCATCCACAGCAGCTAGTAGGCACTGTTTGTGTGTGGGCCCTAAGAGAGGCACCCAGAGCACCAGGTACTGTATCTGCTTGTCATCTACTTGGGGAAAGGAAGGAAAGGAAAAACATTTGTCAAGTGCCTGCTGTGTATCAGGCCTTCCCATCATCTCCTTCAATCCTCAGAGCAATCCACTCAGGTCAGTATTATCATCCTCATTGATCAAATAAGAAAACAGCCTCAGAGATGTTAAGTAATTCACCCGAAGTCAACCAGCAAATAAGTGGCAGAGGCAGCATCTGAACTCTTGAAGGAAGAACAGTTTTCCTCCATAGAGAAGGCAAAGTAAAGTAGCTTGGAAGAGGCTGTTCCTCCCTTCCGGGGAGGGCTGTGGGGTGGAGGTTGGGGAAGGAAGGGGACCCCAGCCCAGAGTTCAGGGAGTGACAGATATATAGCCAGGTCCTCTCCAATCTGGACAGTGAGAGTAAAGCACTTCCCATGAACTTTCTCAAATAATCGTACCCCCTCCCTCTCACTTCCCAGGACCCAATTACTAAGGTTATTCCCAGTTTACAGATGAGAAAACTGAGGTCTCATGCCAATAAGTGCAAATCATCTGACTCCGGGGTCTGATCCACCCACCACCTGTATGACTCACAATCACTGAAACATACACATGTTAGGTGCCACTCTCCATGTCCCAGGCACTCTGCAGTTTACAAGCATTTTTTTTTTCCATTCATTATCTCCACCGACAATTTGAGCAAGCCTCGGGAATAGCCAGGCTTTGATCAGTGGCTCCACGGGAAGACAAGCAGGGGGGCTGTGAGGTCCTCAGAAGGAGAGGCTGCTGGTAGAAGCGTACTGGGGAAGCCCCACAGCCAAGGCACAGGGAAGGTGAGCCTTAATCAGCTATCATTTAATGGGACCCCTAGCCTCAGCCTCCAGGAAGCAGTTCCCACATCTGTGACAGTTTGGACCAGCCTCCTATCTTTTGTTTCTATCTGGAGGCAAAAGAATAAACTAGAAGCCTCCCTTCTGACTTTAGGTGTAAGATGACTGGAATACAGCACCTTTGAAGGAAAACGGGTTGTGACCTGATTTCCACATGATTTTGAACTATTCAGATTCCTTTTTAAGGGAGAAAATAATTAACCATTCCCCAAAGAGCTGCCTTCATGGAGGTAACTCAGATGTAGTGAAACAGGATTCTCCAACCTACTTAAGTTCACTTGTTCATTCATTCATTCATTCCTTCAATACTCTTTTGCCTAAGCCCATTCCAGCCAAAGATTCCACTACAGGTGCTAAGAGGATAAAATGAATACTCTTCAAGGGAGGGGCTCATAAGTGGTGGAGAAAGGATGTGGGGGAAATTCCAGAAGATGAGAATGCTGTGCTTCAGAAGCTGCGGGAGAAGAGAAAAGGGCACCCCAGGCTGAATGCATGGCATGAGCAGAGGAGACATTCCAGAAATCCTCTGGGGACCCACACTGGCAGGACCCAGCCAGGGCTTCACCCCAGCTACTTCCTAGAGCTGAGGCCACTGGGACTTCCTGATAAGGTGTCATGATTTCCCTCCTTCCTTTTCAAGTGTGGGCTCCCCAATTTGTGGGGACTTTTTATTAAAAACACACAGGTGATGGCTAGCAAAGAGGAGGCTTTTTTTTTTGGCCTTCTCCCTCCCCACCCTGAGCCCCAACTCCGACTGGAATGTAGCCGTCAAAATAAACATTAAATGCAAAATGCCAGAGCTGAGTTATTACTCGTGAGGGCGCTGGGAGAAAAATTTATAGCAACATGACGGTGTTTTGTTAGAAATCTCTTAATGCGCCAAAATGGGAAGGTGTGTGTGTGTTTTATTAAAATGTTGCACTCTATAAGTCCAATCTGCAGGAAGGACACAGGTGGCGACCCAGGGACTCAGCTGAGGAAGCTGTCACTTCTGTCTTTGGAGCCACCCTGTTCCCTGGCTCGGGGAATATCCTCTCCCCAGCCCAGATCCCTCACCTCCACCTCTACACCTGCCTCCTTCCCTGGAGAAAAGCTTGCTCCTCCCTCACCACCCCAGAAAGAGAAGCCACAAAGGAGTGTGAAGATCTTTGTGAGACTTCCCTCAGGGTCTGACTAAAAGTTGCAATTTTCTTAAAAGACCTCTCTGAGCGGTAAGGCCCCTGCAGGGCCTTTATGAGGTTTGCCTGACGGGGCGAAATTTCCTGTTGGTCCATTTTCACAAATTCAGATTCTGGCTGATGCCGCATTTTTCAAGGCCTTCTTTGTAAAAAGGAAACCAGTTTCTGTCTCTAGAATGTTCTGGAATGTCCTTCCTCAAGAGGGTAGATGATATCACAGGGGCAGAATGGCCGGTTCATTTTCTCCTTTTAACCACATGTGGGCATGTCCTTCCTTAAAAAGAACCGTGGAAACAGGGGTGATCTCTTTTCTCTCCACCTTTCTGACAGCGACATCAAAGGATTCCTTTGTGACATTCCATCAGAGATTTCTGATTTGACAGGAGTCTGGGAGCCCCTGAAGTTGTACATGAAATTGGGTGTATGCACCTGTACTGGGGTTAAACCTTAGCCTCCAAAAGATACCTCCAGGTCCTGGCTCCCAGTACCTGTGATTGCGAGCTTATTTGCATAAAGGATATTTGCAGCTAAATTAAGTAATGGACCTCAAGAAGAGCTAATCCTGGGTTCTCCAGGTAGTCCCAATTCGAATGACGAGTGTCCTTACAAGAGACAAAAGAGAAGACACAGAAAGTTCATGAAGATAAAGGTGGAGATGGGAGAAGGAAAGCCACAGGGAAAGCCTGGAGCCACCAGAAGCTGGGCAATGCAAGGAAGTACCCTCCCTGGAACCTGGCCCCGCTGATCCCTTGATTTCAGTCTTCTGGCCGCCATAGCTGGGAGAGAATACATGTCTGTTCTTGTAAACCACCAAGTTTGTGGTCATTTGTTATAACCCTCAGAAACGAATACAGCATCTATCTGCATCTTTCCAGGAAAAGGGTCCTCGTCTTTCATCAGATGATCAAAGAGGTGGCTCCCCTTAAATGATTAAAAGCCACTGATGTAAATGCTTGTGCGAAATTAAATAGAGTCCTCACTCCTGCAGGATGAGAATTGTATGTATAGTTTTTGGATGGTCAGGGCCATCATAAACCCTCTACCTGGACCTGGTTCTCCAGTTCCCTGTCCCATAATCCCCCACCCCTACCCCACGCTCTCACGCACACCCTGATCCCCATGGGTTCTGAATAAACACCCTACTCCCATCTCCTTGGCTCCCTGGTCCTCTGAGATCAACTTTGCAAATCGTTTGGGAAACAGAGCTCTTTTTCAAAGGCATTGAAAAGATGAGTTGCAAGGGCATGAAGTGCTGTTGTCTCGCTTGTCTGCCTGCACACAACTCAGTTCTGGAGAAAGCGCTGAATAAGAAAAATAGGTCCTTTTGGGGAGATGGAAATGTTTTGGAACTAGACAGAGGTGGTGGCTGTACAACACTGCAAATGTGCCAAATGTCGCTGAATCGTTCACGTTTAAATGGTTAATTTTTAAGGACTTCACCTTTAAAAAAAAAAGAAAAGAAAAAAGGCATCGATTGCTATTTTCGGCACAAAAATCAGCAATGCTCATTTTGCCCCCTACCTTCATCACCAAGAAATTGAAAGTGAGTCCAGTTAGCTTGGCAAGGGTAAGGACAAGACCGGTGAATTATTTTTAAAGGAGACTGATCCTGAAAGGACTCGATTGGCCATCAAAGAGCGAGTCACGTGGCCCCCGGTTAGGAGCTCCGGAAACCTGATGAGGGGTAATCTGAACGCGACTGGACTCGAGGTCAGGGTGGCCACAAGAACTGCTTGTTCCTCCACACCCTTGAAGATCTGCAACTGTCCCCCAAAAGAATAAGACCTGGACTTAAGGGAGCGCCTACCCACGTGATTTCTAATCCTCACAACTTTCGCAGGAGATCGGAATAATCATTGCCATTTCACAGATAGGTACGCTGAGACACAGGAGGAGAATGACTTGCCCAAGCTCTCACAACCGCAGTTGGGGGTTAGCACCCAGATCTGCCTGCCTCTACAGCTAGCCCGTTTTCAACTACCCGTTGAAAAACTCCCCTACAACCTGGAAACGAATTCAAGTTGGAGAAAGCAGCCAGGAGTTTCCGCGCTCCTGAAGATGGCAGAGCAGATGGGGATAATTGTCTGAGAGAGGAATCCCGGTGTCCAAGGCCCAACAGCGGGTCACTGCGCAGTTGCGGCAGGAGCGCAGGGTCTCCCGGTTCTCCAGCCATATGTTCCTTCCACCGCCACCTCTGGAAGGGTTGCATTTCCCTGGGTGTTTCCGGTGGGCAGCTCGTCTTCGTGGCCTGGCCCTGTCTCTTTCATTCTCCTAGCCCTTGGGTGAGGACCGAGGAGGGGTGCGCGTTGCGCGGATCAGCGGAGGTACTCGGGGCCCTGAAGGGGCACCCAATATACGCAGCGAAAGCGCCAGCTGCCAGGGATGTCCGCAGCCCGGTTCCTGGGGCCTCGTCTCTGTCCCCTGGTGGCAGCCCGAGTCTGGAAGGAGATTACAGATTTGGTTTTCTTTTAACTCATCAGCTGCCTTTTTGATTTTCCAAGTCGATTCTCTCCGCTCCGGGGGCGAGCCGCGAGCCGCGAGCGCTCGCCGTAGGTTCCCACGAAGGCTCGGGGTTGGGGAAGCACACGGTTGCACTGCTTTTCTGCCCTTAGCTTGGCAGTCAAGGCCCCTCCCCCGACCCCCACCCTTCGGCTCGGGGAGGAGAGGTCGACTCCAGAAGTGACCACAGTCTGCCCGCAGCTGTGCGCTCTGGGCCGGGCTCCGGGCAAGCCGGGAGCGCGGCGGCGAAGCCAGCTGTGCGCCCACAGGTCCCGAGGAGAGAAAGACCCCAGGCGAGGTGGAAGAGAGAGGGTGGAGGTTAAGCCACAGGCATCCTCAGATGGAGGGGGCTGCGGTGGCTGGGGGACTGCTAGTGAGAGCAGGAGGCAATAGAAATATAATAACCGCCACCATTTACTGAGCACCTACTATGTGCCAGGCACTGAGCCAAGCGCCATTTGTAGCAGTCTCTCCTTCTGCCTCGGGCATCTAAGGTTACTCAAGAAGTATATCTCTCCCGCATTCCCCTCCCCCTCCCCTCCTCCCAGCCCTCCTCCCAGCCCTCCTCCCTGCCAATCACAAACTTCGGGATTATGTGGATCACAGTGTGTGCTCCGGCTGCCTCCTATGACAGGTGCTGGGGCGGGGACCTCTCTCTCGGGAGGCAGGTGGTGGGGCACGCGGGGGAGGAGGTACAGGCAGGGGAGGCTGATGCCAGACCCCAAGCCCGTCCTTGAGGCCCCAGTGCACTGTGGACGCTGGGATAAATATACCAGGCCTGGGAGCCATGAGACCCGAGCTCGAGGGTCATCCTGACCTCTTGCTACAGTGTGCTTTGGGCAAGGGGCGTCCATTTCCCTGCCTGTAAAGCAGGGACATAAACCCTCCTCCACAGGACAGTGGTGAGTTTACAGAGAATCAAGGTATGTGAAGGCGCTGCTGCTGAAAGTGCTGAGGTGGGACAGAGCCGGAGCTGGAGGTCAGCAGCCACCCTTCTCCCCTATAACCTCCCCCCCAAAACACAACACAAAGCCTCTACCTCGCCTGTACCAGCTAAAAGGAGGGGCTGGACCATGGGGCCTGAAAATTCCTTTGGCCTTTTCACTCCTGGTGCCTTAAAAGACCCTGACCAGGGAGGAGCTGTGGTCTGGAGGATGAATGTGACCCATTTTCACAATGGTTGAAGGGCAGGAACCCCAACTGGTCATTTCTGGTTCTTTAAGGCTGGGCTATAATGTTTAAAATAGCAGAGTGTTCCATATGGAAAGGAAGTCATTATTGCTGATACCAGAAAACACCTAAAGTGAACATGATCTCATTTAATGTATGCAGCTATTCTATGAAGTAGGTACTATTATTATCCCCATTTTACAGGAGAGGAAACTGAGGCCCATGAAAGAAGTCACAGAGCCCATGTTACACAGCCAAAAAGTGGCAGAAGTGGGATTCCAACTTGACTCTAAAGCTGGGCTCTTGACCACTAATGGAATGACTATCGGGACCCCTTGTTGCCTCCTCCCTCCTCCCATCTTTTCCAGCCCCAGAGGCCTCGCCACTGCCACAGACAGACTCCTGAGCCCAGCTCCGTCCTAGAGAGAATCCAGAAGCCCCCTCCCACCATCCATGAGAACAGCACTGGGGGGAGTGCTGGAATTGGAGTCAACACAGCTGCCACTGGCTGCCCACGAACTCTTGGGGCTGGGGGAGGGGACAAGTGGACAAATGAAACCTAAGGGGAGGAGGACTCTCAGGGCTGTGGGAGAAGAGAGAAGGGAATTAGGGGCCCCACTCTGCTCCCAGTGATGGCAGCACAGTGTGCTCAGGGCACTGAGTGTGTGCGGATATGCCAACAGGCTCTGGGGACTGGCGGAGAGGAGAGGAGTGGGGAAAGGAGGGGCAGAGGGGAAAGGAGGGGCAGAGGGGAAGGGCCCCGGGCTGATTCCAAGGATCCCCGGAGAAGGAGAATCAAGAAACCTTTCCTGCCGCCACAGAAGCCTGCCCCATTCACCTCTCCCTCTCCCGGGCTCCATCTTGGTCTTCTGAGTGGCAGGTTGGGAAGACCACCCCTTACTAGACCTGGAAGAGACCCTCTAGGCCAGAGGTCCCCAACTTTTTTAGCACCAGGGACCGGTTTCGTGGAAGACAATTTTTCCGTGGACGCGGGGGGCGGGTGGAAGGGGATGGTCCAGGCAGTAATGGCGTGATGGGGAGCAATGGAGAGCAGCAGACGAAGCTTCGCTCGCTCGCCTACTGCTGTCTGTGGACCAGCACCCGGTCTGCAGCCTGGGGCTTGGGGACCCCTGCTCTAGGCTGTCAGCTGGGCAGTCCCAGCCTGGACATTTAGGCCTCTCTGTTGCGGAGGGAAAGGGTATGTGGAGAGGAAGGGGGTAAAGTCCAGGTCTGAGGGAACAGAGAGGGCTTTGGAAAGAGCCCTGTTTTGTCCCAAGGGATCAGCTCTGCCCAAATGAGTGAAATTTAACCCTCTGGGGTCAGGATCCCCTTTGAGACTGTTGACAGTTTTGAACGCACTCCCCAGAAACCGGCACATGCAGACACACAGTGTGAGGGAGTCCTCAGATCCCGCTGGCCATCAACACTCCTTTCCCTGCATCACTGAAGCCTCCGTCTCCCCAGCCGAGAAATGGATAGAAAGTTTCTATATGTTTCCTCAGAACTAAGGCTGAGCAAGGACACATCCTCTCCACCCTGCAAGCACCCCAAGAAACTGAAGCTGCATTTCTGCCCACGAGGTGCCTCAGGACTCCTGTGTATGTGAGGTGGTGTGTTTTGGCCTCCACCTTCCCACGGCTGATCTTTCTGAAATCCTAGAGGGCCGGCTTCCAGGAGAGAAGGGACAGGGGAGAAGACAAGATGGGACAGGGGGCTTCGATAAAAGCACCTGGCTGGGGTTTTGGCTAATGATGTTTGGGAATTATCTGTGGATGTAAATTATCTGTGTTCTCCTGGGCTGTAACCGATATGCAAAGGGTGCACAGGCTCGGACCCCAGAGGAGGACTTCCGGTTCCAACTTCCTCTCCGGATCAAGGATTAAGGCTGTCGCCCCGGCTATGTGGAGGCCTCCCCTCACGAGCTTTCCAGCCAAGCCGGGTTTTCCAGGGGGCTCGCCAGAACCCAGTTTCGCCTGCTGTGGCCTCTGAGTTCTCTCTCCCTGCCCTGAGCGCTTTGCCTTGCCCTTGGGTTAAGTGGGGAACAGGGAACTAGGCTCCGTCGCGCGCCTGGACCGCGCCTTCGGACCGGAACCCCAGCCCTGCTCCGAAAGGTACCCGGTGCCCGCGGCGCCCGGAGATCGGGGAGGCAGATCCCGGCAGCGCATCGTGGGGCGGGGGAAGGGGGTTGGAGGTATGCGTTCCGGCGGGCGGGAGCGTAGGGGTTGGTCATTTTCAAAACCTTCATCCCTCCGGCTTTGTATTTCATTGACTCTCAAGACTGAACTGTGTGCGAGCGACTAGAACTCATTAGAACGCCTCGTTTAGCCGCATCTCGGGAGTTCGTGCTTTTCCCATATGAATGAAGACATACCCCTGCATGTAGACTTCCTTTTGGCCCCCTTACTCCGCGGCCTTATTAAGCATAGAATGGCGGGGTGGGGTGGGCGCTGTCCCTCTCAGGCCTCTCCGCGTGCGCCAGCCCGGAGCCGACCGGGGGCCAGACTCCGCGAACGCTAAGCACCTAAACTCGGGGTACTGGTCCGAATGAGAGGTGGGGGCCGTGGGCAAGTACGAAAGGCGGACGACTCGGCGCTCCCGGGACCTGCTGTTCCCCTGCGAGGTCCTCCCTAGGCTCAAAACGCCTAAGCGACCCGCGCTCCTTCCACGGGCAGCACTTGGGAGCGGACCTGCCGAGTGGTGCGTCCGCACTCGCCGCGGCCTCGGAGCCTTCGGAGAACCTGGGCGGGGAGTGCCTCCCTCCCGGGCTCCATCCCACAAGGGGCGCGGCCGCCCCGGGAGCTCCGCGGGTGCTGGAGCCAAACGCGGGAAGGTGCCTGGGTGTCCGCGTTCCGGGGAGATCGGGGCAGAGTCTTGAAGGCTGGATGCCGGTGGTGAACGCTGGCGCGGACCTCGGGGCTACAACGTGGTCCTCCGCCCCAGGAGGGCACTGTGGGTCAGCGTATGCGGCCGAGGCTGGCGAGCGCCCCGAATCCCTCGCGCCCGCGACTGCGGCACTGGAGAAGTGGGAGCTCCTCTGAGAGCCCTGCAGGCCGAGAGGAATCAGGAACCTTTCGACCCGCGGGGCCCCAGAGATGTCTGAGAACGCGCAGCGGTGAGGAGCGTGGATTCTGACGTCATATCACCTGAGTTCGAATCCCAAGTCGTCTGCTTTGCTGTGTGACCGTAAGCAATTGCTTCACTTCTCTGTGCTTCGATTTTTTAATCATTGTAAAATGAGGATAATAGTACCACCATAGGGCTGTTGCGAGGACTGCGAAGATCTCAATGTGCAAGAGCTGACGTGTAACAGTTGTCCGAAACATGATTGCTTATTTATGTTGTGTCGGGAGTGTGAGGTTTGTGTACTGGGGTCTGCAGAGCAGGAACGTTCCCGCCCAAGATTTATAAGATCCCTGGCCTTCCCCCTTCATCTCTTGACTCTTCCCGCCCCCTCTACAGGTGTTCAAAATGCCCATTCAGCAGCCCCGAAAGTCTGAGCAGTCTTCGTTGCCTCCTGGCATTTACAGAGTGGCAACTGCAAACCAAGTAGTGTACGCGACTCACTGAGGTACGGTCCCTGTTTTACTCGCACTGGAAGTCAAGACTTGGGGCAGTCAGAGGAAGTCACATAACAGATAAGGGGGTCTGCTCTCCCTCCGCAGCTCCACTGTTTGTACAAGACAGAGAAAGTGCAGTGGGGGACGGGCTGGAGGGAGCTCAGACCAAAGGGGGTGGCTCCGAATCTGTCCTTCCCTTTGAAATAAAGGAGTGTCTGTTGTGCCTCTCCCTTCTCCATCAGGGACCTTCTAACCAACACAGTCCTACACCCCTGGCCTCAAGAGCTCCAGCCCTGAGCCACAGGGACTGAGCAGTTACTCTGCAAACCTAGGGCAATGCTCCTCCGATAGCCATTCGTTCATTCACTTATTTAGTCATTTGCTCAGTAGATATTTACCGAGTAGTGCTATGTGCTGAGCACTGTATTTCCTACTGGGGAGAGAGTAGCCACGGACTCGCATTCCCATAGGAAGACAGACAATAAAACAAGTAAGTCAACAAATGTGGGAGACAATGTCAGCTAAGAATAGACGCTATGGAGGAAATAACCAGGCAGATGTGACAGAGCAGTAGCTAGGGGGCGAAGGAAGGCTTCCCAGAGGAGGTGATACTGGGCATTTGGCCTTGGCAAAGAAAGACTTTCTATCACCCTTCCCCCTTCCCAGGCTGTGTGCAGAGCCCACAGAAGGGGGAATCTGCTTTCAGGAGGGTTAAGTGGGCCAATGCGAAAGCAAGAGAGAAGGGGCAGCCAGGGGTGTGTCTGCCAGGGGGTAGGGATGCGGGGCTTGAAGCAGAGGGGCCTGCCACCCCCAGCTGTTCTGGTACACAGTGAAGTGACCGGAAGTGTAGAGATACTGCCTGGCGCTGCAATGGTGGAGGGACAAACAGCGAGCCAGGGAGAACCTTAGCTGAGAGAGAAATGATGCACTGGGAGAGCAAAGGCGGGGCCACAACTGGGCTTGAGGGGCGTCCATGTCACTTCTGGCTGAAAGGGTGCCCTGCACCCTTGCAGGGGAGCTGGGTGAGAGGGGGTCAGCTTTCAGCTATGGCAGAGGGATGGATGGATGGAGAGGTGGATGGGCCGATGGAGCAGCAAATGACTGAACACACAGAGAAATAACCAGCTACACTTAGCGCCTCTGGGGAAAGACATGTGTGAACGGAGGAGGAGGAGGATCCGGAGCGATTTTTGTGGGGAAAACAACACACCCAGAATGTTCCCACGCAGTCACAGGCAAACCCACATGCACTTTCTCACTCGCAGGCACACGTTCACTCTTTCTGAGTTCATCTCTAAGGTACCTCGTAGGAAGGTAGAAGGCCCCCCTGCTGGTTCCAAGGGCCAGGACCTCGGTGCACCAGGAGGGATTCCAGCTGAGGACACCAAAGTCTGCGCCCGAGGGCTCGGGTTTTGAAATTCTCCCCGGGGTGGCCAGGAAAAGGTTAAATAATGAAGCCATGATTAAACAGGTCATAAAAGCATGGGGTGGGTAGATGGCAAGAAGCAACGCTCAAAGAAAGCTTTCTGGAACGCGGCAGGGTTGTTTTTTGTTTTGTCTTTTTGCACTGAGAACAGCAATTTGCATTGAGAGCAGCTCAGAAGTTACTGGAGAATATTGTAATTGCCATTGTACCTGTCTTGGTGTTGACCCCCCGCCCCATGCATTTTGCTTCTCTTAGTTTCCTCCTTGTGTCTAAGCCTGGAATGGGAGGATGGGGGGAGAAGTAGAAGGATTGCAGACACCCTCTGGGCGCTAGCAGGCAGCTTCAGGGCGCAGGGGACCAGAGCAGCCTGTTAGCTTGGAACAGCTCAGCAAAAATGCGCCTCTAAGACCCCGGACTGGACCACGTGGCATTTTCATTCATTCGTTCAGTGCACATTTTATGAGTGCCTAGGATGTGCCAAGCCCTGCGGGGAACAAGGCAGGCCTGGCCCCTACTCTGAGAGAACTCACTGTTCTTGTGTAGCCCAGGAGAGGCCAGCACGCTCTTAATTTTGTCTCTTGATTCATGAAGAGGGGGAGGGAGAGCAACCGGTTGTCCTTGGCTAGAGGAAACCAAAGACTCTGGGAACTGCCTCACTGAGCAGTGGAAGGAACCCAGGCTTTACTATTTTATTCCATAAATATTTGTGGGGTGCCAGGCGGGGCAGAGGCTTCCCTCTCGAAACCTCGGACTACTGAGGTGGAGACGAACACCGAGCAGGCCACCAGACAACCATGAAGTCCAGGATGGAGATGCGGCCCCAACTGGGAGAGATGGGAAGTCTTTCTGGAGGAAGAGACTGCGCTGAACACCAAATTATTGGCAAGACAAAAGCGCAGGGATGAGATGGGGGGATTCCAGAACTTGGCAGATTCTGAGAACTAAAACGAACTTGGGCTGAACAGGAGCATTTGGGATGATGGCAGGCTCACTCACTGTTTGTTCTCCGAGGTTGGAAAATTAGTTCGTTTCTTTGAGTTTCAGTCTACCCATCTGGAAAATGGGTATGATGAGGCCAGCGTCACCAGATAGTTGGGGCGGCCCAAGGGAATGACCTGTGGATGGCTTCTGGCACAACAGGCTCTCAATATCTATAAGATCCTCATTTGGCTTAGGTCTGCGAGCCAGAGAGGCGCGGGTCCCCATGGGCGGCGGGGGAAGGGTTCGGGCCTGCGCACCCCTGGCCGCGGTTTGCAGAATATCTTTATTAACGAGCACTTCAAGGTAAGCCGCGATGGAAACCAGATGTGGGATCGCGCAGTCGGCGGCAGAGCAAGGAGCGGAGATACCAAGGGAGAGGGGTGGGGGTGAGGATTAGCTAAGATGAGGTTGGGGGTAGAAGCACGACCCCCCCCCCAGATATTTTTTCTTAGGGAGACCTTTTAGGTGCAGAAGATTGACTTCTGACCCACATTCCCGGGTTCAGGGCGCTCAGGCCCTCTCTCATTTTACTCTGCCCCTTCACCTTTCACCCCACTCCCAGCCTCCCTTGAGATACGTCCTCTATCCACGGATTTTTCCCTGCAGTTTATCGAGGGCTGCTCTTAACTGGTCTCCTTCAAACTGAGTCATTCCGCAGTCAGAGATCCGTTTCCTCTGTTCTGTGCGTTTTCGCTGTCAGCAACACCATCCTAGATCTGCCGACGGACTAACCTCAGCCTGGGTTTCAACGCAGGCGCTGCTACTTCCCGGCTGTGTGACCTCAGCCAGGTGACCGCACCTCTCTGAACCTCGGTTTGCTCATTGGAAAATTTGGGGACCCCGATTTCCACCACTCACGGTTGTTGTGAGGTGCAGTTGATGATTAGCCATGTGGAAAGGACTCGACGCGCTGTAAACGCTCTTTTCCCTGGGGCGCACACAACCCATCAAATCCAAGCCATTCGGTTTACAGTCGGGGACAGAGAGGCCAGAGATTAGAGACTGCCTCACCCCCACCCGAGCAGTGAGCAGGTGACAGCGTGACGAGGCGCGGCCAGCTGGTCTCCCAGCTCTACATTCTCAGGTGTGCCAGGCAGAAAATCCCCTCGGCCGGGCGGAGACCGACCTGAGGCACACGCGGCTCCTTCCCAGGAGGGGAGAGGTGGGGGGAGGGGGCCGCGTTCTAAGGCTTCGGAAACTGTCCCAGCCTGGGGCTTCTCCAGTGTCTGAGTGAACACGGGCCCCTCCTCATCCCTACCCAGTGCCCTTACAGGAAAGGGAAATAGTTAACGAGACGTGAAAGTGGCCGTGCACAGGATGACTGCTGCGTGTGTGTGTGTTAATTTCATGGAGGAACCGAGAATAGGGAAAAGGGGTTGGAAACAGAGGAAAAGGCACCAGTGGGAAGACTCGCAGCTGCACCGCCAAATTCGCACGCAAGAGTACGAACGACTTGCCTGCACCCGGACGCTAGCGGCCCATCAGACTCCGAATGTCGAAACCTGTTAGGTTTTTGGTTTTGTTTTTTTATATTTTTTTTAATCTGTCACTAAAGTTTTGCATACCCTCCTCCCCTAGGCCAAAGCTTGGACCCACCAATTCTCAGCCTAGGCTCGGGAGCCCGGGGAGTCCAGACACCGCCCTGGCCCCGCCTTGAATCGAAAAGGCCTTTGGGCGGCTCTTGGTAGAATCCCCTCCGAGCGGCGAGCGAGCTAGTAGCATCTCCTTAAGGGGGGGGGGAGGGGTTAGTGGTGGAAGGAGAGTAGGGAGAGAGGAGAAGAGGGAGAGGAGGGGGAAAAGAAGTCAAGAAAAAAAAACTTCACTCTATTTTTCCGCTTCAAAATCTTAAGAGGGTTTGGGAGATCTGGTCAACTTTCCGAAACATCTGAATCTTTTTACAGTCCTCGGTTCTTTTCCTGGGCCAGCTGTGGGGAGGGAGAAGGGAGAGAGAGGAGGGGGTGAGAGCAGAGAGAGAGAGAGAGAGAGAGAGAGAGAGGCGTGGAGCGGAGGGGGGGGGGGAGAGCGAGCAGGCCGGCGCGGAGCGCACAGCCACCGCCTCCTTGCCTCTCCAAACTCCCAGCCAAGGCGCGCGGTGGCGTCCTCGCGCTCTCGCTCGCGCCCCCGCCCGTCGCCCGCCCAAGCCAGGCATGAATGCTGAGACTTGCGTCTCTTACTGCGAGTCGCCGGCTGCTGCCATGGACGCCTACTACAGCCCGGTGTCGCAGAGCCGGGAGGGCTCGTCGCCTTTTAGAGCATACCCCGGCGGTGATAAGTTCAGCACAACTTTCCTGTCGGCTGCCGCCAAAGGGCAGGGATTCGGGGACGCCAAGAGCCGCGCCCGCTACGGCGCGGGGCAGCAGGACCTGGCGGCACCCCTGGAGAGTGGCGCCGGAGCGCGGGGCTCCTTTAACAAGTTCCAGCCCCAGTCGCCGGCACCGCAGCCGCCGCCGCCGCAGCCGCAGCCGCCGCCGCAGCCACCCGCGCAGCAACCGCATCTCTACTTGCAGCGAGGCGGCTGCAAGACGCCCCCGGACGGCAGCCTCAAACTCCAGGAAGGCGGCGGCGGCCACAACGCGGCCTTGCAGGTCCCCTGCTACGGTGAGTGCACGTGCGAATCCCTCGGGCTGGGGTCCCCAGGACCCAGGGCTTCGGCACCTTCAAAACCCGTTCGGCTTGCGGGAGACAGGAGTTGGCGGGTTGGGAGGCGCGGGGCCGAGCTGCGTGTGACTTCGGGTAGGAAAATGGGGATCGACCGCTCCGAGGAGACCAAGGGATACCTCCTGCCCCCTTCAGATCGCTCGGCGGAGGGTGCGGAGCGTCGGCTATTAAACTCAACCTGGAGTCTGTTTCTCCCCTCTTCGCCGTTCCCCCAAACCACTTGCTTTGCGCTGCCCGCCGGGCCGACTTTGAAGCGGATGCTTCGCACCGGCTCAAGGCGTGCGGCGGGAAACAGTCGCAGCGCAGCGCTCGGGCGCTAGGCTCCGGGGCTGCCGAGGCCTCGCTCCTCGCCGGCTAGGGGGCTCCTCGGGAGGCGCCGCAGGTGGGAGCGTCGCAGGTGCGGAGCCCGGCCGGGAGCCTGGAGCGCAGTCGGCGGAGCGCGCCCGGGATGCCGTGGAACCGGGGCGCCACACGCGTGCGGGTCCAGAGACGCCTGAGGCCGCGGAAGACCTGAGTCGAGGTGGTTCGCGGCGGGCAGGCGGGCCGACCAGAGTTCCCGAGCGTTTCTCCTTCGGCGATCCCCAGAGGCGGCGGCCTCGGAACAATGGTTTAGGACCGACCGGCTGGAACAGAGTTCCAGGCGGCACAGTGCTGGGCAAGAGGGAAGGCTCTGGGTCCTGATTTGGGCCCACGGGGAACCTGAGGCCTAAATGACCTCCAAGCCACCTTGAAGGCGGCCTCAGGACGCAGGCCTGGGCCCCGAAGCGCCGCGACCGTAGTGGAGGAGAGAGCCTCTCAAGGGTGGCCTGAGGCCAGAGCAGCTGAGGAGCCTGGGCCTTCTCTCCCACAGAATCGGCATTGGTGAGCCCCAAGCTGGCAGGGAGAGAAACTGAGAAGGGAGGGAAAAACGCCTGGGCTAGGAGCCCTGGGTACACACTCTCCCCCTGCGGCCTTGGCCTTCAGGCAGGGCCCCGGAAATGAGCTGGTTCTGACAGGACAACGGCTTTGACTGCATTGATCCAGGCCCGATGGAGAGACACCAGGCCTGGGGACAGAGGTGGGACATGGTGGAGGCCTTGGCGACTGGGATAACCTTAGGAAGCAACGCGTGGGAAACGCTTCCTTACACTCAGCCTCTATCTGGCTCCCCACAGGCTCAGAATTAGTCCACTAAGTGGTCGTTGACACGCACAAACATTCACTCATACACTTGGACTCTACACACACACACAACCACTTCCTCACGAGCAGCGCGCTCACACACACACCAAGTACGCTCATGTGGCTTCGCACAGAGCCACACACTCTCAAATCCACAGGACAGACTGAGCAGATGTAGAGAGATCCGGTGGCTTTCCCCACCTCCTCCACCTTTCCTCTCCACCTTCCTGTTGGAATGAGATCAGGCACTCGGTTCACAGACACTCACAGCTCCACACAGGTGCTCCTTCCACACTCAGGTGGAGAGGGGCTCTCGCCCTGTCCACATGCACCAGCCTGCCAGCCCCGGGGATCAGGCTCCCTCCTCCTGGCCTCACCCAGGCCCTTCCTGGTCCCTGTCCTTTGGGAATGTTAGGTGTGAGCAAGTCGCGGACCTAGGGACCCATGGAGGTTCGCTGTGCGGAGCCAGGGGACTCGCATGTTTTCTCTCCCACCGCACTGATTTTTCATGTGTTAGAGAAATTCACCAGTGAGGCTTCTGAGGAGGCTGAGTTAATTAGGCAAGGAGAGATCCTGAGCTGCTTTCAGCCTCTCATTTGGAAATGTCTTCGGGTTCAGAGGGAAAAGGGAAAGAGCTAGACCCCTCTGAGCACTGCCTCTGAGCCCCGCTGGGCCCCCACTGCCAGCCTGCATAACGTATCCTCTACAGGCAGTAGCCACTGGGGCAGCCCACACTGTGACCTGAGAGTAAGAAATCCCTCTAAAGCCCTGTTTCCTCATCTGCATCACAAGGAGATAACAGTAAGGCCTCATGGGGTAGTAAATGTTCCCCCACAGAGCAAGAGTCTAGCCTCCCCGCTCCACGTTTCTACCGTGGGCCTCTGTGCCGTTGGAACCTGTAAGCACCCAATTGTGAGGACAGGGCAGGCCCCCGATCTTGCGCTAGGCAAAGCCAAAAGCTACAGGTTGAGACAAAAGGCAGCTGGAAACACCAACAGGACCCCACTTCCCTGATGCCCGAGATGGAGGCCCTGCTCAGGGCAAAGCCACAAACAACAAACAGCTCTGCTTGTTCTTTCCCTTCTCTTAGCAGCTGCTGTTTCTCTGGCCAAGAGGAGATTTCTGGCTCCTGTAGGAAAAAAGTTAGGCACATTAGGTCCAAGAGGAGGAAACCGAGGCATCAAGAGGTGAGGTTCTGATCTCTGTAGAGGCAGCTGGGAGGAGGGCCCCTGGAGCGGGCTCTCTAGATGGCCAGCAAGCAGGGAGACTGAAACACACATTGACATGGTTCTCTCCCACACTTGTGAGAGCATGTACTCCAGAGCGGGGGAAATGGGTCTAAGGCAAAAACCTCGGATGCCCCAGCAGCTTGGGGAAAAGGCAGAGGCAGACACGGCTTTGGTGCTAGACTTGCAGCGGCTGATCTCGGCCCCCACCCAAGGGAGCTTTGACCTGGCAACCTCCTTCCCAGCTCTGTTGGTCCCCCCGGGGAGGAAGCCAGTTCCTCCGTCTGGGCAACTGCACCGAGCGGAGGAGAGGGTCCAAGGTCTCCTTTGGGACGTCAGCCCAGGGAGCCGGTCCTTGGGTCCAAGCGCTCCTTGGAAAGGTGCGGGTTTGGGGGCTGTGCTGGGGCCACGGCGAGAAAGCCTGGGGCAGGACAGCCGCCTCAGGTCTCCAGTGGCGGGGCTTCTCGGAGATGCGGAAAGAGGAGGTGAGCAGCCTTCCACGGCTGCAGACGTTCCCTAACTGCGACTCCGTTTCCCCATCAGTACTAAAAGGGCGACGCGCAGTGTGACTCCACAGTCCCCCCTGGGGTGCAGAGACATTCGCGCGTTTACTAAAGAGCCCCACTGTGTCCGCGCGTGTTGCGATCCCGACCCCGTCAGGCTCCGGGTTCACACTCGGCCTTCCGAAGTCCCTGCCCGCTGGCCCATCCTAGGCCGCATGGGCCCCAGGAGACACGCCAGGCTGGAGACCGATGTTTCTCAGCCGGGCGAAGAGGCTCCTCGCCGCGGGAGTAGGGACCCCGGCACCTCGCTCCCAACGCGGACGACTCTCCAAGCCGCCGCTTGCGCGGCCCGCCAGGCCTTGGCCTTGCGCCCCGGAACGCTACCGAGAACGGCCCTGCTACCTCCTTCTCTTTCGCTTTCGATTCGGTGCACGCAGGTTTTCGTTGCTAGCCCACTGCTACCTTCCCATCCAGCCGTCCGCGAAGGCAGCGCTCTTAGCGCAGAGGTCTTGGGAGACGAGGGCAGGGCCGGAGACCCCTGGGGCACCGCCGAGGGGCTGGTCTTGATTTGGCGAATTAGACGCAGAGTTTGAATGCTAGAGATATTTATTTTCTCCCACCAGCACAATCCACACACCACAAAATGTGTAAACTCCTCCTGGGTCATATTCGACTTTACTCAAAGAACCGGGGTGTGTTTTGTGTAAGAGAGACACCCCCCCAAAAAAAGACAGCGAGAAACCGAGGCTTGCACATTAGCCGTAAGAGCCCGTGGGTGATTGTGGGATGATGGAGGGAAAACTCAAGCCTGGGAGCTGTGACGTCGACCCCCGGTCAATTTTGGGGGTGGGGGAGGAGAGGAAGAAAGACGCTTTTTATTTTTTACTTTGTTCATTTCTATAAGCTCCAGTCTGCTCTAACAGCCCAGGCTAAACACATACAATCTTAAATAGAAAAACAGAAGGCCTGGATTAAAGGTCTAGTATTATTTTAAATCAGTCGATGCGCACGAAGTTTTCTTTATTAGAATTTATATACAGTGAAGTACACAGTTAAGTGGAAAGTTTGAAAAATTGTTATGTACGTGTTCGCTGTATAACGACCACTTGGATCAAGACGCAGACCATTTACGTACTGTATCTGTAAACGAAAACTTTGGGTGGGGGGATTTTTTTTTAAGTTGTTGTAAGGAAATTTCAGAAGAGACTTCAGGGAAGCCAGAGAGCCTGCCCTCCCCCCCGCCCCCCCCCCCGCGCGCCCCCTGTTCGCGATAGCGGCGTTTCTTCAGTGGGCTGACCTTGTACTCCCGGATCTGCGCGGTCCCTACTCTTCGAGGGAACTAGGGGCTGCGCCGGGAACCTTGCTGCTCAAGGCTCTCATGAAGTCGCCGAAGCCCCGAGTTTTGCCCGCTGCAAAGAGGGGCCACAGCAGGAAAACAAGTTAAATGTACCGTACACAAATTTTTGCCGTAGTCCCCGAGAACCTTCGTTTCAGAAAGCAGCTGGGCGCTCTTTTCCGTGGGCATACCTTTTCACCTTGGCCTCAGCTCCTTTCTCTCTTCCCGCAAGTCTGCCCTCGGCTTTGTTTTGGTGGCAAACTGAAATATGAAATGGAAATGTAAGGGCCTTTGCGTGTTGGTGTGAAAGGAGGCTGGAGTCCCGGGGTCTGTGTGGGGTTCGGGCTTCTCCGCCGACCCCTGGACCAGGGTGCCCGGAGCAGCAGGCAGGGAAAGAATGTGAAAACTGTCGGGCGCCCGCGAGGCTCCGAGGGCCTGGGATGGAGAATGGGGAGGCTGAGCTGGAGTGGGTGTGCCTTTCACTGCAAGGAGAGGGGAGTTGGGGGCCGGATGCGAGAGCACGCTTGGCTGGAGAGAACTCTCAGCATCCGCAGCCTCAGCTCCCCCCGCCCCCAGGAAACCGAAGGACCTAGGCACAGGCACTGTTTTGGGTGAGGCGGTGAGATCGAGGCTCTGCATCGGGACCTCGCCTGCCAGGTGCCACCTGGCCACGTGCTCCCGCAGCTACGGGGCTTGCCAGGCGTTGTTGAGGTGACAAGGCAGGTCGTCAGATTCGAAAACCAAGACGGGGGGACTCAGCTATGGGCTGATTATCCCCCAGCAAGTTTAGAGTGAAAGACACTGCCCCACCCTCGCCCTTTGCTCCGGAGCTGTGGGTGCCACAGGCCAGCCTTCTGTTCAGACTGGACAGTGAGAAGAGGCCCTTTTTTCAAAACAGGGCTTTTCTGGAGAAAGAGGCGGCACTTCTGTGCGGCCACCAAAGCCTCGCAGCTGTAGGCTGGTGCTTCTGAGATCAGAGTTACTGGTGGCCCCCAGGGACCTTCCATCCAGAGGTGCAGCCCTGTGCCATCTTCCCTAGCCTACACATGTGCAGATGGGCGGCAACACCCCCAACTCCATTCAAGACGCTCCTTCTTCACCCAGTACAGGGGTGCGGGGTAGCCCGGGGCGGCTAATGCCATGCTGCCTGGAAGCTGGTCTCCCTACAAAGGCTGAGCTCAGTGGTGCGACAGAAGCCTCCAGTGTGTCCAGGGAGGTGTCGCGGGAGCTCCAAACGCACCGGACCTGAGCACCCGCCCATCTCCAGTGCATTCTGCCACTGACCCTCTTCTCTACCCCATCCCACCCCAGACCAGCAGCACCAAGGAAGAGAGGGAGCGGTGGAAGGGGAGTTGAGGCTCAGTAGAGAGGAAAAGAGATACGCAAAGAGGATGCTCAGAGCAGCGAAAGGCTAGGGAATGGGTGGCGATTCTGAGCAGCGGGCAGTTTCGGGCAACTAGAAGGGACAATGCGCGTGAGGAGAGGAGGGTTACTGGGAGATACCGGCGGGTAGATGGGGCGCTGAAAGGGATGCCACTGCCTGCCAAGTACCTGTCTTTCCTGAGGACCACGCCGCGTATACTGGGGACCACAGGGTCGGGGCTGCTGGGTGCGGGCGACACTGCGCTTTGGAGAAAGAGAGGGAGCCGGCGTGCGTTTCATCAGATTCTTAAAGCAGATTGTCTCAGAGAGGAGTCTCCTTCCAAACTGGGGATCCCGAAGCCTGGGCGTCAGCCCCAAGCACCTCGCAGATGGACTGCTAGGGACCCAGGCTGGGGCAGAGCAGCAGGTTCTCCGAGCTCTCCAAGGGCCATGGCGGAGAAGATTGAGAGGTTGTGGAGGGTCTGGGCCGGGCGCGAGGTCCTGCTTGGCACCCGTCGAGGCAGGGCACACATTCTGGGTTGAGATGGCGGCGGGTCTCCACCACGGTGTTCTCTACTCCCTGCATGGCCTTGGGAAAATCCCTCCCCTTTCCCTTTCCCTTTGAGGTCCGAATTTTAGTTCTGTGAAATGCAGGAGTCTGGACGATTTCCAAAGGCCCTCTGTGCTGGGGTTACTGTGCTGGTACCAGTTTGGACCCCCTTCACCCTGTTTCCCTGCCCTCGTCACCCTTACATACGTTTTCTTCTTTTTTTTTTGTACAGGAGAAATCGGGGTTGAGTGTGCCGGGAAAGGCTTTCCTGGAAGTGGAAACATATCCTGAGGGCTTCCTGGGGTGTGCTAAGGGGCGCAGGCGCCAAGTAGGCAGCAGTTCCAGGTCAGGTGGGCAGGCGGTCCTAGAGCATCGGAAGTTGAATGCAGGCTCTAGATTCCATCCAAGCTGGGGCTTCACTATGGAGAGGGGAGAGGGGCGGGTGTCTTTTTGCTCACGAGTGACCAGGCTCAAGTCGGGGGCTCAGGGGTTCCTGGCCCCTCCACTACTCCTGTCCCCTGTCTGCACCCATGTCCCCTATCTTGGCATTTACTGATCACCTACCATGTGCCAGACCTCCTAGAACACACCCAGCGAGCGGCTCCCTGCTATCCTATATCTTCTGTCCTTCCAGGTATATACATTTGGGCATAGGAAATGTTTCCTGGCTGGAAGGATGAATGAAGAATTGGTGTCTCATTTGGAGTGTTGCCGGAGTGTGGTTAAGTGCCCCTGTGAGCGTTTCCCAGTACCTTGGCTGGTGTGGGTGGAGGCCTGGGGGTTTGTGTGAGCGCATGTCCATCATGAATGCGGAGCGGTGTGCCCCGCCCATACTCATCGGTCCGGTCCTGCTCCCAGGGTGATGCAGGGGACCGTGCATACTAATTTGTGTGCGCTCCTATATGGAAGGCATGCGTTCCCCAGAGTTTCCGAGGGTGCAGCCAGTGTAGGTGAGCCGTGTGCGGGCGAGGGTGAGCACCTGTGCAAATCCCGGACACCCCTCCCCCCTACGCCCGCCCTGGGGACCGCGCGTGTTGTAGGCTCTGCCACCAGAGTCTCGGGCCAGGAGGCGGTGACAAAGAGCCTGTGTGTCATGGCCCGTGGCCTTCTCTGTCGCTGGTCGCGGCTTCTCAGGGAGGCTGACTCACCGAGTGGCAGGCAGAGTCCCCCTGTGGCCAGCTGGGGCTGGGGCGAGCCCAAGCGTCTTCCTGGGGCCCTCACCCAGCCCGCCCACACTGCAGCGGGGCCTCCTCCTACCTCCAGCTCTTGAATGTGCCCGCGGTCCTGTGGGGCTGGCTGTGGAAGAGTCCGCACCATCTTTATGCACACTGCAGATCTCATTTAACAGATGAGCAAACTGAGGCCTAAAGAGAAGTGGATCCCCACAGACCAGTGGGAAGGGGGGAACCACTGCTGGGGGCAGGGGAAGAAGGAGTTGGGGAGTATCCGCCCCCCCGGCCCCGCCCACTGTCTCCCTTCGCTGTAACCCATCCAGTAAGCCGCAGTCTGTGCATCAAACAGGGTAGATGTTTGCAGTCTCCTCCTCCTTCAGAAATAAGGTGGGCTCCACCATGAGCTCCTGGGGTTGCCGGGGCAACAGAAGAGCACCCGGTGGGATTGCAGGAACTCATCCCGAATGTGACCCAGTGGGGCAAGGACTTCTGCTCTCTGCTGGGCTCCCTAAACCAGGTTTTCTTTCCTAAGTGCATGGAAACCATGCAGTGAGAGCCCAAGGGGGATTAGCTGAGGCCACATGACCGACTTCCTCCTCTGAGGTTGACCATGTGCCAGGCTGCGGACATCGGTTGGGTCTAGAAGCCTGGTACTCAGCCCTCCAACGTGATGGGTCATGGTGTCAGGGTGGGTGTCCCACCCGGTCCCAAATGCCCTGTTTCACAGGGAAGGGGACTGAAATGCCTAATTCCAGTTGCTCACCAGACTTTGCCTGTCCCTGTGCCAGGCCTCACGGGGGATTCTGTGAAGCCCTGGACGCAGCCCCTGCCTACAGGTCCAGAAGTCCTGCCTTCAGAAGACAGACTAGTGACTTGGCTCTTTGCAGTTCACAGGGGCGGTGCTGGGAAGGGGAAGCCCAGATTCAAGCTGGGCAGAGAGGGGCAGCTTGGCTCACCCCACTCCCCCTGGTGGGCGGAACCTCGCCCAGGAAGGTGAGGGCTCAGAGAGGTTGAGGGAAGTTGGGAGTTGCCACAGACCAGCTGGATCTCCTCTGCTGGCTGAAAAGCTGGCAACTTCTTCTCTCTTTTCTCCTTTTTCCCCTCCATGCCTTCTCTGTAGGTCAAGAGATCTGGGTTCAAGTATTGGCTGTTCCCTGGAAATGGCCCTGTGCCTTTGGAACGGTCCCCTTATCTCCCGTTCCACTCAGTTTCATTTGCATTTGCAAGAGGGGATCTGTTTGGGCCTGCCCTGCCTACGTGGGAAGGGAGTGTGAGGATGCAGAGAGGTAGTGTGCCTGCAGGTACATCCTGCAAGGTCATGTTCTCCACCTGGGAGGACTAAGGGCCCCACCCCCTTAGTCATCTTGCGCGTACTAAGGTGTTTTGAATGGGGGGGGGCAGGGTTCCGATCAGGTTTCAGAACTTTGGTGCCCCCTAGATTTGTGGGCCTCCCTGATATCCAGGGGTCTCCCTGGCCTTGTCTGCAGCCCCACCACTCAGCCACATGGGTTGACGTCTGGCTCACACCCCAGCACTGAGCTGGGATGGCTCCGCGGCCCCCCTTCAAGGAGGGAGCTCATCGAAGGGCAGAGTAGACGAGGATGCCCGCGGTTCTATGCACAGACCTCCTTTCAGGGCCTCACTCTCCCATCTGAAACCCCCTGCCTGGGGCTAGTTGATTTCTGAGGCCCTGGGGTTCTGCGCTCTTCCAGGCCTCGTTGTACCAAGAGGTTCCTCAGTCCAGCCTGCCAAACAGGAAGAGTCTGGCGGTCTTGCCTGACGCCCTGCCTCAGGACAGGGACAGCGAGGAAGTGAGGCTGATGGGGTGTGAGGCAAAAGGAGGTTAGAGTTGGCAAGTAAGGCCTCTGCTGCTGAGGACCCCGTGTGACAGCTCATGTTTCTTGAGCACTTCTGCCTGTGCCAGTGCGCTTCCTGGGTGTGATTTCACGGAATCCCCATCTCAGCCCTGAGAGAGAGACCCTATTATCATCCCTATTTCAGGGATGAAAGCAGACTCATAGAAGATGAGTAACTTGCCCAAGGTGGGACAGCTCGGAGGCGCAAAGGTAAGTACTTGACGCCCAAGGGCTCTGAGAACCCAGACGGCATCCTTTTGTGGGATGACCCTAATTAGATTTGAGGTCACTCTCATCCTATCCCAGATGATATGGGATTGAAAGACTGGGTTTTACAAATATGGCCCCCAAAGAGTTTCTCTCATCTTCCCATCTGCGGATGCAGTGGCAGATGGGAGGTCAAGGATGGGCTTGGTGCGTGGCAGGTTGGAGTCTAGACCTGACCTTTGCCCTTGGGCCTAGCTTCTTCCCTGTTCAAGTGTCCTGCTGCGCTGCGGTGAGAACACGGGGCCAGGCACTGCGACGGGACCTCATAACTGTTTTGAGGGATTACTCCTTGAGTTCCCCGAGGCCCCAGGAACGTGCCAGAACCTCTGGTCAGGGCAGGGTGGAGCTAAGGACCCTGTTTGGGAGCAAACAATGGGGAAATACCTTCCTCCTGGGGAGGATGAGAGACTGCCGTGAGGCTTCTGTCTGTTTTGTTTCAAACTTTTCCCAGAGCCTGGAGAAGGGCTTGCTCTACATGGCAGGGGCTCAATGAACATTTGGGAGGGAAGGAAGGGAGGGAGGGAGGGAGGGAGGGAGGGAGGAATCAGGATGTGAAATGCTAGGAACTCTAAAAATCTTTCTATCTTCTCTTCCTTCCTCCTCCTTTTGAATCTGAGCCTGGATGAGAACCCAACTTGTAGTTCTCTTGTACCCTGGTGGAAAATAATTTATTTCCCTCAGGGATCCCTCTGGGGAGTGGGAGTAGGGAAGTGTTGGGTCGCCCTGTTTTGCACAGGGCTGGAGTCCTCTCAGCCTCTGGCAGTTAGAGGAGTACCTTTTCCCCCCACTGTTCTCCTTCGCTGTCACCTCCAAGGCCGCAGCTAGGGTCTTGCTGCTTCCACCAGGCCAGCTCTAGTCAAATAGGCGTCCCTCTGCCCGCCTCCCCCGCCACACGCACTCCTCTCAGGTCTCCCCCCTTCCCTGCAGTGAGTTCTGGGCTCCTGGTTCTTCCTGCCGTCTGCCTAGCGGGGCGGCCCCAGGGCGGAAGATGTTCCTCCCTGGGTACCCCATCCACTCAGCCTCGCCCCACCCCAGGATTCTGAGATTCCACGCCCTCAAGGGATGCAACACTGTGTTCCCGCCAGGATGCTGTCCTGAGCTTACAGCCCAGGTGAGAAGAAACATTTAGACCTGAGCCTGGGGTGGAGTCAGCACTCAGCAGGTGGTGGCCACCACTATGCAGTGAGCCAGGCACTCTGGGAGGCGGATCACAGAGGTGGAGGAGACTCTGATGGAGTCTGATGGAGTTCCTCCTGCCTCTTTAGAGAGGGTATTGGGCATAAACAAAGCTGTGAGAGGTGTCCTGCCAAAGGCTCCCCCTCCCATCCAACAGTTCCTGCCGGGTTGTGCCCCTGTGTCATCAGGCGTGGAGCACTTGGCAGTGAATGAGTTGATTCCCGCGCACGGGAATGTGAAGACATGGGAGTCCTCAGGAAAAGTGCGAATGGACTGAAACTTAGTGAGTACGGGCATTTGAGATGGGCCTTGGAGGTTGAATAGGAGCTCACCAACTGAACGAGCTGGGAACAGCACTCTAGACTCAGCAGATAGCACTTGGGTCAGGGAAGTACATGGAGTGTTTGGGAAAGAGCAGGTGTGTGGCTTGCTGGGGGCATGATGGACACAGGCAAGAATCTGCCTGAGGAATGACAGCGGCAAAACCGAGAGGGCCATTTACTTTCTGGTGAGGTATTCAGACTTCAGGGAGCCCCTGGAGGCCTCTGAGCAGTGCAGTGAGAGGCTGAGACCCCAAGCTTAGTGTAGTCTCTTTTAAAATTCAAATCTTTATTTTAATTAGGGATAATTTTTATTGTGGTAAAATATACATAACATAAAATTTACCACTTCGAGGATTTTAAACAAACAATTCACTGGCATCGAGTACATTCGTAGTGTTGTGTAACCGTCACCACTATTCCCAGAACCTTTTCATCATCCCAGATGGGCCCATTAAGCAATAACTCCCCATCTCCCTCTCTTCCCAGCCCCTGGAAACCTCTGTTCTACTTTCTGTCTCTGAATTTTCCTACTCCAGGCACCTCATAGAAATTGGATTATACAATATTTGTCCTTTTGTGTTTGGACACTTGTATATCTTTTTTTTTTTTTTTTTTTTTTTTTTTTTTTGCGGTACGCGGGCCTCTCACTGTTGTGGCCTCTCCCGTTGTGGAGCACAGGCTCCGGACGCGCAGGCCCAGCGGCCATGGCTCACGGGCCCAGCCGCTCCGCGACATGTGGGATCTTCCCGGACCGGGGCACGAACCCGCGTCCCCTGCATCGGCAGGCGGACTCTCAACCACTGCGCCACCAGGGAAGCCCCCATTTGTATGTCTTATTGGCCATTTGTCTTTCTCCTTTGGAGAAATGTCTATTCATGTGCCCATTTTTGAACTGAGTTGTTTGGCTTTCGTTGTTGAGTTGTAGGTGTTCTGTGTATATTCTGGGTAGCAATCCTTTATCAGACATGTGATTTGCAAATATTTTCTCCATTCTTGTCTTTTCACTTTCTAGATGGTGTCCTTTGGATGCACAAAAGTTTTTAATTTTGATGAAATCCAATTTATCCATTTTTTCTTTTGTTGCCTGTGCTTTCATTGTCGTATCCAAGAAATCATCGTTAACTCCAATGCCAGGAAGAATTTCCCTTATGTTTTCTTCTAAGAGGTTTATAGTTTTAGCTCTTAAGTTTAGGTCTTTGATCCACGTTAAGTTAATTTTTGTAGATGGTGTAAGATAAGGGTCAAACTTTATTCTTTTGCATGTGGATATCTAGTTTTCCTAGTATCATTTGTTGAAAAGACTGTCCTTTCCCCATTGAATGGTCTTGGCAACTTTGTGGAAAATCAATTGACCATATGTTTGCGAGTTTACTTCTAGGCTTTCTATTCTGTACAGTTGGTCTGTCCCCGGCATGGCCTTCTGAGATGAAGGTCCAGAGTTGCAGAATATGGGGAACCGCATTAAGTCATCCTGTTCAGTCCCTCGCCTCCAGGCCAGAGCCTGACCAGCCAAAGAGATTCAGCTCCGGGACACACTTGTTTTCCAGGAAGCAGAGCTGGTGAGAAGGGGTGGTGGGCAGAGCTAGTGGTGAGGGTGCCAGAGCCACGACCTCGGCCTCTGAGTAGGCCCCTTGCTGTTTGGGAGCCCCCATGTCCTCCAGCTGACCCTCCTGTGAGGACATGGCCTTGGGGGAAATTCTCCTGTGCTCTCAGGGTCCGTACACCGCCTCCTGAGAGGACCGAATCTGAGACTACTCCTTTTGGTAAGGTGATCCCAGAGCGCTTTCCCCATGGAGCTGGGAGGAGCTCTAGGAGGGAGGTCCCCTGTGCACGCCCCCCGGCTCTGTACTGTTGGCCCTGTGACTATCTTGAAGATTTTCTATTTGATTCTCATAAGAGGCATTTGCTGCCCTCTGTCCTCTGCCCTCCATCCCAAGTGCTGTCCAGTGAGTGGCTCAGCCAGGGACTAGATAGTATTCTACACCCCTGGTAGGTGACCAAAGGCGAGGGGGGCTCTGCCCCCCACTGTCACTGCCGGTGGAGCAGTGGGAGCCCCAAAGGGGGCTCTTGTGAGGCCGGTGCTTCCTGCCTTGGAATCCCCCAGCCCAGTTGAATAAACAGAGGCCTAGACTCCAAGCCAGGTGCCCAAAGGCAAGTAACAGGCACAGTGTCTAATGTTCTTGGAATCTTGTAGAAACTGGGTTCATCCTACAATTCAGCTGCACAGGCTGCCTGAAGCTTCCGATGCCTTGGATTCGGTGAGGCCAGTGTAGCCAGGACCTGGGAACAGATTTCAGCCTGTCTAGCTGAGTGACCTTGGGCAAATTAGTTGACCTCTTTGCCTCAATTTCCTTATCTGTAGAGTGGGTATATGAATAATATTGTGAGGATTAAGTAAGATGATATAGGTAAAGAGCTTAAAACAGTTCCTGGAACAGAGTAAGTACTCAATAAATAGTAGCTGTTATTTTTGATAGGATTTTGCTGGAACTTCGAGTAGGTGAAGCCGGAAACTTTGACAAAGAGTTATGGTTGACTTGAAAGCATAAAATTGGAAAATGAGCAATTTATTACTGAGTCCACACTGTGTGGTTGACAAAATGTTTTAAAATACGGATGAGTGATGAAAGGGGTGTAGGCCGGCTGTCTGCCTAGCATGGGGCAGGAGGGATCAAGGACGGGCCTGCCGGGGAGTTTAGGCTCCCCTTCCCTAAACTCACGGTAACTGACTGCTCGTGGACCAGCCTCCTTGTTCGCTCAGCATCAGCTCTGCACCAGGGATCAGGGGCCGCCTTGGAGAAACACTGCCTGAGCCGAGGCAGGTGGACAGCCAGGGCCGGGCTTTACCTAATAAACTGCACAGGACTCAGCCCCTCAGAGGAGATGACACGAAGCCATTTTTGTGCTACACAAAGTACATTCTCACTGTTTCATGGGATGATTCATTTCCCTGAGAAGTACTAACAGAGTACTGAAAAGAGATGTACTCATCACATATCCACTGCGGTTTTCTTGGTAGAAGGTACACACCGTACACTTTAAAGCAGAGACGTATTTGACATTTTGTTCAGTCCAGATGAGCAGAAGGCAATGAAAGAATCATTCTTCACCAACATGTTTGTTGCAAATATTGGACTATTGAACATTGTTTATACTTATTACACGTGATGGGCAAAACACTTGGACCCCACCTGCTCCACATCCCAGCCATTTAGATGGAAACTCTAACAGCTTAGGTATAATTTTGTTCTAGAGATTTTGAATTTTTAACCATTTTATAATTTTAAAGATGGAATTTTGTTAAGCTAAGATTGAATAATCTTATCCAGCCTTATCAACCTCAGAAAACTTTAACTAGCAGCCTCACAATTAATTCAGCCATTATTTTTCCCTTCTTGTCCAAGGAGAGAAACGTCTTCTTGCTTTTTTGGCTTGTAAGTGATTCTTTAGGTTATGAACGCAGCATGAACACATCTGGAGGAAGAAAACCCTTGATTTTGGTGGGGGAAAAAAAATTCTCTCTAGGCCGACGTGGTCATTCTGCAGGCTGAGACATTTAGTTGCTTAACGAGATTCATCTAATTCAGAGGGTATTTTTTGGGTGCCAGATGTGGGGACCAGAGCTTGGTAAGATGTTTTCCCTGTCCATGATGAAGATACTGTCTAATGGTGGAGGCTGCCATGCACCCACACTTGCAATGCTTTGTGAAAAGTAATCTAATTATTAGGGGCCAATAGGGGAGTTCCGAGGAGGGCATGGCAGGAAATCCCCAAAGAGGAAGTGATAATAGACTCGGGCCTGGAAAGGTGGCCTGGGATTCGCTGGGCAGAAGGGACCCCAACATAGTCCCGAATCACCGAAGTTGGTTTCTAAATGACAGCAGCAGTGGTGGTGGCATCGGTTACCTTTCTGGAACGGTCCGTCTCTCCACTCCCCACCCCCAGAGAGCTTTCGGGTGGTATGATGGTTAGAGGGCAGCAGATGCTCCCACAGAGAGAATTCTTCCGGAGCCGTTAAATATTGGGGTACCTCCATAGGAAAGTGGTCCAGATGCTCCCAGAGTGTAAGTGGGAGTGGGCTTTCTATAAGGAGCTCACGACTGCTCTGACCTTTGTCAACTGGTTTGTAAGCCACACTGTCTTCAATGCAGTGATTACAATTATAATTCTCGGGCTTCCCTGGTGGCGCAGTGGTTGAGAGTCCGCCTGCCGATGCAGGGGACGTGGGTTCGTGCCCCGGTCCGGGAAGATCCCACATGCCGCGGAGCAGCTGGGCCCGTGAGCCATGGCCGCTGAGCCTGCGCGTCCGGAGCCTGTGCTCCGCAACGGGAGAGGCCACAACGGTGAGAGGCCCGCGTACCGCAAAAAAAAAAAAAAAAAAAAAATTACAATTCTCATTTCGTGGCTATAGCTTCAAGTTGCAACCTGACAGGTTAAAAAGTATTCATGGAAGGGCCTTTCTTTAACATCAACTAGCAGGTTTAAATATGTGTGTGACAAATGATAAACAAAATTGTGTCAAATATTTCACCCCATTTATCGTCTTTGTTACATGTATGTAAAATGGGCCCTGATTGGAAGGGGACTGGGTGGGGGGCTACTTGGGACAGGGGTTTGTGGCATGTTCTGGGCAGCTGGAGCTGGGGAAACTTGAGCTTAAAAGAGTACACCTGGGGCGGGGGGCGGGGAAGGATGAGACACTGCAGCCTGAGTGACTGACTTTGCTTTGCTCTTGCAGCTGCCCTGGCCTACCTTGCCTCCAAATAATAAGGGTATTAAGCTATCGTGGGGGATTCCCGTTGATAGAGAGTGTGCTGTGTATCAGGCAGAGATGTGCATTCTTGCACTTGACTTCATTGAGACCTCACAAACACGCTGGGATGTGGGTATCATCCACCTCACTTTACAGATGAGAAAACCGAGGCACAAAGAGGCCAAGTCACTTTGCCAAAGCGTGAGTGGCTTGGAAGCCTCCTTAAGAATCTCCTTTAGAAATTTCCCCGTTTCTTTAATGGGGAAAACTGACACTTCCTTATCATGCATAAAGAGCTAGCTACTCAGCTTTAACACACCCCTCCAAGGAGATCGCTGCCTTGAAGCCGCTCCTATACAGAGATCTGGAGTGGTCCTGGAAATACTGCTTCCCCCGCCAGGCTGGCCTAGATGCCTCTGCTCTGTCCACCTCCCCGCACCATAATCACTGCCTCCCTCATGAAGGGGGACTTTTGGAAGGAAGGGGCCATGCTTTATTAGACTTCCTATTTCCATCACCTGGAACTTTGCCCAGCACATAGCTGGCGCTCCAGAAATGTTGCTGAATGAATGAATGCAGCAAATAAGTGGCAGAATCAGGAGTCCAACCCAAGTCTGTCCTGCTCCAAAGACTTCTCATTCATTTCACCTAGAGCAGGATTTAAGCTTCTCCATCTCGCCTCCCTTGGATCCAATGGCGCTATTTCAGTGTGTCTCCATGGGGATGGTTGGGAATGCACGTTTTCTCCCTGCTCTGAGGGATTAGGTGGGAGATATTTAGGGACATACCCAAAGCCACTTGGTTAGGTGAAGGTAGAGAGGGACAAGGGGCAGACAGACCACCAAGCTGATTTGAAACCGGCAGACACAGTCCTTCCACTGACAGGCCTTGTGGTCGGTCGCTCGGGGTCTCCGTATCCTGCCTGGAAGGTGAGTAGTGGCCCAGGGTGACCCCTGAGCTCTGGGACTTCTTGTTGGGGTTAAGGGAGAGTGTGGAGGCTCCTTCTGCTTCCGTGGCAGTGGACCCAGCCTGGGCCAGCGCCCCTGCCCCTGCGGGGTGCTAGGATCTCCTCCAGCCTCGTGAGGCAGGGCTTGGGGATGAGACCTAGGCTGGACCAGGAAGGAAGGAGCCGGGGAACCTCAGTCTCCATGAGGATAGCAGCTCCCAGGGCTGGTTAGAGTCCCTGACTGAGGTCACGACCCAGCTCACCCCAGTAAGTATCAGGAGGTGATGTTCAAGTGTTCGATCATACATGGGGCTTCTCATGGTCACCTGAAAGTTCTGTTTAGATTAGTCCTCTGTGATGGAAACATCTCCAGTGGCTCAGTTGTGTCTCTCAATGACAAGACTAAGTCTGCCTGCAATCCCTTCAAGATTGCCTGTCTACGGAAGAGAGACAACACATCGTTGTGTGAGAGGCCATAGACAGGCCACTGGGCCTGGAGCTGGACCAGCTGGGTTCAAATCCCAGCTCTGCCCCTCCTAGCTATGTGACCTTGAGCAAGTTAAGCTTCTCTGGACCTCAGTTTCCTCATCAGTAAAATGAGGGTAAAAACACAGACCTCCTAGAGATCTGGGGAGGATCAAATAAGATAGTGGATGGGTCAGTACTACTCAAACGCGCGTGATTATGTGATCGTCCTTATTAGTGGCACCAGCCCTGTGGGGAGGCCCCTCAGGCTTCTCACTTAGTAATTTAGGACCAGCTCAGTAGGGACTTGGGATGTCCTGTTTTGCCGTAAAATGTAGCGTGCCTTGCCAGGACCTCTGTAGTTTCCAATACGCAGTTCAAGGTCACGCTCTTGCTGAGGCCTCCCTGACCTTTTCAACAAGAACTGACTGCTCCTTCCTGTGGACACGCTGCGCCCAGGATGCAGGGCTCTTGCAATGGCAAGAGGGGCCCATAACACTTGACCACACTGTTACACGTCTGTCCCTTCCATGAGGCCATGACTAAGGGGAAGCTCTGGGGAGGTTATCGGTGAATGAACAAACAAGTAAACCAAGGAAGGAGCACGATGAATAGATGCAAACCAAGTCACATCATCAGGGAAAAGACAAAAAAAAAGAAATTTGGGGCATAAGGGGGCGGACGGAGGGGACCTCGGGGGCTAAAGGCAGTGAAGGCCCTGAGGGACACAGGCTAGTGGGCTTTCTTTTCTTTTTTTCCAATTTTTTTTATTGTAGTAACATACAAGTAATAATAAAATTTACCATCTTAACCATTTTTTTTTTGCGGGGGGGTAGGTGGGCCTCTCACTGTTGTGGCCTCTCCCGTTGCGGAGCACAGGCTCCGGACGCGCAGGCTCAGCGGCCATGGCTCACGGGCCCGGCCGCTCTGCGGCATGTGGGATCTTCCCGGACTGGGGCACGAACCTGTGTCCCCTGCATCAGCAGGCGGACTCCCAACCACTGCGCCACCAGGCGCCCATCTTAACCATTTTTAGGTGTACAGTCCAGTGGTATGAAATACATTCATAATGTTGGGCAACTGTCACCACCATCCATCCTCTTTTCATCTTGTAAAACTGAAACTCTGTCCCCATTAAACACTAACTCCACACCCCCGGGCTCCAGCCCCTGGCAACCATCGTTCTACTTCCTGTTTCTATAAACTTGACTACTCGAGGGACTCATATAAGTGCTATCATACAGTATTTGCCTTTTTGTGACTGGCTTGTGTCGCTCAACATAGGGTCTTCAGGGCTCATCTGTGTTGTAGCAGGTGTCAGAATTTCCTTCCTTTTTGAGGCTGAATAATACTCCACCGTGTGGCTGGACCAGTTTGCTTCTCCATTCATCTGCCGATGGACACTTAGGTCACTTCCATGGTCCAGCTATTGTCAGTGGGCTTTCTTTTTAAGCCCTTCTCTTTGGATACAAGGAGACCTCGCTCACTTAGACTAATTGTAGGAGGACTGAAATTATAATAGGCTCAAACAATAAAAGGTACTTTTATTACTTTTAAGGTCCGAGAGTAATTTGACCTCAGCTAACAAAATACTGCTTCCTTCGGGCCTTGGAAGAGCATTTAGAAGAACCACGTGCTTTAAGGGGGTCTCCAGTTACTTACGTGGATGGAAATGTGGGTTTCCATAGGGCTGGGGAAGCAAGGTTTGTTCCTAGAGTTGGCTTCTGCCTTGTGATTTTGATTCCAATGTGCAAGCTCATTTGCAGAGGCCGTGGACAGTGCTGGTGACGGCGAGGAGGGGAGGTTGCTAACTAAACCCCGGTCTGGGTCCTGTTCAAATTATGACAAATGCCGGCTTCAGAACTGGGATTCCTGGATAAAGTGGTTTCTTCCCGTTTGTCTGCATACTTCTTCTTTTTAAAAGCTTTTTGTTTTGACATATTTTCAGACATCAGAAAAGTTAAATGTAGAATACAAAGAATTCCCAGATCCCCCTGACACCGATTCCCCAAATCTTAACGTTTTACTATATTTGTGTTATCACTCTCAATCTCTCTTGTATATATGTATGTATCAATATACATACCTATACACAGATACGTATTCTTTCTTTCTGAACCGTTTAAGAGTAAGTTGCAGACATATGCCTCTTTACCTCGAAATACTTTGGTATTTAGCGGAGAACAAATGCAAATTGAGACCCGGTGTCCGAAAGAAAACAAGAAAGAATTAGCTGGGTGTAAGCTGGGGGATGGAGGGGACTCTGAAAACAAGGTCCCAGGAAAAGGCATGGGTCCACATTTGAGGTCCCAGATGGTCGATGAAGTTCTATCAGGACAGTTTCATCAGGGCCAGCACTGAAGGTTGGATGTGATGGGGCAGATGTAGGGGCGTCAGAGAGGAGCCATTCTCCTGTGACTCCCACTTTTTCCCTTCCTCCCTGACCCTGTCTTCTGGCTGTCCCGTCCCAGCCCCACACAGGGTATCCACTCCAGGAGGGCCCAGAGGAACTGCCGCAGGCTTAGGGGCCGGACCTCAGCTCTGCCTCTCACCAGTTGTGTATTCTTAGACAAGTCCTTTACTCCCTCTGGCCTCAGTCTCTGGGGCTGTCAAATGGGCATATTTCACATGGTTGTTGTGAAGAGCAGCAGTGGTGGCATGACAGGTGTGCTAGTACTGGGTAAAGCATGAAGCATCCCAGTGCTAATTCCTTTTCCTTCCTTGGTTCTGGGAGGCGCCCTCCATCCTCTGGACCACAGGAAACCTCCCCACCTCAGTGTGTGGGAAGAACCAAGAGAGCTGTGTGAGAGTGGAGTGATGGAGGAGGGGGCTGCAGCCCCCGCCTCTGCTGACGCTTCCCTGGGGAAGAGCCCACAGAAGAGCTGGCAACAGATCCGCCAGCTGCGTGGACAGCCACCTGGGCAAACCTGGGTGTGGGCAGCATTTGCATGGCTCCCTTGTAAGTAGCTAGAAGACCGAGGATTCCCCAGAGTCTCCACGAAGGGAGGTGACTCTGGGGACTCAGGAGCTCAGGTCAGGCCTGGCACCCAGTGGTGGTGACATTCAATGGATTCCTTCTCTCTGAGCCTCAGTTTGCCCATCTGTAAAACGAGGGTGCTGAAGAAAGCCACCGTGTGGGAATTCTGAAGTCAAGAATGTGGAAACCCTCAGAACCAGAGGAGGAAAGAGCGCTTTGGGGAAGGGCAGGGACCCACCTCATCCACCCCTGTGTCCCTTGTAGGGCTGAGACAGCGGCAGACACATAGTAGGACTGAATAACTGCTTGTTTGGCCAACCCTCCCAGGGAGGGCCTGTGCCTTTAACCAAACTTGGAGAAACTTCGTCTGAAGCCGGGACCCTGGGGCATCACCTCTGGCCCCGAGGAACTTAATTGGGACTGCAGTGCCTCCTGGTGGCCAGTGTGAGCCACTGCAGCCTTGATCATGCTGGATTGGGGGTGCTGCCTAAAGCCTTTATGCAGGGACCCGGGAACCTGCCCTGTGGGTGCGCATGGCGTCCCAGGGCCCCGCGACTCCTCCTCAGTCTTGGCTTCCTGTAGGGGCTGCGCCTTCTCCATAACCCCTTCTCTCCTCTCGCTGGCAGGAAATCCGGCAATACTTGTTGACATGAGGAAGCAGAGAAACTAAAAGGTTTACCCAGGGCCCTAGCAGCAGCGGGGCCACCTTTGGCCCTTCATGCCCCGCCCCGTGGCTGGTTTCTCTGAGCCCCATCATCCCGCAAGGCCCACACACAGCAGTGTGTGCTGAGGGACCGAGGCCCCCCGGCTCCGGAGTTCAGCCCCGTGGCCTTGGGTCCCTTTCCTATGGGCGCCCCATCACCTCAGCAGGGCGTGCAGAGCTGCCCTGGCGCTACCAAAGGCAGAAGGAGCCCGGGCCCAGCTCAGGACCTAGCTGTGCATCAGGGAGGCCCTGCACTGAACCGCTCACAGTGGAGTGGGAAGCAGGACCACACACCAGTGCTTTAGAGCAGAGAATCCAGTGTTTAAGAGGTAAGCCCAGCCCCCCGGGGTCAGGGAGGAAGAAGGGGTCGGCCTTGCACTGAAACTTGGAAGCCCAGTAGAAACAATTCAGCAAAGAAGAAATACAACAAATAAAAGGTTAACTTTACTAGTAATAAAAAAATGTAAATTCAAACAAGATTTCACTTTTATCCTTCACACTGGCAAAGATTTGAAAAAACAGTATAATGACTGGTATTGGCCCTGAAGCAGGTGGGCACACGGAGGAAATTGGCAGATTTCTAGAAGACACATTTATCAGAGCTCTTAAGGTGTGACTGTGATCTGACTCGGTATTTCTAGTTCCTGGAGCTTCTTCTAAGGTAATTACCATGAAAGTATCAAGGGATTTAACTGAACGATATTCATCCCAGGCCTGTTATCATTTCAAACAATCAACGATCCACGTGCCCAGCAGGAAAGGACTGATGAAATAAAATAGTTTGTCCGTGTGGTGAAATACTATGCAGCCACTAAAAACGATGTAGTAGAAGAATACAGAATAGGATGGAAAGATATACAGGATAGTGTTAGGTTAAAAAAAAAAAAGACTTGTACCAAAAAAAAATTATGTTTCCCTTTTGTGTTTGTGTGTTACCGTTTTCTTCTTTTGGTCTGTCTTGATTTTTTTTTTTAATTTCCATATAAAACATAGATAATTATATGTAACGAGGGGGGGAAAAGCCACAAAATTTACAGAGGAAGATATGCAGGGAGAGGAGGAGTTAGCCAGATGCATGAGGGGCAGAAGGGCATTCCAGTTAGAAGGAAGAGCCCATATGCAGGAATGGGGTAGCCTGAAGCCGCTCGAGCAGTGTACTGGAGGCATGAGGGCAGGTCTGTGGGACCGGAAGCGAGGTGCAGAGGTGGGGTGTGGAAAGATGTAAGTCTGTGAGGAGAACCAGTGTCAGTCCCGCCTGGGGAATCCTGAATGCCACAGTCAGCCTGACTTGAAGAGTTGGCAGATTTAGCAAAAAACTAACAACAAAACCAGGGCGCTCCATTTAATTTGAATTTCAAATAAATAATGAATAAGTTTTAGTATTAGTATGCCTCATCCAATATTTGGGACATACTTACACTTAAAAAATAAGTGTTTCTCTGAAATTCTAATTTAACTGAGCACCCTGTATTCTATCTGACCATCCTAATGAGGGCTCTGGGCACCAGTGGAGGGCCTCTAGACAGGCTCACACTAGATGGGATGTGTGCTTTAGACACTCTCTCTGGTTGTAGTTGAGGGCGGTGAGTCTGAGGGCAGAGAAACCAATGAGGTCCACGCTTAAGCCAGAGCTCTGAGAATCTGCAGTATCCAAGAGGCCTCAGAGTTAAGGGGCGGGGTGGGGGGCCCAGTTTGTGAGGACAGTGGCCGATCCCCACCACGAAAGGAGCCTTTCGCTGAAGCATCCCTACCCTTCCTCCACCCGGCTCCCCCGTGGCGCTCACACCCACCTCCCACATCACACAGCCGAATCCAACACCTGCCAGAGCAGACATCACTCAGGATTCTAATCGCTGCTTCCACATAGCATTTTAAAATGATAAAAGCCATTTCTGGTCATGGTAAGACAAATAGAAAATTAAGTCAGACGAGAAAAAAAAAAGGAACAAAACCCAGATACCAGTATTCTTACCGTTGGAAACCTCTAGTATTTTCTAAGGACAGGTACCCCACCCCTACCTCCCCTTTTTTTCAAAATGAGATTTACTTACTATAACACGAACATCTTTCAGTTACTAAAATGCTGTTCTTTCACATCAGTTTCACTCCTTTTTCATCAAATGTTTATTGAACCCCTTCTGCATACCAGCCACGATACTAGGCATTAAACAAAAGGGCTAAACAAAACAAGTATATGCAGATATATTCCCTGTTTTATGGAAGGGAGAGAGAGAGACAATAAATAAAGGAAAAGCAAATAGATACAAAATAATGTGTATTAAATGCCAAGAGAGAAACAGTCTGCAGAATAAAATCAGGAAGGATCTTCCAGTTATGGAAATATCGTCCTTTATTTAACCAATCTCCTATTATTGAAAATTTTGGTTATTTTCAGTTTTTCCATATAATAATGCCATGATGAACTTTCTCTCTAGTTAATTCTTTGTGCCCATCCCTAATTTTGTCTTTAGTTTAAATTCCTAGAAGTGAGATTTCTGGGTGAAGACATACAAACTTTTTACTTACTTAGTTTTTCTTTACTATATTTAAACCCAATTTTTAATTTTCTGTATAGTTTACATATTTTTTAATTTTTAAAACAGCATGGTGTAAAATTAAAATGGGGGGGTATTATTTTATGAATTTGAACACATTCCTGTACAGACCCACGTACTCACCATCACAACTGGGAAACGAGATAGGATAGTTCTGCACACCAGCCCTTTGTGGTCTAAACCTGCCCCCTCCCCGGCCCTTGGCAACCAGTGATCTGTTCTCCATCCTAGTACTGTTACCTTCCCCAGAATACCATGCGATAAATAAGTAGAGTCCTGCACTATATACATTTTGAGACTGGCTTCTTGTACAGACCATCATGCTGTCTTTGAGAGTCATCCATGCCATTGTTCGTATCACTAGTTGGCTCCTTTTGCCTCTGTAGCATCCCACTGCATGGCTGTTCCACCTGTTAAAAGACATTTGGGTTGTTTCCAGTTTGGCGTGATGATGAGCAAAGCTGCTATATACATTTGCATACACGTTTGCAATGAAAATAAGTCTTTGTTTCTTTAGGGCAAATGCCTAGCAGTGGGATTTCTGGGTCTAGCCATATGAGTATGTTTAATTTTACAAGACAATGCCACGGTGTTTTCCCACCAGCAAAGAATGAGAGTTCCGGGTGCTTCATATCCTCACTATCACTTGGTATCATCAGATTTTTTATTCCCATTGCAATAGGTGTGTAACCATATCTCAAGGGGGGTTTAGTTTGAATATCCCTAGTGGATAATACACTGAGGGGGTCGTCATGCTGATTTCCATGTATATCTTCTTGGGTGAAATGTCCATTCAAATATTTTACCCATCTTTTTTTAGTTTTAACGTCACTGCTACCTAAGCTCCACATTTTAATCAGATTTCACTAGTTTTTCTCTAATGTCCTTTTACTGTTTCAAGACCCTGTCCTGGATACCGCATCACATTTAGTCCTCATGTCTCCTTAGCCTTCTGTGATCTGTGACGGTTTCTCGGACTTTCCTTGTTCTGAGAGGCACATTTAGGGCTTGGGTGGGTGCATGTTGGTGACAGGGGTGCCTAAGTCACCTCGTGGGTGGCTGGCCTGAGCCCTTGAGCTTCCTCTCTACAAACTGGCAGTTCCTCCAGGGCAGGAGCACCGTCCGTCTCTACTGGGTACGCGTTGATAGGCTCCATGCACGTTTGCTAAAACGCCGCCCCAGTTACTGCTCCCCCTTTGGTGTTATTTCTTGGGCCTGGAGCTAAAACTAGGGACGTCTAAGCTGAACTCTGGACAGAGTCCAGCGGCAGATGAGGTAGGCTGGGGTTATAATCCATGGCTCACCTTTCACCTCTGCCCCCACCCCCGCACGACTGTTTGGACAGCGGTGGGCTTAGTCAGTGCCCTTTAAATAGCATGAAAGGGCCCCACGCTGGCCTGTTTTGTTTAAGGAGGTTGCATCGGCGGTGTGCACACTGCCACAGGGCGTGCGGCCGGCTCACCCGAGAACAGAGTAAGCGGCATGTCCCCCACAAAGCAGATGTTTGGAGGAAAATAGATGTAATCAAAAGCACGGAGGATAAAATTACTCAAACCCCTTAGACAGACCCTCCATGTGCAAGGGTACACACACGCACACACGCACGCACGCACCACCCACGTCCATACCCACCCGCGTGTATCTACAGGGTCACGTTCACACCCACAGCCACACGCAACAGCACACGTCCGCAGGCACACACGTGCCACTTGTGTGCCTGCCCTTGACCACACGAGCCTGCACGCTACACAGACCTATCCGCAGGCCACTACACATGTGTTCCCCGCACCCACGTGCAACTGCAGGCTTCTGCCCCGTGCCCGAGGGTGCACATCCGTGCACGCGGGAGGGATACGCACACAGAGGCCTGCAGCACCCTGTCCCCAAATGGCTTCAGAAGTTCATTCTCTTTAAATCACAGCCATAAAAAAAATTCTCTTGAAATCACAGTCATGAAAAAAAAAAATCCCGGTCACCTTTGGAAATCTTTCAAGGCCTTTCATGTCAAAAAAAGTTAGTCTAGAGTAGAGTGACACCCTAGGGTTGAACCGGGACGAGTGGCTAGAGGTTAAGGGAATGAAGAAAGGTTTCCCGTTTCTCGTTGGATTTCTTGAAATCCAACAGCCAGGGCTGTCCGGCGGCAGACCAGGTGGCTCCCAGAAGAGGCCAGGCCTCCTCCCCAGGGGAGTTCAGGCAGAGGCCCAAGGGCCTTCTGTGGTTCTGATGGAGAATATAACCTCGAACCGAAGAATGCTTCCCACTTCACCAGAAGTGGTCGACGGGAGTCTTTGCCTGGGGTTGTCTGAAGGGCCAGCGTCCCTGCCTCGGGGCAGGCAAGGATGACTCACGGCGTTCTGTGCACATTACTTGACTCCTCTGGGCAGCCTGGGACCTATTTCCAGATCAAGACATTCTCGGGGAAGCTGCAGCTTGCGATTACGTTGTCTTGGGCCACACAGCCTGGGACAAAGCCCTCCGGGGGATCCCTTCCCACTCTGGGCGGGGTGTCAGCATAGCTGTCTTGGGCCACACAGCCTGGGACAAAGCCCTCCGGGGGATCCCTTCCCACTCTGGGCGGGGTGTCAGCATAGCACCAGGCCAGAGTCCACAGGGGGTTGCCCCAGGGAGGATGGGGGGAAGCCAGCCAGGGAGGCAGGTGGCCTGGACCCAAAGGGGCTCTGTCGCTGCTCAGCTTCATGCCAGTGCCGGATGCTATTGGGCCTCAAGAAGGTGGGCCCAGCAGCGGGGCACGCTGGGAGATCCCAGTGGCCTTTTCTCTGTCCCAGTATAGCAGCGCGATGGATGCAGAGCTGGTTCCTGGCGGATGCTGGACTGGGTTTCCTGGGCATTTCAATTCCGGAGCCGCGCTCCGTGAAGCCCATCTCTGTGCTTCTCCTTCTGCCTCCCTGACCCTCTTGCTTGCTGCGTGGAGACATCCTTCCATGTCTGCCTGGTCTTTCTCCTCTCCCTCCTTCTTCCCTCCCTCCTTCCGTCCTCCGTCTTTTCCTCTCTCCCTCGGTGATCTCACCTCCTCCTTCTGTTTCAGCCTCTGCTGGAGGCGTTCGTCACTATGTGCACTTTTCTCATGTATCATCGCCACCTTTCTCCTCAGTGTTTACGGGGATGTGTTCATTCAACAAACATCTCTGCACGTACCCTATAGGTCCTGGCACGCAGCAGGTGCACAGAGGTAGCTGGACAGAGTGAGAGCTCAGTGATGTTTGTTTGTTAGAAATTGTTCGTTGATTCTTCAGTAACCTCTTCCTGCCTGTCTGCTGCCTGTCCCATCCTGGGCTGAGAAAGGACGAATGGCATGAGGTCCCAGCCCACAGGGAACTGATTCTCTAGGAGGAGCTGGACGTTTGGGGTTTGATTATATACTAGTCCGAAAACACAGCCAGTAATTGGATGGCGGGGTCTGTGTGACTGCCCCAGCCTGAGAGGGCTTCCTGGAGGAGCTGGTGCTTGATTGGACCTTGGAGGTCAGCTGGAAAAAAAGGGACATTCCAGGCAGGTGGACAGAGGTGGGGGTGAGGGAGACCAAGGAGGTCAGTGCTTTCCTTTGTTCAGGAGTAATTCAGCCTGAGTCTCAGGCCCCGTTTTCAGTGGCCGTCTTGAGGAGGGAGTCACAGAGCGAGCTGGACCCTGACCAGCGCCAGGCCTCGGGCCACGGTACCAGGTCTCCACCCGGCCCCTCTGGATCATCTAGTTGCAGAGCGATCTGCTGGCTTTGCCCAGAGCCCAACACCATCACCCGTCCCATCCCTGGCACCCACCTGCCTCAGGCAGGCCTGTTAAACTCAGGACCTCCTGCAGAAGAGTGGTGGGAACTGTAATTATTTACTCAGGAGGATGGAAGACGAGAGACCTGGCAGCCCTCTCCAGATGTCCGCAGGGCTGGCTTGGGAAAGGCCCCGGGACGTTTTGAACCGGGACCAATGAGCCAGACCCTACAGGAGACGGGCTGGACCTCAGGACAGATGGTCCAGCTGTCCTGGGGGCGTGAGCTCTCTGTCACCAAAGCCTGGATGGTAGCACTTTGTAGAGATGCTGTGGGGTGGCAGCAGGTGGAAACTGATGCCCTGAGCACCTGGGAGGGACTTCCTTGGCTTGTCGTTCTGACCAGTTGGGTCAGAACCTTGGGGAATTTTCCTTTGTTGTCTAAACGAGGGGCCCAACCTCAGAATTTAAAGCAAGATGATAATAATCAAGATGGAGAGTTGGAAGATTCCTTCCCTCTTCAAGGACCAGAGAAACCTCAGTTTTGCCAGAATTTCTTCATCTCTAAGCCTTTCCAGTGAGCTGACATTTGCCTGGACAGACATGGCCCCATCCTCTCCCCTCTTCTCCCCACTCCAGATCCCAAGGGGAAGGTCCCACTGGTCCCTAAGACGGGAGGGCCAAAGCTGTGACACCAGACAGGGCGTGCCTGCTCCCCGTGCAGATGAGGCTCTGGGACATAAAAGGCATCCTCTGAAGTCTCAGGCGGACTTTGGGAGAGCCGGGACTGCGAACAGATCTCCCATCTCTCGGTCTGGTGGTCTTTGCACACGCCATGCTGTCTCCCCACTCCTGACCCACTCGCTCCCTCCCAGTGGGTGGCTGGAGGGGGGGAACCTGGATTCTTACTCCTCTTCTTGGAAGACTGGACATTCTGCCGCCTCGCCCCGAGCTGAGCCTGGAACCAGCCCACGCTGGGGAGCTTCTCCCAGAGGCCACATCCGCACTCTCTCCTCCTCTGGGGCTGGTCCTTCTGACCCCAGGATGCGCAGACCAAGCCTCTTGGTTATGTGAGGCCCCTGGATTCCTTCTGGTCCTACCTCTCTCCCCAGGAGAGGCCGCGAGACCATGGGTAGGAGTAAAGGACCAACCAAGGGCTGAGAGGCTGCACTCTGTCGCTAATGAGAGCACATTTCCCGCTCTCTCTGGCCTCAGTTTCCCCTGACTTAACATGAGGAGTTTGGTCCCTACCAACACTTGCTTTTTATAACATGGAGCTTCCCCTGCATGGCCCAGCCCCTGCTGTTGTGTGGGGTGGTCCCGATCCCAGGCTGAAGGCCAGAGGATACGGTAAGGGTCTACGGGGTCATGGGATGGGGCCTGAGGAGCAGTTCCAGGGCAGAGGGGGCAGGGGCTGCCCCCCCCCCAAGTCTAGCCTCCAGGAAGTTGCATAACAGAGATGTTTATTTTTGGTGAGGCTGGGTGGGATTTCTTCTCCTTAAAAAAAAAACCCAAAACATAAAACTTATTTGTCTGCCAGGAAGATAAATATCTTTGCTGAAAGCTCTTGGCCCGGCTGCCAGCTGCAGCTTGCATGATGCTGTCACCAAAGCCGTGGCGGTCTGCCTGTGTCTGGGCTTACGTGGGTGTCATATGTGATGCCTGAGGGTCAGCCCCCCACCCTGCTGGTATCGACGCTGCCAGTGGCCCTCAAGAACAGCCTCCCAAAGCTGCTTCCAGGCCCACTCTGGGCATTCACCTCCACCCCGATTTCCTCAGTGCCTTGAAGAGGGAGGTGAGAATGACAGAGAGCAAAACGTCCCTCTCAGCTTCCCCAGCAGTAAGAGAGCCCCCAGTGTACGCAGAAAGCCAGGGGCGAGACTGAACCTGAAGCTTCGGCCCTAGGACCCGGACAGGGTTAAGAGACCTGGGCTAGAGGCATGGTCCTGACTTAATGCCCGCTGCTCAGATCTCTTCCTAGAAGAGGAGACCGAGGGTCAGAGTGGTTGGTGCTCACACCGACCACAAATCCTTGTCATAATCAGAGCTTGCGCGTGTGAAAGGTTTTGTCAAATGCTCCCCACACATGTCTTATTAATCCTGTATGTTATTTCACTCTACAAGAGTCACAGTCAATGGAATTTGGCTCAGAGAGGTGCTCACACCCCTGTCTCCAGACACCAGTCCAGCGCCCTCCCCACAGCATGTGCACACGCTCCTGCGCTTGGGGCCTCCAGGGAGGGCCTGCCCACTTGGAGGACTTCTCCAGGGTCAGAATCTTCTGCTCACAAGTCTAGACCAGAACTGGGAGTAACTTAATGATACGGGCAGAAGGCTGCCTCGCCGGGACCACGCCGAGTGCTCTGTGTGTCAGCCTTTTTAATCCCACAACTACCCTGTGAGGAAGATCCTACAGGATTCCGCATCCCCATTTTATAGAGGGGGAAACTGAGGCATAAAGAGGTTAGGTGAACTGTCCAAAGCACCCAGCTGGGACTCACACCCCTGGTGCCAGTTCCAGAGCCTGTGCTCTGACCCCTGCCCTGAGGCGAGTGTGTGCCCAGGGTGCTAACTGGGCTCTTTGGACTTGGACAGCTACTTCCCGCTCCACCCTTGACCCTTGTGGGCTGACTGGTCCTTTGCAGCTCTGAGCATCCAGGAATCAGCGGGCAGAGCCCCGTTCTGTTAGACAGCAGTGGCTGTGGGCCTGGGCCGTGAGCTTTGTGTAAGTCTGCTGGGTCCCCCGTGTCAGCATCCTGGGCGTGTTAGGGGGAGGTGCCCCACTTCCTTAGTAAACATGCCCCCCCACCTGGAGGGGCAGGTCACCACTTGGAAAATAGGTGAGACCAGTGTGGAGGGTGCCGGGACAGGACCCCTCAGCGCTGGATTCTTGGGCAGAGTCTCCAGAGCCCCTGCTGAACCCCAAACAGGACCAGGCCAGGAAAGGCGGGGCCTCTCCTCCTCACTCCAAGCCCAGTTGGGCCAGATATGGCTGCTGACTGAGTTTTCCTTCCCACTCTGGGAGTCCGAGGCGCTGAGTCAGCAACCTCGACGCCCGAAGAAGTGCTGGCAAAGGGAGTCCTTCTAGAGGGAGGAGCCCAGGGTCAGTGGGGTGGAGATTAAATGTTATAGAGGTCAGATTGGCTGACCCAGAGTCATAGGACATTGGTGCGGAAAGGAGCCCATGCTGAGATGAGGACAGAGAGGGTCAGAGACTCGCCCAAGGTCACACAGCATGTTAATGGCAAGCCAGGGTTAGAACCTGGGCCTCCTGACCTCGCATCCAATACTTCCCTGAGAGGGCAAAGGCAAGGGATGGCTCCCCGGTCCCTCCCTCCTCTCATGCTTGGTTCAGCCACTGGTTTTTGACCTTCTTTCCTCCCCCCTCAGCCAAAGAGAGCTCCCTGGGTGAGCCAGAGTTGCCGCCCGACTCTGACACCGTGGGGATGGACAGCAGCTACCTCAGCGTGAAGGAGGCTGGGGTGAAGGGGCCCCAGGACCGGGCCAGCACCGACCTCCCCAGCCCGCTGGAGAAGGCGGACTCCGAGAGCAACAAGGGCAAGAAGCGACGGAACCGAACGACCTTCACCAGCTACCAGCTGGAGGAGCTGGAGAAGGTCTTCCAGAAGACCCACTACCCCGACGTGTACGCGCGGGAGCAGCTGGCCATGAGGACCGACCTCACCGAGGCCCGCGTGCAGGTCAGTGAAGGCGCCTGGGAGGGCGCGGGGGAGCAGGGCCTGCCCTTGGGGTGGTGGCCGGAGCTGGGACCGCCTGACTGTCCCCGGTCAGGCCAGGGCTTTCTCCACTTCGGTGCAAGGAGCCCACCCCTCACGCCCCGGCTCCAACCAGAGCAAGTCGGCTTTCACTCACTTCACTGTCTGGCCTCTTGCTCTGGTTGGAGCTGGGGCGAAGCTCCCAGTGGACGGGCAGGACGCCTGTAAGCTGTACTTCTGAGTTCTACGTAGTGTGGGAGTCCAGGCCCTTTCATGAAGGAGAAGGTAACTGGTCTCTGCTCTGGAAGGCCTATCTCTTAGAAAGGAAACAGGACGAACTTAAATACATCCGTAGCAGCCCAGTGGGCAGAAACAGAGACAACCCAGATCTTCTTTTTGCCCAGGATGGCTGCCTCGTCCTCCATCTTGCAGGTTCCAACTCAGTATGCCTCCTCTGAGAAGTCTTCCCGACCACCATGGCTAAAGAAGGGGCCGCCACCATCACCCGACCACCAAAACACTCAACCCAGCACAACCCGACAGAGCTCAACACAGGCCAGCAGAGCCCAGCACAACACAACACAGCACAACCTAAACCAACACAGCTCAACCCAACACAGCTCAACACAGGCCAGCAGAACCCAAATCAACACAGCTCAACTCAACAGAACTCAACACAGCTCAACACAGGCCAGCAGAGCCCAACACAACACAACACAACATAACCTAAACCAGCACAGCTCAACATAGGCCAGCACAGCCCAGCACAACACAACACAGCACAACCTAAACCAACACAGCTCAACCCAACACAGCTCAACACAACCCAGCATAACCCAAACCAACACAGCTCAACTCAACAGAACTCAACACAGCTCAACACAGTACAACCCAGCACAGCACAACACAATATAACCTAAACCAACACAGCTCAACAGAACTCAACACAGCTCAACACAGCCTGTCAGAGCCCAACACAACACAGCATAACGTAAACCAACAGAGCTCAACCCAACACAGCCCAACAGAGCTCAATGCAACCCAACAGAGGCCGACACAACACAACATAACCTAACCCAACACAGCTCAACACAACCCAACACAACATGACACAGCTCAACACAGTAACAGAACCCACCAAAACCGACACAACACAACAAAACCTAACACAGCTCAACCCAACCCAACACAACTCAACCCAAATTAACACAAAACAACACAAGCAAACCAGGTCAGCTTCTACCACATTGTCCTATCTTATCTTTTTTATAGAATTTATGATGGCTTAAAATATTTTATCTGTTTGTCTCCTCTCACTGGAATATGAGCTCCTTGAGGGCAGGTACTGTCTGTTGTTCAACACTGTATTCCTACCAATTAGAGAAGGCCGAACTCAGAGCAACAAAGGCAAAAAATAAACATACGTGGACCAACTGACCTCCTTTGACCACAGAGGTGTGTCTTCCCTCCCTGCATGAAATTACAGCAGAGAAAGAACCAGAAAGGAATCAAAGTCCTCTAAGTACCCCAGACACAGCTTCAGCGTAACACAGAATAAACGTCATGTTCAGCCTGCCTTTCCAACCCAGAGCATGTTAGAAACAGCAAACCAGGTGTTGGCAGATAGCTATTTTCCCCCTCCTGTGGGCTGTGGAAATCAACAGCTTCAGAGCAAAGAGGAGTTTTTTTAAAACAAGCAGCACAGTTCAGATCAGCTCAGCACAGCTCCGCTCAGGTCTTTTCAGCACCAGGACAAAAAGCCCTGTTACTTCGCAGACCCCAAGGGCACCTTCTCTTGCATTTGTTCACTAGAGAATCTTCAGCAGTGTTTCTAAGGCATCAATAAAAGGTTCATCAGTCTCAACCATGCTCTGTTTAAAAAGGCAGAGGCATTTGTAATACGGTCCAGACACGTTTTCATCTAAAATGGCTAATGTGGGGGACTCCCCTGCTGGTCCAGTGGTTAAGACTCGACGCTTCCACTGCAGGGGGCTCGGGTTAGATCCCTGGTTGCGGAACTAAGATCCCACATGCCTGCGGCGCAGCCAAAAATTAAAAATAATAATAATAAAATAGAGTAAAATAAAATAAAATGGCTAATGTGAAAAGGCACTGGTAGTTGTCAGTGAATACACAGCCATCCAGAAACAGCAGGAACCCGAGGGCGTTCTGAACAGTCAGGTCGTTTATCTGTAAATTCCCAAAAACAAGCTTCCCGGTTTATTCCTCTCCAGTTCGCAGTAAGTGTTTGGGGAAGAAAGGCAGGGCAGCTGAGGCCTCACTGTGATTCCAGAAACCTTCTCACACCCATTGTCCCACCTGAGTCATGCGACTTCCTGGTGCCTCAAGAGTCTGGACAGGAGCCACAGCATCTGGCCTCAGCTCAGCCAATGGATTTGGGAGGAGCTAAAGGAGTAGGTGGAGAGCTGGTGGCTGTTATGGGGCATTCCTGTAGATGCTGTGTTTGTGTGAAGCAAACCGTTCATTTTCTGTGCAGTGCACATGTGTGCACATGTGTGCGCACGTGTGTGTCCCTAACAAATGGACAGGGGTGCCAAGAAGTAAAATTCACTTAGTATCAAAAGAAGGATGGTCCTTCTAGTACAACACATGGAAATGACACTGGGGTACGTTTTACATTTTTCAGGCACCACAATGGAGTGCTAAACTGGAGCGCTCTCCCTGCATACACACACACAGACACACACTCACACACAAACACACACACACATTTATGCCTACTTGCAAAAAGGAGCTGGGGCAGCTTACAATTAAAGGTTTATTATTTTCATCTAAGAACAAGAACGAAGTCATGAAATGGGAAGGTATTTATGTCAAAGATCTAGACTAAGGATCATATTTGCCACTGAGCGCAAATTTCAACCCTGAGCTTCCTGGCAGCCAAGGCAGAAAGGGAAACTCTAATGTGTGCATATCTTATCATCTAAGGGAAGGGCCATAGAAGTATAGAATGCTAGTGCTGGAAAGGATCACCTGGTCCTCTCATTTGATATCAAGGAAGAAGAGGCCCAGAGGCAGGAAGCGATCACCTGTGATCAGGTGACTCAGGAAAGGTGATTCAGTGGCAGTGCTGAGAATAGAACGTGGGACCCTGAGTTCCAGCCCAGTGCTTCTTTTACTTTAGTTTGCTGTAGCAGGACACATGCCAGGTTGTTCTGAGACTTTTCTTTGTATAAAGGCAGCAGGGTGGGTGGGACTGTCATGTATGTCAGACCTCTGGGTTGAGCCTGGCAGTGCCCCAGGGATGGGGGATGTGGGGATGGATCTCCCTGCTTGCCTCTGCTGAGTTTGTTTAGGGCCCGTGCTCAGCTGGTGGGAAGCCAGGTGCCTGGCGTAGAGTGGCAGTGGGGACAGGGAGGGGGTGATGGGGGCCCCGAGATGGACCTTTCCTGGGAAGAAGCCCGGGGCTTGGCCCCGCTCCAGGGGGCTGCAGGGGCCTCTCCCTGCTGTCTGGGACGCCAGTCTCCGCAGCTGGTGTCTGAAGAGAATAAGACAGAGGCCTCCCTGCGCCGGGCCACCCCACCCTGGCCCAACATGGGCTGCGGTTAGCAAGGACCCTGCCAAGATGGTTGGTTCCTCGGGGAGAGGCCTGTGCTGAGCGGGCCCGGGCTGGGGTGGGCTGGGAGCAGGGTGGTCCTGGGCCTTGCAGTCCCCCTTCCTTCTGGGGTTGCACAGTGGAGACAGGCCTAGGGCCACAGAGCCTGAGGTACGGAGCACCTACGGGGGCAGCTGTCACAGCCCCAGGCCCCAAGGGTCAGAAGTGGAAGGATGCTCTGAGTCTCAGGACCCTTGGATGTGAGCACAGAAGGGTCCCGCGAGGATACCCCTGCCGCCACCCGATTGAGGTGTGAGGAGGCCGAGGACCAGGAGGCTGACTTAGCTTAAGCCTCATCTGGGCAGAAAACCTCCAGCCTTGTATGCAGGGTAAGGCCCAGGGAGGAAAGACCCGGAGGAGAGAGTGGAGGTGGGCAGCTCTTCTCCCATCGGCCTGCTCCACGCAGCTGTGCCGCCTCCCACGATCTCCATCTTTAGCCCTCAAATAAATCCCTCAGCCTGACCCTCTTCCACTCCCTCCCCAAGACAGTGCTCTCTCAGCTGCCTCTCCCCCGGGCTCATCTATCTTCCCGGAGAACCCAGGTCTCCCCTCTCCCCCGTCTCTTCCCCCGCACTCACCTCCAGCCACCACCACGCACTCCGTCTCCCCCCACTCTGCTCCTCCCCTCAACCCCAGGCCCCCCCACCCCATGCAGGATACTGGGCTGCCTCCTTCCCCATCCGTGTCCCTCCCAGCCCAGCCCACGCCTGCGTGTCACCTCCACCAGCACCTCTGGATCCCACCACGGGACCGAGTCCACAGAGACTCAACAGCAACCCCCCAGTGGCAGACACGTCACCTTTTTCTAGCCTTCTCCCCGGCCTCAAAGAAAGAAAGCAGTCATATATCTAGATGCCTCCAGTGGGCTTCTCCCCTCCCGCTGGCCTCCCCCTCAGAGAACCCTGGGGGGCTGAGGAAGGAGCGGAAAGACTGAGCTAAGCCTGCAGGAAATTAAACATGAAATGAAAACAAGCGCCTCTGATTCATTCTCTCATCCTGCCCCCAGTCCCCCATTCCAGACCACCGATAAAGGGGGATCCCGTTTCAGCGGCACAGAGAGGAGACCCGATCTGCCCTTGGCTCCCAGTGGGCGGCCTGGGCCCGGACCCCAGGAGCCCCAGGAGGACAGGAAGCCCCGGGAGGCTGTGGGGCAGCGGCTGAGACTCCAGCCCAAGAGAGGGCCGGCTCCGGGGGTGGGGGTGGGGGACCCAGGAGAGCGCCTCTCCTACACCAGAGTCAAGACAGGAAACAGAGTGACGCTGAAAGAGATGCCAGCAGCGCTCTGTGTGTGTGTGTGTGTGTGTGACACTCATGCTTGTGTACTGGGACGAGCTGCAGCCTCACCCTCCCTCCTCACCCTCCCTCCTCACCCCCACTCTCCGCACACTAACATGGGCCACACAGAACCCCCGCCCCTGTCTTTTCTGACTTCTTTCTTCTAGCAAAAGACAGCAAGGAAGGTCAGGAGCTATAAGATAAACAAGTGTGAAGTACTCTAAAAACTCTGTGACAGCATTTCCCATCTAGCTCACCTGCTGCCCTCAGAGGCACCACCCCTGGAAAGAGGTCAGCACAGATATTGGCCCCATTTTCCAGATGCAGAAACTGAGGCCAGTGGTTATGCCAGGCACCCCAGTGGGCACCCATGGGCGAGCAGCCTCTATGCTGCCGCATGGTGAATCCGTCCAGGCCTCAGGCCCAGCTCCCTCCCCCTCGTCCGAGGAAGCTCCATGCTCTCAGCAAGACTGCTGGCGGGGGCGGTGTGCTGTTCGAGGTGTGCCCACGTGCACCTCAGTCAGCAGCGGGTAGGTGCACATCAAGCTGCCAGGAGTCTCCCTCCACGGAGCTCAGAGGTCTGCCCTGGACTCAGCTTGAAGCCCTTTCTGGCTTGGAAGCTGAGCCCTGCTCACTCCCCCTCTCCCACCCTCCCCTGTCCCCGTCACCCCCTCCCCAGATCCCAAGTCACTGGCAGGAGTGACAGATCCCAAGGCGAGCTCCTGCCCCTGAGCCTTAGGAAAGTTCTCAGCCTGCCAGAAACTTTGCTCCTGCAAAAGGAAAAGGACCCACCCCACCTCCACCCCCATGGCCAGAGACCCTGGCTCACACACCTGACTCAGAGCCCGCCCTCCCCATCCAGTACCTGGTCAGGTCACGCCAACACCCCACCCCCATGCTCAGTGACAGGCGGGCCTCCTCTCCTCCTCGGCACCAGGCTACTCTTCAGCCTGAGATTTTGCAGCAGCTGCCTCTCTTCGAGGCACCGTGGCGACCCCCTCCACCTGGCATTTGAGGCCCCCCACAATCTGGCTCCCACCTCCATGGTCCTTTCCCTCCCATCACTCCCCCAACTGGCAGCGTGGCCTCCCGAGGTCTCCTGAGTGTGCCCTGCTGTTTCTAAACTCGGCCTGGACTTCCGTCCCTCCAGCCAGCACTCGGAGCCCAGCCCCAGCCTTCCCTCCGCAAAGCCGTCCCTGACTGCCTCTGAAGCCCGACGGAACCCCTGTCCCCCAGAGAATCTTTAACCCAGGGTGTTCTGAGCTGGGAGACTCTTTCCGACAGAAGTCTGCACAGAGGATTCAGGAAGTGGGAATCCTGAACCTGGGTGGAGAGGTCCCAGGAAGCCCAGACCTTTTGGAAAATGATGGCAAACCACATGTGTGCGATCGTCCAAGAGAATGATTTTCTGGGTGAGCGCTCACAGCTCTTATCAGAGTCTCCCCAGGAGTCTGTGGCCCCAGTGGATCAGGCCGCCCCCCATGCTGGGGTTGGTTAGATGACCGCTAAGATGACTAGTGGCGTGTGTTTTGTGTGTGTGACACTTGCCTGCTCTAGATTCTGAAGCTTAGAAAAATGAAGCTACTGGCCCAAGATCAGGCCCACATGATAAACTGGAATAAAGTGCCTTCCAGGCTCTCAACGTCTATCATTCTAGATTGTAAACTCTTGAGGATAAAGGCCGAGGCGGACACATTACCTGTACCCCCATGGCCTCGACCCTACACTGCAACTGGTGAGACTCAAGGGAAAGGCTGGCACTGCCCGAAGGCGGGGCCTCCAGCTCCTGGCCTGACCCCCGTGACAACTGCTCTGTCCTGCAGGTCTGGTTCCAGAACCGGAGGGCCAAGTGGAGGAAGAGGGAGCGTTTTGGGCAGATGCAGCAGGTTCGAACCCACTTCTCCACGGCCTACGAGCTGCCCCTCCTCACCCGAGCGGAGAACTATGCCCAGGTACGTGCCTGTCCCCAGCCCCTCACGCTCTGAGAAGGGGCGCCGTCCCCGGAAAGAGTACTCGGGGCGTGTGCGTTTCTCCAGAATGTGGGAGGCCCGGAGCTCCTTCTGTCCGACGTAAGTGTTGACCCAGCCTTGGCTGGACTTCAGGGAAGGAAGCCCGGGGCGGTGAGAGTGGCTTTTTCTTCTGCCCCTTTGGCCACTTGCGCTGTGAGCATCAGAACCGAGGAAGCTTTGCTGAAGGCCAGGGGGGCCTCCGGGCCCCCGGGAGCCACTCCGAGTGTTTCCTAGGAGAGGGGTCCTAAAGCCTGGAGGCCTTGAGGCAGGGCTGGAATGAACATGGAATCCTTAGTCATCCCAGCTCCAGAGCTTTCTCACTACAGGCAAGTCACAAGCTCTCTGAGCCTCGTTTCTTCACCTGTGAATTGGGCTTTAAAAAGCATCTGCCTCAACTCTTTTACGAGGTTGTTCGAAGGTCTAAATTAGATTGTGCAAAAGTGCTTTGTGACTTATCCAGTTTCAGAAAGGTTGTTTTGCGTGTTCACGGCTCTCCCAGGAGTCTGTCCCATCTTCTCCCATCCCCACCAGAGCATGTTCCTCCATGGCTGTCAGTCATTCCCTCGTCCTGGGGCATTTGAGTCCTCAGTGGGATGCAAAGGGGCGAGAAGTAGTGTGAGTAAAGTCAGGCAGCCTGGACACTTGGACGGATGTAATTTTGGCTGAGTCCCCAGTTCTATCTCCCCATAAACGCTGAGAGGAAAATGGGTCCAGAGGTGGAAGCTGGGGAGGGAAGGGATTACAGCTGCACAGATAGAAGACAACATGTCCAGGTCGACCCCACCTGCTGCCTGAACACCTTCCATGTGCCCCCCCACCTCACCCCACCCCCAGCCCGGCTCCATCCCTCCCCTCACCACCTCCTGAGGCAGCCCTTTCAGTCCCAGAAGTTACTTCTGAAGCCTCAAGGGCTCGAGCCCCTGGAAGGCCCCCGCTGTCCACCCCATCCCCTCCACACCACAGCCTGCAAGCCCACAGCCCATGTTACCAGTGCCAGAGCTCTCTGGGTTCACGTCAGCTCCCGTCTATCAAGTCTCGAGGGCCTGCCAGGCCTGGGGAAGAGCCAGAGACGAGTGAGACAGTCGCTGACCCTAGCGGTCCACGGATGCAGAGACAAAGTCTGCATCTGCCTTTAAGTTGCGGGCTGCCCTCAGCTGGTGAGCTGTGTCCCCAGGACAGCCCTTTCACTAGACGCTTGATGAAATTTCAAGTTTAAAACGGAACCTCTGTCTGCCGCTCGCTCGCCTGGCCCTGGGAACAGAGGAGCCAGAGCCTAAAAGCCAAAGGCTCCTAAGGGGCTAGATGGCCATAAAGGTTTTGAGAGGCTCCCAAGTAAAGGCTCCGGAATGGTTTCATCATCAGGGTGGGCTCGTAAGTGAGGAGAGGTCATCCGTGGGGGAGGGGAAAGCCCCGATGTACTCCCGCACCCCAGCCCCCGCCAGCCTGTGACATCTCTGCCTCCCCTCTCCCCAGATTCAGAACCCGTCCTGGATCAGCAACAACGGGGCTGCCTCACCAGTGCCAGCGTGCGTGGTCCCCTGTGACCCTGTGCCCGCCTGCATGTCCCCTCACGCTCACCCCCCCGGCTCTGGGGCCAGCGGCGTCACCGACTTCCTGGGTGTCTCTGGGGCTGGCAGCCACGTGGGCCAGACGCACATGGGCAGCCTGTTTGGAGCCGCGGGCCTCAACCCGGGCCTCAACGGCTACGAGCTCAACGGTGAGCCAGACCGCAAGACGTCAAGCATCGCGGCCCTCCGCATGAAGGCCAAGGAGCACAGCGCGGCCATCTCCTGGGCCACATGACAGAGCACCCCCGTCCCATCCCCGTGCCCTCCCCCATCTCGGGGCACTGGCCACGCCCATGCTTCCCAGGCCCCCAGCCCCCCATTCGACTTTCCTCTTAGGAACCTGGCCCGGGGCCGGGGTCCTGACCCTCAGCACTTTCCGCCGCTCCAAGTCTGAGGCCCCGTGGACTGTTGGGAGGGAGGGGGCAGCAGACACTGAGGCCGAGCCCCCTGCTCCCGGCCAGAGGCAGTGGAGGAAGCCAGGCGGCCGAGTTTTGCAGCTTTGCATCCATTATAAGCTGAAGACCCTTTCTCCCCACTCCTGCTCCTCTGCCCTGCCCAGTTTGACCGTTGAGTCGAGGATAGACTCCCATGCAGACCCAGCAGTGGCCACAGTGCAGTCATGTCCGTCCTTCCCTCTGCTGTGTGGTCCCTTGGTCACCAGGCCAATGACTGTGTCTGAAGAACAGGCTGCCCTGCAGAGGCGGCCTCGGCCTTCCCATCTCCTTTTCTCTCCCTAAAAGCCCACGGAATCCCACCTCCTGGACCCAAGGCACCCGCCTTGCCTTCACCCTGGATGGCGAGGAGTCCCCGTCCTGCTGTCCCCTGTGCTGGGCACACCCGGTGGGATTGGGCAGAGAGAGAGACGAGCTGGAGCTGAAGGATCCTGCTGCCACCCAGCAACGCTGGCCCCGGAGGGTGCACAGCCGCCCTCACACCCCGAGACCCTGGATATGGGTGAACAGTGCAAGGGAGGATGCAGACCACCACGGTACCCATGAAGCTGGAAGGAAGCTTCTAGGAGCAGGGAGGGCTGCAGGGAGGTGTCCAGGGGAGTGGGGGCAGGGGCTCGTGCACACAGGTCCGCTCTCCAGCCACCTGACATCCCGCTGCAGGCAGGATGACGGCGACAATGGGCAGGTCTGGGTAGCTTTTTCTCCATCCATTCAAGCCCCTCCAGGAGGAGCTGGAGGTGCTTGTCCCTCCCCGTGTCCCATTCTGGTCACTCACTGGGGCTGCTGAGCAGTGTCCTGGTGTGGAAGGACTTACACCTCAGACACACCAGCTAAGCCGGCGGGCACGGTGGCAGAGGACCAAGAGCAGCTTCAGGACCTGCCAGAGGATGAGTGCACGCTCACTCGGGCTCCAAGCGGCAGGCCAGCCCCTACACGGCCTTAGGTGGCCCTCAGCAGTCTCCAGCGCCACCCCTGCCCAGAGCCTTCCACTCAGGCGGAGGCTCTGTGTTCCTCTGGGCGTAGGGCAGAGAGCGCCTGCCCTTGCACTTCTGCCCTAGGGGATGGGAGACCCCAGCCCCTCGCCCTGGCCTCCGGAAGGGCTCGTGGGGCTGAGCTCCTCTGGGTCACTTGCTCTGTTCCAGACACAGAGGTCAGGATGCTCTCTGGAAGCAGATTTCCCCGCCTGCAGGGAGGGGCCTCCTTCTGCAGGGGTGCCACCTCTGCCGATATGAGGCCTGCAGCTTGAGTTTAGGCTCCAGGGCCCAGCCGTCACCTAAGCTCGGGGCACAGGGTACCTGTCCTCCAAAGCAGGCCTTTCAGAGCCCTGGGAAGCCCCCTGGCAGGTAGCCCCTGGGGAGAAGGGCCTGCCTTTTCTCCTTTCTACCCCGATTCTGTCAGTGAGGAGGGCCAGGTCCACCAGGCCCAGAGGCCTGGACACAGGACAGCCTCTTGGGTGGTGGGCAGGGAGGAGTGAGACCCTCCCCTTTGAGCTGCTTAGGTTTTCGGGGACATCGTGGTCTCTACCTCTGTCTCACGTTCTCATGTGCTCCAGAAACAAGACTGGGGAAGGAGCTGGCTTTGACTTCCCTTAACAAGAGTCAGACCTCTTTGTGAACCGTAGCTCTAGAGTTGACCTTCTAGAAGCGAAAGGGGTCTTGGATATTGAATTAAATGTTCTTAGAGGCTTGGCTTTAGTGTTTCGTACATTTGAGGATCTTGGACTGACTCTTAGGAAGCCTTTTCCAGTTCTGAGGTTGGCGGAAACAACTCAAACTCCCAGAATCTAGAAAGAGGAAGGAAGAAATGGCCTTAGGCTGGAGACAATCCCCCAGTTCCTCCTTAAATGCCCTACTGGCTGGGAAGGACATGAGAGGGACTTTCACCAGGGGTATGTGCTCCCCTGGGAGAGAATCAGACAGAGAGAAAGAACTAGGATAGCCGCAGAGGAGGAGGGAAGGGAGAAGGAGGGCCCTAAGTGGAATCTTCTGGAAGGGACCCCGGACATCAATTCCTCTCTGTGTCTGCTTTCTGCCTGGGCCAGACCTAAGTCAGGCAACCCAAAGCTTGAGAAGAAAAAGCTTCCGATAGAAGAAGGCTGTGTGTCTCTGGCTGTCTGTCCCACCAACACAGTCAAGTATCTAGGATTAAAATGTTGGTGTAAAATGTCCCTATGCATCTCCCCACAGGTAGCTTCCCAGCCCCAGGCCTGTCCGCACCCTGTCCCAGCCCTCAAGGGCCTGCCTGACACTCCGAGAATCCCAGAATCGCCCAGTGGGGAGGCATTAGAAACCCTCTAGTTAGCCCAATCCCTTCACAGTGGAGATGACCCTGGCCCGCAGGGGGGCACGTGACCACCCTGAGCCGTGTTTCACCTGAGGCAGAGCTGAGCGAGGGGCTCTGATGGCCGGTGCTGCGCAGAGCTTCCCTGGTCAGGAGGCTGGGCCCAGGCCTTCTGCCTTGTCAGCTGCTGGGGCGGGAGGTGCCCCTGCAGCCTCTCCCGTGATGACTAAGCAAGCTTGGGCGACTCTCTGGGGCTGGCGGCGTCCTCAGGAGTGAGGTTTCATGAAGGCAGGTGCAGAGGAGAGTGGACCCTCTCTGGGGGTCACTGCTAAGCCAGTAAGCTAAAAGAGGTGGGGTTTTCTTTGCTATTTGCCTAAGATCTCAACAGAGATGGCCACGCAAGCCGGAAGTGATGGGTGGCTGGCAGGCCCATGGGCAGCCTTCCCACACTGCCAGCCTCTGATCCCTGCTGGGAACCAGTCTCGGCAGCCAAGGCCTGACACTACTAAGCTGCTGCTACCACCCTCAGATGCCCTCACTGCTCCCAGGGCATGGGAGGAGAGGGCTCTGGGGACACACAGAGAGGCTTGTCCCCAAGTCTTCAACGGCACTTGGAAGACATGGGCTTTGGAACTTTCCTTGAATTCGTTCAACTATACTTGATTCTCAGCTCTCACCACCATGCCTCCAGCTTGGGGAAGCATGGTAGCCAAGTTAGTTCAAAGACACTGCAAGGGGGTGGGGTAGCAATCGTGAGGTGGGTTCCCAGCGCCCATGGCTGCAGCCACACTGGGCCCAGTGACAGTGTCCCCTCCGCCCTCATTCCCGCTGGGTGGACAAGAGGAACTCTTCCAGGAAAAACCACCACAAATCCCGCTTCCGCAGCCATTCCCTCTCAGGGCTGGACGCTCTGGGGCTTTGGGTCTGCGTGATGGCCTGTCAGGTGCCAAAGCAAACAGGCCTAGCGGGAGTGAGGATGGCTGGCAACCAGGCCCCCAGGGTAATAATCCGTGATCATGAAAGAGGAAAACGAGAAGACAACAAACACTCAACTTCTCAAAGTCACTGGGAGCCCACGAGACTTCCCTGAGGATGCTGGAGGGAGGGGAAGGTGTTCCAGTGAACAAAACATTACCTGCCCTTGCCCCGCCCCTTCTTCCCCTTCACATACATACATAGAGCTAGGCCTTTATACTACTGATTTTGAAGGACAGTTTTCAATGTCTAATAGTCTGTTTGGTGTGCAGTGGTTGAAAAGAGAGCTGAGTGCTGGAAGGAACATGAACCTCAATCAATACTGACTGTTCTCCTTGTAAGATACCATAACCCTGTATAAATGCAACTTTTCTTTTAGCTTGATGGCCTGGGGTGGAATATTAAAAATATATATGAAAAAGACATTAAAACTTCAGAAAAATGTATAAAAAAATGAGGTCGGTTCCATAAAATTTTACTGCCTATACCACCATGTAACTACATTATAGCAAAAATATTAAAAGAAACGTTCTTGCCTTTTAAAGTAAGTTATTGCACTTACATCTTTGGGGGAGGGGAGGACTGTTGATGAGAAGAGGACGTAGGGGCCCAGGCACGGGGCCAAATGGAGCACTGATGCCGCTGCGCGCGCCCAGCGCACCCTTGGCTGGGCACAGCCCAAACTGTCTGTTTGGTTGTTGTTTGCAATAAACTCCTTCTCCTTCCTCCTCTCAACTGGAACCTGTCTGTTTTGTTCCTGACTTGTGACAGATGAAATGTGATCGGAGGGGCCTCTGAAATCTCACGTTAATTGAAGTCGGCAAAAAATACTAACAGTGCCCTTTTGAACTGCTGACACAGTACAGAATGGATTACCAGGGCTAGATTAACAACAGGTGGCCGGCTAGGGCTCCTGCACAAAGAGGGGTGCGTGGCCTGCGAGGGGCTGGAGCGCCACCCCCCTCATCCCAGAGGACCTGCTTGCACAGCAGGCAAGCAGCAGAGGGGGGAAGGAGGGAAACAGGGGCTGCCCCTGCATTTCCAGTGCGCTCATCATGGCCCCTCGATGTCACTGGTACCATCTGTGTTTCCAGGGTCTGTTCCGAAAGCAAGGGGCGAGCCAGGGCATGGAGGTCCAGGGTGGGGAGACCTGGCTGCTTGGCACAAAGAGTGCAGGACAGGCTTCCAGGAGAGGCAGGTCCCCGTCCTGGCTCTACACTTAGTGGCTGAGAGAACTTGCAGGAGGTTTGTTTGGGGGATTTTTAAAGCAAAGCTCTAAATACAAATTATGGAGCAGGGGTGGGGGGCCCAGGTTCTGCTATGGAATAGATGCTTCCTTGCTTTCCAGCATGAAGGTGACTCAAGGAAGAGGCAGTTACTCTCCAAGGGAGCCCCCCCGCCGGCTCCCCGTGCCGAGGGGGAGACACCTTCGTTCGTCAAATGACCTGACTGACCCTCAGCTCTCACATCTGACGGAGGGGAAGAAGCCTGTCCCTGCCCAGTTCACCAATGCGGGGGGAGGATTAAATGGAGATGACACATGCATGGACTTTGTAAGCTGATGTGGCAATGGTGACATGAAGGACCACGATTACTCCCTCCGGCTACCAGCTCTGAGTCCGACGGGAGACTCCTTTTCATCTTTTTCCAACTATTTAAATGCTGCTTTCTTGGAGACACATCTCAGATTCGGTACCTGTAGGGTAAGTTCTCGTTCAATATGGACCTAGATGGTTTTAGGTTGGCTTGAGCTGGGAACTTGTCTTTAAAAATGACCCTTTTCATCTGTTAGGGTCATGGCAGCTCTTGGACTCTCCACACCAAGTCACTGCTAAGTCCCAAGGTGGGAACAGAAGCAGAGGGAGAAATGCCTTGTGCATGGGAAGCTGCCTGCCTTGCACCCCTGCTTAGCAACCCCAGTAACCTGGAGTCCAGATGAGTGCTACTGCCAAAGGGCAGGATGGCTCGACAGGGTCATTTGGGCCTCCCTGGTGACTCACGTAACCCATCCCTGGGACTTGTGCCTCCAAGGAGTGTCTCCGGGGAGGACCAGGCCAGCAGGGCTTCCTTGAATATCTACTATAGCTCAGCCGTTCCCTGTCTGGCCGCCAGGACCACTCATTGCTCCCCAAACCGTCTGGGGCCTTTCACTTGGCCACAGTAGTGGACTTGCCATCTGTCTGCTTCGAATGCCTGTGCCCCGTCGCCAGCCCTCTCTACCGGGAAAACTCCTGTTCGTGCTCTGTGGCCTCCAAATGATAATGTCCTCTGTGAAGATCTTTCTCAACACCACGCCTCACCCCAGCTTCCACCCCCAGGCCGGTGGTTGCTCCTTCTGTGCTCCCACAGAACTGTTTGTAATAGCGTCTCAGCACAGAACACCGTGTGATTTACCTGTGTATCTGCCTGACCAGCCCACGTGTCTACAAAGCTCCGAAAGAGGGCCAATTCCGTTCACGTCTGAATGCCTCAGAAAATAGTACAGTGAGGAAGTGAGAGAACGAATGGGAAGGCGGGGCCGAGGGGAGGCTCTGTTTTGGTTTTGAATGGGAAGAGGAAGGCTAGAGATGGGCCTGGAGTGAACTCAGAGCCTCTGCTTGGCCGTGGACCCTGCCCACCCTGCTCCTCAAGGGGTCACGTGCACCCCTGACGAGCCAAGCCCAGGACTGGAAGGCTGACCTCTTTGTTTCGTGTCCCCGGGGTTGGGCCGGCACAAGGCCAGCTCCCTAAAACGGCCCGAGAGGTCTTGTGTCTGAGAGTGCTCATCTCAGAGCTTTTCCACTTACCCTTGGGCTCAAACCCTTCCTCTCCCCAGTCATCCCTCCACCATCCTCATGCCCCTAAGCCTTCCACACCTCCACTCTACCTCAGGGGCGGTCTGTAGATAGCTTCTTTCCAACCTCCAGAGAAACTGCTCTTGCTGTCAGCTTCTCACCAATCCCATTGTCCCAGGTCTCGCTACAAGAACAACTGCCAACCTCAGGGCACCACAAGCTGGCTGGTCTGTGATTCGGCAGAAACCCTTGATTAGGCCGGTCGGGGTGATGCAGCAGTGGGGGTCTTTCTCCTTACACAGGCTCAGACTTGCATGCTCAGCTGCTCAGGAACAAGAGGCCCTCCACAAACAACCCATCCCTCAAAACAGGGCTCAGAAGTGAGAAGATGCGTGCCAGCTCCAGAGACAATGGGGTGTGAGAGTCGACATTTTCCCGGGAATTCTGTGATTCCATACAGATTTTCCTTTTTTAGCTCCACACAGACCAACAGGCTTTAGGAAGGGCAAACTTCCAAAAGAAGCTTCAGTCGATGACCCTGTGCACACCATGTGTTAGGTGTTGCCTTAACTAGCTGGGAATAAACCCATGGTGGGGCCCACATGAGATGCCCCCAGAGCCTTGGTCGAGATGCAGTTCAGATAATCCAGGGGCTGCAGCGTTCTCGCCACACCTCCTGAGATTTCTCTTTTGGTTGCATCACAAGCCCCCCACCCCATCCCTGCTCTGTCCTCTACCCACAATGCAGCTCTGCCATTTTTAGGCTCTGGGGGAAAAGGAAGAGCTCCCTGTTGTTATGACACTAAGGCCAAGCTACATTATGGAGAGAGAGAGAATGAATAAATGAGTGAGTGAGTGAGTATGTGTGTGTGTCGGGAGAACAAGGGAAGGAAGAGAAGAATGCCCAAAGGCTGCCCACATCTCCTCTCTGAGATAGGTTTGAACAGAAAGCTCTGTCCAGAGGAGGGCATAGCAAAGCACGGGCCGGGAAGCTGTGTGGTGAGCGAGAGACAGGAGAGCTGGATTTAAAAACTGACTTTTCAACTTATTAGCTTGGTTATCTTAGGCAAGCCATTAAAATCCTCCGATTTTCCATTTCTTCATCTGTAAAATGGGGAAAACCAACTCCTGCTTATCTCATAGGAAGTGAGATAAGTGGTTATGAAGTCCCAAAGAGTCAAAATACTTGAAAATAGGGAAGAGCTGTAGAGACAGGAGGAATCACGCACTCTGACGGTTGGGAAGGGCTGACAGGGTTGACTTCTATCCGAGTGGCTAAGGGCAGGATGCCAAAGGCTAAGGTTACCGTTTCACAAAGGTGTGTCACCAGAATATAAAGCCCTGAGATCCTCGATATTATATTTATGGGCTGGGGAACGTGGGTGGTAAGCGATCTCGTGGTGAGTGGTGTATTGGTCTGCGTGGGCTGCCATAACAAAATAGCACCCATTGGGTGGCTTAGACCATAGATGTTTATTTTCTCACAGTTCTCGGAAGCTAGAAGTCCATGATCAATATGCCTGCAGATTTGTTTTCTAGTGAGGCCTCTCTTCCTGGCTTGTAGACAGCCACCTTCTCACTGTGTCCTTACGTGGTCTTTGCTCATGCAGGAAGAAAGATCTGGTGTTTCTTCCTTTTCTTACGAGGATATCAGTCCTAATGAATTAAGATCCCACCCCATGACCGCACTTAAACTTTACTACCTCCCTATAGGCCCTATCTCCTAAACCAGTCACACTGGGGGGTTAGGGCTTCACTATATTAACTTTAGTGTGGGGGGCGGGGAGATACAATTTGATCCGTAACAAGCAGTGTGGCTGGTATGTTATATGGGTGAAGTGGCTGTTCTTCTCAACCCCATATCTCAAAGGATTTCAACATTTCCCAGCAAGTTCCCCAGTGAGTCCAGCAACCACTCAGCTCAGTGCCTTGTCACTTACTACCTAGGCTACTGCTTAAGTAGTTACATCCCATTTCTGATCCCTCCCTGCTCCACTCCATCATTTGTGTCAACACGGTGGTGTCAAAGACTAGCTCTGATCACGTCCCCAAGCAGAACAATCATCTGAAAGGCCTTCACACTGCCCACAGACATTTCAGCTCTTTTGTTTAGCCCTAAACCACTCTCCAGCCTCATCATTTCTAATGTCCCAACCTGGAGTCAGTGCTCCTACAAATCTAGGATATCCAGTATACTTCCTCATCTTCTTGTTTCCTTTCACTCCCCCCAGGTCAAAGTGCCTGCCTGACCTCCCAGCACACCCCTATCCATATAGTGCCCATCTCCACCTATTAATTCTCCAAAACCTACCTCAAGTCTCACCCTCTTCACCAAGTCAGAAGCGACCACAGCAGGGAGTGTGTGCAATTCACCCTTAATCGTTCAGTTGTGTACAGTAGACAGGACTATAAGGGTCTTATTTCCTGTATTAACTTGATTATAAGCTCCTCGAAGGCAGAAAAGCTATCTTCTTCACCTACTTACCTGTAACACCTGGTACAGTACTATAGCAAGCATTTAATAAACATCAGCTAGATGCCTGGCAAATCTGCCGTCTACATCAAGAACACAACAGAAAACACTAAACAGAGGCAATGGAACTGGAGGTAGCCTAGACCTGAGGCCTAAGCAAACGTCCAGGTAAAGGAGAAAGACGCTGGTCCATGACAAAGCCAAGGAACTGTGAAAGGTGACAGTTTTTAACGACCATTGAAAAAAGAATCATCTTTATTGAGGTATTACTTACATAAAATGCACCAATTTTACATGTAGAGTTGGATGTTTGGACATGTGACCATCACCACAATCAAAATATAGAACATTCTCCTCACCCCAAAAAGTTCCCCTGTGTCTCATCCCAGCCAATCCCCAGCAACAGATAATGTTGATCTACTTTCTGTCACTCTAGATTAGTTTTGCCTGTTGTAAAACTTCTAATAAGTGGATTGTATTTTTACTCATAAGAGTACGTTTGTATGTATGTATAGTACGTATGTACAGTATGTACATTTTTGTGTCTGGCTTATTTGCTCACCTATTTTGGAAAAGCATCCATGTCGTGTCTCAGTTCATTATTTTTATTGCTTAGATGTATTCCATTTATGGATATACCACAATTTGCCTTTGCATTCATCTGTTGTTTAACATTTGAGTTTTTTCCAGGTTTTGGCTATTATGAATAAACATGCCATGAACATCTGTGTACAAGTCTTTGTGTGGATATATATTTTCTATGTTTTTTTCTTTTTTTAACACAAGGGTCTTCTATGTTTATTTTTCACACAAAGCCTTCCTCTGAATTCTGAAAATATTTTTAAAATTAATTTTTATCGGAGTATAGTCGCTTTACAATGTTGTGATAGTTTCTGCTGTACAGCAAAGTGAATCAGTTATACATATACATATATCCACTTTTCTAGATTCTATTCCCATATATGTCATTACAGAGCATTGAGTAGCGTTCCCTGCACTATACAGAAGATTCTTTTTTGTTTTTTTAAAGACATTGATGAATGAGTGTTGAATTTTGTCAAATTATCTTTTCTATATCTATTGAGATAATCATATGGTTATTCTCCTTTATTCTATTGCTGTTGTAAATTATATTGATTTTCAAATATTAGACCAACCTTATATTCTTTAGTCATGTTGTATGTTGATTTGGCTTGCTAATTTTTTTTAAAAGAATTTTGTGTCTATGCTCAGGAGGGCTATTGGTCTGCAGTCTTCTTTTCTTGCAATGTTTTTGTCTGGCTTTGGTATCAGGGTAATAATGGCCACACAAAATGAGTTGCCACATATTTCTATCTTTTCTATTTTCTGAAAAGAGCTTGTGTAAGATTGGTATGATTTCTTAATATCTGATAGAACTTGCCAGTAAAACTATACGGACTTAGATTTTTCTTTGTGGAAAGTTTTAAACTACAAATTTGATTACTTTAACAGATATGTGGCTATTTAGATTTTCTATTTCTTCTTGAGGTAGTTTTTATCACTTTGTGTCTTTTGAAGTTTGTGTCCATTTCATCTATATTGTAGAATTTAACAGTATAAAGTTTTCATATGTATTTCCCTTTTCATATTTTTAGAATCTGTACCAATGCCCCCATTTGATTTGTGATACTGGTAATTTATTCTTTTTTTCCTTGAACAGTCTAGTTATTGATCTTTTTAAAGAACCAGCTTTTGTTTAATTGATTTTTCTCCATTGTTCGTCCATTTCTATTTTATTTCCACGCTTATCTTTATTCTTTCTTCTACTCACTTTGTATTTAATTTGCTCTTTTCAATTTTCTTAAGGTAGTCGCTTAGATAATTGATTTTAGTTCTTTCTTTCTTTAAAAAAATATTTATTTGGCTGCGTTGGGTCTTAGTTGTGGCACACGGGATCTTAGTTGCAGCATGTGGGATCTTTCATTGTAGCGCAGGGGCGCTCTAGTTGTGGCATATGGGCTCCAGAGCACGTGGGCTCAATAGTTGTGGCACAAGGCTCTCTAGTTGTGGCACATGGGCTCTAGAGCACATGGGCTAAGTTGTTCCGTGGCATGGGGGATCTTAGTTCCCCGACCAGGGATCTAACTCATGTCCCCTGCGTTGGAAGGCAGATTCTTAACCCCTGGACCACCAGGGAAGTCCCTCTTCTTTTCTAATATTAGCACTTCAAGTATAGATCTCCAAGTACTCCACCTGACACATTTAAATACATTGCTTTCATTTTCATTCAGCTAAAAATATTTTCTAATTTATTTCTTTTTCTTTATTAACCCGTGCGTTTAGAAATATGTTATTTCATTTCTAACTATTAGGGATTTCCACGATATCTGTTATTGACTTAATTCCACTGTGATCAGAGAACATACTTTTTGTGTGTGTGAGTACATTGGCATTTTGTTGATGAAAGATTAAAGCTTACAAAGATAGAGACAAGCCTAATCAAACTCCTTCGTTCTTAAAATTATTTAGATGAGAAAAACAAATACCACTGATTAAGTCATTTGCCTCAGGTCTTACGGTGAAAGGCACAGGCCTCTAACCTCTGAGGCTAGACCTCTTTCTAGTATACTTCACCATCTTCAAACCAGCATCAAGTGTTGGTGAATTATACATCTGTTTATACTTCATCCAAACTTATTGTTTGCTTTAAACATTGTCTTGTCAGGAAACCTTCTCAAAGTCTCATTTTATCTCAGCGTATTTATCAAGGAATCTTTTATTCTAACCTAGGACTCGTTGGAATTCCACACACACTCCTCTCAACCTGAACTTTTTTTTTATTTCCATTTTTATTGTATATGTATATATATTTTTTTAAATTTAATTTTATTCATTTATTTTTATACAGCAGGTTCTTATTAGTTATCTTTTATACATATTAGTGTATATATGTCAATCCCAATCTCACAATTCATCCCACCACCCCCCACCTCCGCTTTCCCCCCTTGGTGTCCATACATTTGTTCTCTACATCTGTGTCTCTATTTCTGCCTTGCAAACCAGTTCATCTGTACCATTTTTCTAGCTTCCACATATATGCATTAATAGACAATATTTGTTTTTCTCTGACTTACTTCGCTCTGTATGACAGTCTCTAGGTCCATCCACGTCTCTACAAATGACCCAGTTTCATTCCTTTTTATGGCGGAGTGATATTCCATTGTACATAGGTACCACATCTTCTTTATCCATTTGTCTGTCGATGGGCATTTAGGTTGCTTCCATGACCTGGCTATTGTAAATAGTGCTGCAATTAACAACAGGGTGTATGTGTTTTTTTGAATTATGGTTAGAGAACATACACTTTTTATGTTTTCATTTCCTCTAAAATTGAGATTCATTTTATGGTGCAACACATTGGTGGTGAATATTGTATGTGCACCTGAGAAGAATGTGTATTCAGTTATTGGTGGATGAAGTGTTCCGTAACTGTCAATTAAACCAAAGTGGTTGATAGTGTTATTCAGGTCATCTATAGCTTTCTGATTTTTCTATCAACTTGTTCTGTCAATTACTAAGAGAGGAGTGCTGAAATATCCAAATATAATTGTGGATTTTCTATTTCACTTTCAGTTGTCAGTTTTTTGCTTTATACATTTTGCAGCACTGTTATTTAGTTCCTACATACTTAGGATTACTTGTCTTCTTTATGAATTGACTCCTTTATCATTATATATTATTCCTCTTTCTCCCTGGAAATGTTCCTGTTTTGAAGTTTATTTTGTCCTTTATTGATAAAATCACTTCCAGTTTCTTGGGATTCATATTTGTCTACTATAATTTTTTCTATTCAACTCAACTGTATTTTACAGTGTTTTCCTCATAGATAGCATATGGAATGATAATCTCTGTCCTTTAAGTAGAATGTTTAGGCCATTTACATTTAATGTAATTATTGCCATGTTGGGGTTTACGTCTACTGTCTTGCTTTTTGTGTGTTTCCCATCTGTTCTTTGTTTACTCTTTTCTCAATCAATTCAATCCTTTTTGATTGAATATTTTTATGGTATTCCATCTCCAATATTGCCTTATTAGCTATGCCTCTTTTAAAAATGTTTTTAGCTGTTGCTCCAGGGTTTACAATGTGTATCTCTAATTTATCACAGTCTATCTTACAGACATCTTCCTGGTTTTCTTCCTAACTCACTGGCAACTCCTCAGTCTCCTTTTCTGGTTCTTCCTTATCTTCTCTACCTGTAAATCAGGCCACAGTCCTTTTCTCTTCTCTACCTATTCTGACTCTCTGGGTAATCTCATCTAGTCCTATGGTTTTAAATCCCAGCTATATATTCAGTCTTAACTTTTCCCTTGAGCTTTAGACATCTAACTGCTTAAGTAACACTACCCCTAGATGTCCAAAAGACATCTCAAACTTAACACATCTAAAGTGGAGCTCTTGATTTTCCCTCTCATACTTCTCTGTCCTTACCCCTGCCCGGTCTGCCATATTTCACTTAATAGTATCACTCAGTTATAACAAAAACCTAGTAGTTAGCTGTGAATCCTCTTATTGTTTTCATCTCCTATATCCAATTCATTAGTAAGTCCAATGGATTCTGCTCCCAGTATAACTCCTCACCATCTCTGTTGCTACCATCCTAGTCTAAGCCACTACCATCTCTCACTTGCACTCCTAAAATAGCTTCCTGATTTCCTTTCTTCCATTATTGTTCCCTACTGCCTTTTCTCCACATAGTAGCTGAAAGGATCTTTGAACAAAAATCCCATCCCCACTCCACTCCTCTGCTTAAAACCTTCCAGTGTCTTCCCACCACACTCACAATAAAAATCCAGAACTCTTTTGTCCAACATGATCCCAACAAAATTTGGTGCTGGCCTACTTTTCTGGCAATCATCTCTACCATGCTCTCCACACACAATAAACTGCAGTCACACAGGAGTTCTTGCTATTCTTAGAAACAAGCTGAGCTTTTTCCTGCCTGAGGGACTTTACGCTAGCTCTTCCCTCTGCCTGGTATCTCCATGGTCCACTCCTTCTCAACATTAAGATCTGTGTTTAAATGCCACTCCTGACCGACCCATCTTAAATACCTCCTCATGCCCAAGTCACTATCCATCTCCCCTTTACTCTGCTGTTTTCTTCATAGCATTTTTTACCATTTGAAATTCTATTCATTTACTCATTTTGGTTGTCTTCCTTCTTAGAATGTACCTTTGACAAGAGTAGGCACTTTGTTCAATGCAACATCTTCATATTGAGAACAGTATCTGGCACATAGTAAGTGCTCAATAAATATGAATCCATCACAATAGGCTTTTTATTTTTTAAAAGAAAAGAATCTTTAGGAGTCAACAGACTAAAAACATATGAGTGAAAATTTACTTTCTCCTGGTTCCTTGTCTGAAAACTGTTTGTTAGATATAACTCTTTTCATTAATAGACTACAGGTTCTGGTTTGTCCACAGAAAGGTTCCTCTACTGAGTGACTTACTAGGCTAATCCATCCTGAGAAGCAGATAATGATCTTTAGCCCAAGTTCTCATAGACAATGCTGTGTGCTGCTCGGTCTCATTGGATACTTTTGATGAACTGTCAAAGCCTGAAGGAGCCAGAAATCACTCCTTAGGAAATCCTAACTCGGAACACTTCCTATTTCCCAGACGTCCACATAGCATATAATACGCTGCACTGGGCTGCCAGATGTTTCCTTTCTATCCCACCATGTCCCAGGTCACCCTCTCCACTGAGATGGTGCAGCCATGGTACTAAAGGGAGCATCTATCTGTTATTAATGGATATTCATCTTATAACTTTTAAAGAAGGGCCAAGGTACAACTGGCAAATGGGAGATACTATGGGAAGAGGAAAAGAAATCCTTGCATCTTCCATGCTTTGGAGAAGATGGAGTCAATGGAATCTTCATTTGGTCAAGTTGTCAATATATCAAACCAATCTGGTGACAAGAACAAGGCTGTAAGGAGAGAAATCATTAGGACTATTAGGCCTATATCCAGAAAACAATAACAGAGATTGGGCACAGGGTAGGCAGAATGAAGGAGATGAAGGTAAGCCCCTCAGGATCTACTAGAGAAAGACTCTATAGGAAATCCTATAGGAGCTGCTGCCACCAATACACAATTTTCGTTCATTACCTCAATTGTGGCTGTTATCCCCTGAATGAGAAACACGGCTTTACTTCTAAGCAGGCAGTAAGGCTGGCAGAAAGCTGAAACCTGAAAATCAGCAGATACAGGGCTGCATACAGCCCTTACTATTGAAATTAAGCCACGTTCAAAACACAGCGGGAGGACTGCAAATAACTTCAGACAGCAGCCAGCCATGCAGGGCCCTCACCAGGCACCGGATGGACGCGCTCCGGACTTGTCAAGAGGCCCAAATCCCAAGTGCTCATTTCAATAACATAAGAAAATAAACATGGGGCTTATTTATAGCACAGGAAAGGGACTGGGGCAAAAGAACCACTCATTCAGTAATCCACCCTGACGGGGCCAGATAGGATCCAGACCCCCAAGTTCTCTGGCAACAGGGTGAGCAGAAATAGGGGCCGGAAAAAGGCTGGCTGCCAGCATCACCAGGTACAACCTGGCAAGGACCCTGGGTAAGGAGAGAGGAAGAGATCCGTCATTGCATCTAACCCACCCAGGTCTAAGTGCTCTTGCCATCTCCAATTTCTGGTTGAGGAAACTAAGGCATAGGAGTGGACTCCCTCAAGGCCAAGCAAGGCCCAGGGTTCAACTCAGAGTAAGGTGCTATGAGACGAGGAAATAAAACAATGCTCGCATCCTCCAGGCACCACAGAAGATGGTGTAAATGGAATCCTCATTTACAGTTGGGACTAAAATGTATGTTGTGGAGTCCTAGGCCACTGATGGACTCGCACCATCTCACAGAGCTAAGAACTCCCACTGGAACTGGAGCTCCTGGAGATCAAGATTGTGTCTTATTCCATTCTATCTCCTGGACCCAGCATAGGGTCTGGCAAAGAGTACATTTTGATGAATCAATGATTCATCAATTTCTAATTGATGAAACAATTAGAAAACTGAATGACTGAATACTACCTTACCTGGGTCAGTAACTAGTTGGTTGTTCTTCAGCTGTGATTACCAGAAAACCAGACAGTCCTTGAGCTTCTTCTTAGGCATAGGAGTTAATGATAGAAGTTGGCAGCTGTAAATAAAAGCTCAAGTAGATACACTGTGAGCGGAAGGCTCTGCAGAGTGGGTGGAGTGGATGGAGGCTTGGTTCCAAGACCCACGGATTCCGGTCCCTGCTCTGTTGGCAGCTGTCACTCTATGTGCAGCTCCTGAGACGCTGGAGACGAGCTGGTGCTTTGCTGAGGAAACCTCTAGCAGACACAGCTGCCTGGTACCTCTCAAGAGTGACCCAGACATCCTGCCCTTTCTCCGTCTTGGCCTGACAGCTCTGCGCCAGTCAGGAAGACTGGGAAGAAATGCAACCAGGGGCCCAACCAGTTGGGAGCTGAAGAAAGGAAAAAACTCTACCCTGAGAAGGCTGTAAATTTGAGGAAACCAAATGCCAGACACACATGCTGGTGACTCAACAATTTCTTGAAAAGGAGAGAAGCCTGGAAAGCTGGGAGAGGGGGCCAAACTGCCCAGCCACCTTCCCTGTGTTGCCAGCAATGGTGAGCCTGACATTGAAAAGCCGAGGCCCAACACTGCCTGGACAGACCACACAACCCCTCCCTGGGAACCTGGACGTCACAAAGCCTGATGCGGGGGACCCTTGACAGTCCATTTAACAGAGGTGCAAGAGAGACTGTGAGTTTAGCTTAGGACGTTCCCACCCTAAAGAGGGGGAAAACCTTACAAGTGAGAGCGGAGTCCACCTGCCTACCTTTCCTCTGCCAGGAGCAGCTCAATGAGGCCTGTTCAGATCATCACACCAGGCCTACTTGGCAAATTGGAGCCAAAAGCTGCCCCCAGTTTTACTCAGAAGCAAACACTAGCCTAGGACAGGAGCCCCAGGGCTTGGGACAGAGCTCTCGGGTGAGACGAGCAGCCGGACCCCAGGGTTCATATGCCTCCGGGCCCTGAGTGGAAAGCTCAAGTCACTTCCAAAGCTTTCCTGGACAGCAGCCGCCTACCAACATGGCTGGCGCTCCTGCGAGGACTGCTCCTCAGGAAGTGGCTGAAGGGGTGAGGGCCCAGTGGGCATTCTCTGCCTCTGCCTCTCTGAGCCAGGGCGGCTCAGGAAATGGCCTGCTGTGGCTTCTGCTGCTGCAATAGAAGACGACCAAGAGAAATGGGAAAAGCAGCCTACCCCCAGAGATGCTACTGTCCCCAGAGCAAAGGAAACCCACCAGGCTCGGGGTGGCTGGACGATGGGGAACCTCCAACACCCAAAACCTCCACCCTCTCGGCTGGGTTCCCCCGGGATCCTGGGACTGCAGAGCCAGGAAGAATCCCCCCAAAACTGAACCACTTCCCAACACGTCTCTGCTTCATCTACTTCTTCTTCTTTTTTTTTTTAAAAGATTTATTATTTATTTATTTTATTTATTTTTGGCTGCTTTGGGTCTTAGTTGTGGCACGCGGGATCTTTCGTTGCGGCGTGCGCTTCTCTCTCGTTGTGACGTGCGGGTTTTCTCTTCTCTAGTTGTGCCGCACAGGCTCTCTAGTTGAGGCGTGCAACCTCAGTAGTTGTGGCGTGCAGGTTCAGTTGCCCCATGGCATGTGGGATCTTAGTTCCCTGACCAGGGATCGAACCCGCGTCCTCTGCATTGTAAGGCGGATTCTTTACCACTGGACCACCAGGGAAGTCCCTGCTTCATCTACTTCTTAATTCTACCATCAAAGGGTCTTGGACTTGAACCCAGCAATCAGACCTTTAGAACTCCGTGGCTAGAAGCCTGCTACCTTTCAGTGGCAAGGATCCACCAGTCAGGACTGTCCCAGGAGGAAGCCGGGATCACAGAGCTATTAGCAACCTCTTCAGCAAGTGACAGCACGGAGGCTGCTGGCCTCTTCCAGCTCCCAGTCCTGGTCAGCACAGGCCAGGATGATGGTCACTTTTTCCAGAGGCAGCAGAGAAACTCCTAAAAACCACAAGCTGGAAGCACATAAGGCTTCAGCAGAGTTCTGACCTTCATGACACTGAGTAAGAAGAGGAGACAGGATAGCATCATTTGCAGGAAAGCACCAGAGATTCTGAGAACAAAAGTTGATATCTTCCTCCTTAATTTTCCCAGAAAAGGAGGTTTTTGCCTAAACATGTGTGAGGCTTGATAAAATACACGAGATAAGAATATTAACAGCTATCTAATGTTAACCAACAAAAGTGTTTCCAACCTTGGCGTTCCAAGTGGGCCAGCTCATCCTAATTAGATCCCTGGGGGCAAAGGCAAGTGACTTAGAGCACACATTCGGACGAAGGCCAGGGCCAACTCAGGTTCATCGTCTGTACAGGCCAGTAGGATGCAATTCCTTAAAAAAGATTTCTTAAATTTAAAACCAGCTGTTGTCTGTTGTAGGCCAGAACATGACATTTTAATTAGCATTATTGTTCCACTTCTAAAACCAGGCCCTGTGGCATCCCAAGGACAGATGATCCCCGCCCAGACTTACAGGTGAGGCTTGCTGGTGAGCAGGTCAGAAATTCACCAACACAGGGGTTGAGTCCCTAGTCTCTGAATCCATGAATCACGATCACTTCCTATATTCCTGTCCTGAATTTCTCCTGGTGACCTGCACCCCGTCTGTTCCTAGGAATAGAAGCTTTGAGGTTTGCTTCCAGTGCCTAGGATGTAATACACATTCTACAATAAAAATTCTTTTCTGCTATGTTGCGAGATCTAGCCCCCAATATTTCTGGGGGTAGTAAGGTACTTGAAATAGAGTTTTAATGCCCTTAGAAGTCCAATAACTCCTAAGAAGGTGAAAAAGGCCCACTAACTCAGTCCCCTGGGGCTCCCAATGACTTCAGATTGAAGCATTTCTCTTCCATAATCAAAGGGCAAATAAAGAGGGAGGGAGGGAGGATTAATTTACCCTTTGAGAGTGAGAACTGGATTAGAAACCAGCCACTAAGGTAGTGCAGTCGGTGGTGTGAAAAGAGCAGAGTGCTATACATTGAGGGTGAGATAACACACGTGCAACGTCAGCACAGTTCTTGGCTTTTAGCTGGGATTTAAATGAGGCCCTCCTCCCCTTCCACCTGCCCCAAATCTTGGAAAACAAGCTAGAGAACCCCTAGAAAGGTCAGAGGTACTCACTGTGTCAGCTACCAGTATCTGGGTGTACAAGAGAAAACCCTTCCTCTTGGTTTCTATCATCCCAGCTCCAGTACTATGAATAGGAGGCCAAAATGCCTTCTCATATCCCCTGCTGACTAGAATCTAATTATTCAAATCATTAGTATTGATTTAAGCACGTGTGTTTGCAGCTGCAATACACGAATAAATCACAACTCCAGTGTTTGCGTCTGCAAAATGAATGACCTGGAGATGCTATCTCATCCCTTCCACCTATAACAGTCCGTGATTCTATCGCTCCTTAATATGAAAGATGAGACTCTCAAGATTTCCACTCTCAATTTCGCTACTTCTGAAAGTTTTCTTTGGCCTCTCAAAGTCTATGAGAGCACAGTTGAAGTGACTCGTTAAAACTGCAAGTTCGAAAACTACAGCAGGAGAACAGCTCACCTTCATGTCACTCGACGGAACAATGCGAGGTGGTTTAGTGACTTGGACTGGCACACAACTAGGTTTCAGTAATTATACCCATATTCCAAGCAAATTATTATGTATTTTGTGTTCTGGGGACATATGTTATGGCTAAAGCCCAAACTGTGGCTAATTTTAATATCAGAGCCACAGATAAATCTGTTTCGAATCCATAACGTCTAACATTTGCCAGCGTAGATTTGTCCATCAACTGGGCTTAAAGAGGTATAATTCACACATGTGCAGTATTACTAAATGCTGAAATGTAATGATTTAAATACACCAGCAACTATTGCAAAACAGTTGTTATAGCAGCATTTAACGTTAGCCAGAACCTCTCTGGCTAATGTTAGGTTTATACCAAGAGAATGAGGAAAATTTTGGCATCCCCGTGGGGTGAGGGTCACAACTGCCTCAACTTTTGCAACATGGTACCAGCAGAGCGACTCAGTGTATGGCTATGAGAGGCCTTCTGTTTTTCCTGGAGAATATCTAGATCTCATCAGGAAGCATACAGATTCCTTTGGAGGTTTGGGGACACATCTCCTCTAAGAGTGTTTGTAGTCTGGGGCTCTTCCTCTGCTGGATGTACATGGCACTGGACACTCCTCCTGGCTACGTATCTTCCCAGACATGAGGAGGAGACTGGAGTTGAGGCCAGAAGATAGAGTTAAATACACACAAAAAGAAACAGAGTTCCATAACCAATATTTAAGACATAGTAGGAAATGGAATAAAAAATAATTTTAATCATATCAAAAAGCCAAACCAAAGAGAGACAGTTCATGGAACTTATAGGTCCCATCTCGGCAGCCGGTGCTCTTCTCTGGACGAGGCCAGTCAGTGCCCCATTGTCCCAAGGCATCAAATGCCACTAAGATGTTTGCATTTTGCACCAAATTCTGGGCATGGCTTCTCCTCTGAAGAACTCACTGATCTGAAGTAATGAAAAGTGAGAAACAGGTAGCTCTTACCTGATTCCCCAAATCTGAAATGGGCTGGAGGTTTCTCAGCTGTCTTACAGCCAGTGAAGTTTCCTCTTAGACCTTGTATCGAGCTACAAACAAAGGACGCCTGAGCTGGCCTTACCCCTGGAGCCTGCCCAAGGCTTCCATCTGGAGTTTTCAGAGAGAACCCATCGAGAGCATCGGAGGTTGCACGAGGTACTCAGATGTCCTCCCTGGGCTCTTGCTCTCGGGTAAGCAGGCTGGGCAGGGATGTGCCAATCTCCCACTCTGGAATCTGGGCATCAGAGCGCTGGGGGGACGTGTTCTCTTCCTCCGCCCGGGATTAGTGTTCAGACCTCCACCAGCAGCACATTTCATAAGCTGCCGATGTTGGGGAAGCTCTTCAGTTTCTCAGGAAAGTCGTCCTTGTACAGGACGGGGTCGGCTCGGTGCTCCACCACCTTAAGAGGCATTGTCCCAAAGACAGAAGCAAACTTGTTGATGCACTCAGACCTGTGGGGTTTGGGGAGGGCAGTGGAGCAGAGGAGAGGGACAGGGGGTGGGGAAGAGAGAAACCGTTCAAGAGGCTGAGAGATGAGAGCAAAATATCAATGCATAGTCTTCAACATCTACAAGAGAAATGCAAGGACCCCCAGCACGCTCCCAGGTTCTTAACATGGTTGGGAGGGCGTGGATAAAGGACGTGATCTGGGGGTACTTCAACTACTCGTTCGGCGGGAGAAAGGGAACCAGGGATGCTGTTTGGAGGCCAGGGGCCTGCAGAGGTCAGAATATCTTTTCCCCTCCCCCTCAAATTCCAGTCATTCTTCCAGCTCCGTAGAAGCGGGCCTCAAACCAAGGTGGATTAGCTGCCAACAATCCTTAACCCCATCCCTGCCAGCTGAAGAGAAGACGAAGGGGGGAAAGGCAAAAGGCACTTGGATCTGAGCTTCAGCCCACTCAAGTTTAAAAGGGAGAAGGGAAGATCGTACACATGGAGCGATGGAAGGCGGAAGGAGGCAATGGGGCACTGAACCTCAACTGCAAAGGACAAACACTTCAGTCAGTCAACCCACATCTACTGGGGGCCTGTGAGTGGCAACCTCTGGGAATTATGGGGCAACTTCCATAAGCTCTTCCATGAAAGCTGAAGTTCACACAGGACAGCTTTCACAATTTTAGCCACTCCTGTGTTAGAACCGGCAGCAACAAAGCAACAAGCAACTTAGCACTGCTGGGGGAGGAGGCAGTTCAGCACACCCCTCCCGCCCCCCCATGCCCCGACACCGCCCCCAGCCTCGTGAGCAGCTCCAGAGGGGAGCAGGTCAGACACGCTGGCAGAAAATGGTTCTGGTCAATCAGGCCAGCGGAGCGTGACAGCTGGCTAATGACACTTCAGCATCAGACCCGAGGGGGAAATCAAGCCCGTAAAAACCACTTTCGAAGCTAAGGGGCCCTCAAGGATGGATTTCAGAGAGGTCAGTATTCTCTCTCCTCAGTCAGGCCCATGGCATCTGAGGACGGGTTACCAGGTAGGGGCTGAATTCCAAGACACAGACCAGAAGGCTCTTCTGTCCTCAGAGATACTGTAAGCCTTGTTTCAACTTATTTTAATCAATACCTTTTACTTGAGTCCTTTGAGCTTTAGCAAGAAACCAATAAGTAAAGAAGCCAGGTACTATCAATTCTTTTCTCTTGCTTCTTCTCTTGGTCAAAACGTGTTACTATTTCATTTTGAGCTCTTCCAGCTAATAAGATCACTGTGTCCATGACCACAAATCAACAGCAATTAACATTTATTCTCTGCTCCAGGCTGTGTTACAAGTGCTTGACATGTATCAGTAACTCACTTCACCCTCACAACAACCCTGTGAGGCAGGTCTACTATCCTTCCCACTGTACACCGGGAAGACAGAGAGGCATTACAGAGAGGCTAAGAGACAGGACCACAGGCCAAGTAACTAGTAAGAGGCAGAACCAAACCCAGGTGTTCTGGCTGCGGAGGCTAAAGTCTTCATTATGAGATGATACACATTTATTTATTAACGTAATTCTAGGGTCTAAAGGGAGGAGCTGGAAATTAACAACCGTTGAGCACCCATGACGTGCCAGCTAATTTACATACATGATCCCAATGGTTCCTTTAAATATCCCCGTCCGTATGCCCAAGGATTGGTGTATAGTAGCTTCCTGTTATGGTTTGAGAAATTCAGGCTAAGAGAGGCTAAGGGACTGCCCAAGGACCCCGAGCTGGAAAGTGGTGGAGCTGGGTTTCAAACCCAGTCTCGTGCTGGCAATAGAGCCCTTGCTCTTTCTAGCAGACTCTACAATAACCCACAGGTCACTGAGTTTCCCTCCTGTTGGCAGTCTTTTGAGACTCGGGAGGTCGTAGTCCCAGGTACCAAATTGACAGGAGACTGGGGAAAAGACCAAGGGGTTTTAACAAAATGGTATGAAGCAAGCACTGGACAACAGCCTTTCTCTCCTTAAATCATGAGGTCAAGGCAGTGGCAGACTAAGTCAAATTTCCCCAAGGTCTTACTTTTGACAGTTGTTCTGCCTATAAACATGTACCGATTCTTCTAGTTTCCAGTTATTCTGCTTGTAGACGCTGGCCAGCAAAGCCCAGCCGTGCCCAGCAGAGGCACCAGCGAGCACGTATTAAAGAAGGATCATGGCTCTTGGCAGCGGACAGGGGTTCTAGGGCCCCCTGGAGAGCACTGAGGACAACGTCTCCTCTGTAACTAGACCTGCCAACAGGGCCGGGTCCCAGGCAAGAGGCCACTGGGGCTCAGGCCAGCTCGACTTGTTGACAGCTGCCCCGGCTAACCCAGGTTAGTGAGTCCTTCTTTCTCTCCACACAGCCTGCCCTGGAGAAGTGGCTGCTCATGCTGAATGGTAAAGGTCCTTAGCTCTCCTGACGGGTGTTGACTGTGTTTCCTACTTTATTTTCACGCAGGGGATCTGGGCTGGGCGACAGGTTAGGGTAGATTAAGAGTCTGGCTGATCGCTGGTGGCCCACCTGAGTTGTTCTGTCAGGGGTCCAGCTACCATGTCAGTAACTGTTCCCCTGGGTTGGTTTTCTAATCAAGTACAGACAGGCTAAGAACTGCCAACGTCTATCTCCAAAGCGCTGGAAGTGTCTGGGGGAGAAAGGACTAACCGTTTTCAGTTTTCCTTTCAAACACATACAATTACCTAAAGTAACCAGGAACCTTCAGGATCAGTGTTGGGGAAACTGGAAAGCGAACGAACCTCACCAGGCCCTGTGCTACAGGCTTTCATGTATTACTACTCCTTTCATCTCCAGCATATAACACACTGGTACAAAGATGCTCAGTAAACATCTGTTGAACCCCTGAATGCAACATGATAGATAGTGAATATATCTATTTTAAGAAATGAAAAGGTTGGAAATTCAGGATAAGGTAAGTCAATTTCCTCAAGCTGGACAGCTAATAAGTGGCTAATCATATTCTGAACAAAGACTGGCCTGAATCAAAACACAATGTTTGTTTCTTAAACCAACACCGTCTGTCTGCTGTACCGTCTTGACCTGGGTAAAGCTATTGGCCAAAATGAACAGTCACAAATTCTTCTGCTTCTTCAAGAACTAACGGCAGGTCCTGGAAATGGATGCTGGGTAGTAAAAGCCATTCTCCTCCACGACTGAGGTTTCTGATCCCAGACCCCAAATATAAGGATAAACAAGCTTACTGAACCACAAATCTCAACACAAGGTCATAACACGCAGAGTGGTTAACTCCTTTCACTGTTTTGTGCAAAAAATGTGGGTTCTGCAAAGGCAACTATTTAAAAAAAGAAAACAAATGAACAGTTCTGCAGTTGTAACTCCATCTCTTGGTCTACCCAACAGGGCTGAAATCACGTCTTCCTCCCTCCCCATCTAAGTGCCTTATTGAGTAATTCAGTCATTCATCCGAATAGTTTTGCTCTCAGTTTCTAATTAATTTCAAGATTGATTTCCTTCTGTTCCCTATCACATTTCTCAAAAGGGGAGCCTACATTCACTGACTCTACTTCCTCACTACTAGCTCACACTCTTTAGCCCCATCAACCTACGACATCATTTTTCCCAAAGTCACCAATGACCACTTTAATTCCAAGACCACTTCCTAGTCTGCATGTTCCTTGCTCCTCCCTGCGGCCGAGCACTGGAGACGCTGGCTCTCTCCTGGCCTCGCCAGTGGCTGTTTCTCTTTTTTCAGTTACTCTTTCTGTCTCCTAAGTGTCTGAATTTCTCAAGATTCTGCCCTTGGCTTTTCTTCAGTCAGCTGCCATCTCTGGACAGATGTCTTCCAGATCTCCACTTTTGTTTTAATCTTTTTTCTGAAGTTCTAGTTCCATATTTCCAACTGCTTGCCCTGTATCTACACCTGCAGAGACAGAGGGCAAGACCCAAAACTCACCCGCCTGATTGCTCTCCAACTTCACACATGATTAAATCTCCTGGCCTCATTAGTTATACTGTGAGGTCCAACATTCATCCCCTTCCCTCCCATAACTGGCATCCCTCCTAATTATATTATTTACACTGTTAAAGGTACTACCATTCTTCCTGACTGTCTTGATCAACTGCTTCTCCATTACCTCCCCATACCTATTCAGTTGGAAATCAAGAGCCAGCTCTTCTCCTTTGGGGGGAAAAAAAATCCCTTGCAATTTAATTCATCCCTTCTTCTCCACACTCAACTTAGTTCGAGCCTTCTAACTGTTCTTCTTTCTTCTGTCTCTTCACCTTCATTCCGTTCTATGTACCACTTCCAAATCAGCCTCAAAACAACACTTTGATCAAGCTACTTCCTATTCAAAAACCTACTATGGCTTACCAGAGCCTGGAGAAAAAAGCTCAGCTCCTTAATTGGGCATCCAGGGCTCTCTGCAGTTTGGCACTAATGGGCCACAATGCTACGTTCTTGCCAAACTGGGTATCTTGACTGCTTGCCAAATGTACCTTGGACCATCCAGTTTCCCTGCCGAGGATCTCCTCTTCTTGCCCGGAGTTGCATCGGTTGGAATCCTAGTGACCTCTGAAGGCTCACTTCAAGTGCCACCTCTTACAAAATTATTCCTAATAACTGACCTAGCAAGAAGTCACTTCTCTTTCCTGCAATCAGGTATGACATTTTGAGCCTTCCTTATGACTCTTAGCACATATAGCTTTGGATTAAGTTTTACACACACACACACACACACACACACACACACACACGTATTAAATATATATACACACACGTGTGTGTACCTGTTATTGTTAATTATAAACTCTGATAAAATCGAGCCTACCAACATCTGGGCAGTTGCCTATTCTATTTTCAAAAGCCTCTTTCCACGAGGAAGCTTCCACATTTCCCATAGTTACTTTCTTCAGTGTTTAATAATAATTATATCTAACTTAAATCTTTCCCACTGCATTTGTTATGATCTCAGTGGTGTTACAGAGGAGTTGTTTAGCTTTAGCATGAACTTTAAGGGCCATTATTAGGTCAACTTTTCTCCACACAATTCCTTTCTTGGACCCTATAACCCCACCATTTTAACTCGGTCCAATCAATAACTAATTGCTTAATGCTATGAAATTCTTCCCAACACAGAATGGGGGTAGGTTTAAGTAACAAGTTTATGTGCTCTAATAGAACTATAACTGGGGTCTCTTCCAAATGAGCTGTGACAGTTGATGTCACTGTCCTTGACCGGGTAATGGGACCAGTGACAGATATTTCCAGAATCACAATAATATGTTATTTCATATTGATGGTTGGTAAAAGTCATGTCATTTGGGTAAGACATTTATATATGAAAGAGATAAAGAGATTATTTAGAGAGTAAGAGTAAGAAGTAAGAGTAAGAAGGAGTAAAACATTATAGAAGACTCCAGGCCAAGTGAAACAACTCGCTGTACAGAACCATCCTCCAGGCTCGAAGGACTTTGATGTGGCTGATAGATTTCAGAAATGAATGCCGCAAGCAGATGCGTATGGGACCTGTGGAAACCTGAACTAGATACCTCATTCTAATGTCTTTCTCATGACATTCTCTGAATGCATGTTGGTCCCTTGACAACAGTGTTACTGGCTGTCGGAGCTTGCTGCCTCGTGTAAGGGGTTGCCTGTTGGAAGAATTCGGTTTGACTCAGGAGATTGGAAGCTTGGGGACCTTTGGGATACAAGTGAGAACTATTAGGTCTACTCTAAGATTATAAAGGTCTTAAGGGAAGACAGACCTCTCCCGCTCCTTTTATACTCACCTGCAAGGCCCTGTGTCACGTCCACACAAAGGTGTGCTTACTGACCGACTGAATCAATATAAAGGGAGTATCTCAGAGCTGCCCTGCTTCTCTCTCTGTAATGTAAAGAGCTGTGCTTTCAATTCTGTTCTTGGTAGGTAGGTGTTTCAGTTGTGTCAGCAAAGGTAATTTGTCTCTAGTGGGTTTAGGTTAATTCTTTCCAATCAAACTTTCACTGTAACATGGAGCTATCACCCTGGAAAACAATCCCGTATTTCTTTGGAATTAACTCGCTTCCACTCGAATGACTGTGTATAGTTAACTGCGTAGTCCACACGGAGAATCTGGCTTCCGGAGCTTAAGGCCGGCTATATTTTTAAGATCCTTCCAACCATTACAAATTGAGTGAGTAGCATTCCAAATTAATTCTTTGGGTGACCTGGGCTTGAACTAACCCAATTCCCACGTGCAAAAGGAGGTGACTATGGCTACCAGCTGCTGTCCTTATATCTGCAACAAAATCCCATAAACAGGCCCAAGGCAGGAAATGGGGATCAGAGACTAGGGCAGACTTTTGGTTAGAGGCTCACTCACCTCTCCACCATGTGTGTCTGGTCTAGCGAAAGCCCATCAATGGCCGTGCACTCAGGACACTTGAATTTCTTTCGTGGTGTTACCTGCCAGAAGAGCACAAAAATATACTTGGCTGTCAGTGCCAAGGACAATAAAATCACGCTCGTGACACCACTCTCTGCACACTTCCGTTCTATACGCTGAGATGCCCACTCCCACTGCAGGCACACATGCACACACACATGCCTCACTATTCCTCCATTCAGTTCTGTCTGGCTCGGCCAACAGCAGAACTCACAAGGGCCCAATAAAAAAGGCTTGGAGGGCTTTTGCCTTCTGTAACTGGAAAGAAGTGGTGATGACAAGCTCCTTAATTCCTGTTTAATGACTGTTTTCTCACTGCCAAGGTCCTTGTATAAACACCATTTGTTCTTGCAGCCATAAGGGCGATGAAATACAGCTTCCCATAACTTTCACCGTAACCTTAGTTCCAATAGGCGCTCGTTCTCCTTCTTCCAGTTAATGGCAGATGCTATGAGCAGCACCATGCTCTTGAAAATGCCAGGTTATTTTGCAATCCCGTTGAGTCAGGGAAAAAAATCCAGTGGTCCTTTGCCCTTTGAATCCTTTTCCCTGACTCTCCCCACCACCCTCCCAGACGTTAAACTTCTAATTTTTTTTTAGCAAACTCAGGGGAGGCTGCTATCCTAACCTAGTGAAGATAAGTAACCAGTAGAGGGATGGGAGGGGAAGAAAGCTAGATAACTAAGACCAGGCTAAGAAGCATACAGACCCGAGGAATTACCGTCCAGAGTATGCAGGCACAGCTAAGAACATCTTGAAGCATGTCAAAAAGCAAATTTGGGGCTTCCCTGGTGGCGCAGTGGTTGGGAGTCCGCCTGCCGATGCAGGGGACACGGGTTCATGCCCCGGTCCGGGAGGATCCCACATGCCGTGGAGCGGCTGGGCCCGTGAGCCATGGCCGCTGGGCCTGCGTGTCTGGAGGCTGTGCTCCACAACGGGAGAGGCCACAAAAGTGAGAGGCCCACGTACCACAAAAAACAAACAAACAAAAACGCAAATTTGGAAATAAGGGGAGTTCCTTTAAAACTAGTTTTGCAATTTATATTCTTTAATTTTCCCTGCAGTGAGCTGTTCACTGAGTAATTTAGAGAGCTGGGGGGTAGGGTAAGATTGGGTCAAGTCTGAACACACAGTGACTTTTCCTCTTTCCTTAGTCACTTTGGTTTAATCTAGCTTGTCTCATCAATTAATAGCATGAGGAATCATTTGGGGATGCCATACCATGCGTCCAACATAAGCTTCCAGTACAGGAATCTGGCCTAGAAGCACTGCCCATTTTCACATATGGAATTCTAATCCAGAAGGAAAGAAAGGTCAAGACGATTCCACTGTTACACAGAAGTGTACTCTCCCTGCATTCCTAGGGATCTGATTTGAGCAAGATCTACATTTCAGGAACAGACATCTATTACACATACAAAGATCCCCATGTGATCTCAGCTTTTAATATGTTACAGGAAAGGTACTGTTACAAACTGGTAATCGCTATCTTAAAATAATGTTTAGGACAACTACAATTATAATTGTACAAAGTGTGCTATCTTCTCAGCGTCTATTAAAAAAAATCAGCTACCTTAAGAAAGATGTAAACTGCATTCTTTAACGAAAAGAACTAGATTCCAAGTCACGTTTGAGAATAAAATTATATTTTTTAAAAAACATGATTTGTAGATTGACCACCACAGCCTTCATCTCTGATACTGGAGGTTAAAAACTATAACTAAAAAAAAAAAAAAAAAAAAAAAAAACAACTGTATATTCAGACTATACTACAAAGCTACAGTAATCAAGACAGTATGGTACTGGCACAAAAACAGAAATATAGATCAATGGAACAGGATAGAAAGCCCAGAGACAAACCCACGCACATATGGTCACATTATCTTTGACAAAGGGGGCAAGAATATACAATGGAGAAAAGACATCCTCTTCAATAAGTGGTGCTGGGAAAACTGGACAGCTACATGTAAAAGAATGAAATTAGAACACTCCCTAACACCATACACAAAAATAAACTCAAAATGGGCCTTCCCTGGTGGCACAGTGGTTGAGAGTCTGCCTGCTAGTGCAGGGGACACGGGTTCGAGCCCTGGTCTGGGAAGATCCCACATGCCGTGGAGCAACTAGGCCCGTGAGCCACAACTGCTGGCCTGCGCGTCTGGAGCCTGTGTTCCGCAACAGGAGAGGCCGCGATAGTGGGAGGCCCGCGCACTGCGATGAAGAGTGGCCCCTGCTTGCCACAACTAGAGAAAGCTCTCGCACAGAGGCGAGGACCCATCACAACCAAAAAAAAAAAAAAAAAAAAAAAAAACTCAAAATGGATTAACATAGACAGAACACTCTATGACATAAATCACAGCAAGATCCTTTTTGACCCATCTCCTAGAGAAATGGAAATAAAAACAAAAATAAACAAATAGGACCTAATGAAACTTAAAAGCTTTTGCAAAGCAAAGGAAACCATAAACAAGATGAAAAGACATCCCTCAGAATGGAAGAAAATATTTGCAAACAAAGCAACGGACAAAGGATTAATCTCCAAAATATACAAGCAGTTCATGCAGCTCAATATCAAAAAAACAAACAACCCAATCCAAAAATGGGCAGAAGACCAAATAGACATTCCTCCAAAGAAGACATACAGACAGCCAACAAACACATGAAAAGATGCTCAACATCACTAATCATCAATGAAATGCAAATCAAAACCACAATGAGGTATCACCTCATGCCAGTCAGAATGGCCATCATCAAAAGATCTAGAAACAGTAAATGCTGGAGAGGGTGTGGAGAAAAGGGGACCCTCCTGCACTGTTGGTGGGATGTAAATTGATACAGCCACTATGGAGAACAGTATGGAGGCTCCTTAAAAAACTGAAAACAGAACTACCATATGACCCAGCAATCCCACTACTGGGCATATACCCTGAGAAAACCTTAATTCAAAAAGGTACAGGTACCACAATGTTCATTGCAGCCCTATTTTCAATAGCCAGGACATGGAAGCAACCTAAATGTTCATTGACAGATGAATGGATAAAGAAGATGTGGCACATATATACAATGGAATGTTACTCAGCCATAGAAAGGAATGAAATTGAGTTATTTGTAGTGAGGTGGATGGACCTACAGTCTGTCATACCTAGTGAAGTAAGTCAGAAAGAGAAAAAAAAAATACCGGATGCTAATGCATATATATGGAATCTAAAAGAAATGATACGGATGAACCTAGTAGCAGGGCAGGAATAAAGACACAGACATACAGAACGGACTTGAGGACACCAGAGGGGAAGGCGAAGCTGGGATGAAGTGAGAGAGTAGCACTGACATATATACAGTACCAAATGTAAAATAGATACCTAGTGGGAAGCTGCTGCATAGCACAGGGAGATCAACTCAATGCTTTGTGACCACCTAGAGGGGTGGGATAGGGAGGGTGGGAGGGAGATGCAAGAGGGAGGAGATATGGGGATACATGTATACATATAGCTGATTCACTTTGTTGTACAGCAGAAACTAACACAACATTGTAAAGCAATTATACTTCAATAAAGATGTGAAAACAAAAAGAAAAAAAAACGTATAAAACATATGTTTAAATCATCAAAGCCTAGCTTCAATTTCACAATATGACAGCATCAATCATAGAATCTTAAAGCTAAAAGGGAGCTTAAAGTTCATCTATTCCAAGGCTTCATTTATAGTTATGAAAACTTCTGAGACTCAGAGAACCAGAAGCATGCCCCAGATCGCAAAGTAAGTTAGGGGCAGAGCCGGCCAAGGATGCCTCCTACCTTGATAACAGCTTTCCCCGTGACGTTAGCCACCAGGAAATTCATGGCAATATCTTCACAGTTCATATGAGCATCCACCCAGTTCTTGATGTCCCCAGGCATCTTGTAGGTATACAGGTAATTAAAATACTGCCAGGTGAGACAGAAAAGGAGACACATTCAAATAGCAGTTCCTTGTGGTTGATACACAAAGGGCAACTGAGCCATGGCAGGGGGACAAGCTTTCTCTCGTAAGATTAGTCACAAGCCTGGATCAACAGAAAGGGCAAAGGAAGTATTAGAATGGTTTTTGGTCAGGTGACCAAGTGTCTTTAACACTGTCATTCTTTAAAAAATCACTTATAGTAAACAGAGGTGTGTACCGTATGGTGTGAAGCCCTTGTAAGATGTAGGCCCTCTGGACTGATTAATATATCATATGTTTAATAAATATTGTTCAGAAACACACTACATACTGATCTTCACTAAATCCTTCCCCCGAGTCACAATGTTCAACCCTGTTTTCCATATTCTTTCTACAGACTGCAGATAGAAACAGATATATTAATGGTGGATTGACATTGCAGACATGTCCTTTTTAAAGTGAAACAAAATGAGGCAATTCTGAAACTACATAACCTCTATGTATGAAATAGTACAGAAATTTGTGGGCTAAAAAAAGGTATTTATCAGTCTACCACAAACCCCAAGAATTATAAACCTTATTTATTTATTTATTCTTTGCTAAGAACAAAAACTCATTTCTGGATCTAGAGCCCTGAAAAATATGAGGGCAGCAGTGCTGAGATAACAACACGCAATCAATATAAATACAGCGAAGTCAAATTAACTGTGCTGAGCTGCACAGATCTTTTTCCTGACATCAGTTCCTTATGCCACTGCTGACAATTGACAAGTTATTACTGTTTAATTAAGCCACACACTCCCAGGGAGCACTCCACCATCAAACAGAATATTCTAAAGTCCAATGAATACCCTTCAATCTCTCCCTTTAATAAAAAAAAAGAGTCAAAAACATAGTGACAATTCTAAGAGAAGAAATACAAAAGGCTAAAATATACACAAAAGGAATTTCAACCTCAACAGTTATCAAATCAAAGTGAAATCAATAAGATCCACTTTCACTTATCAAAATAGCTAAGTTTGATTTTTTAAAAAATGTTTTTCATGCAAGGGAGGGTATGGTAAGATACTTTTGTATTTTGCTGGGAAGAATATAAATTGGCACAAACTATATTGAAAACAACCAACAAATATATATATATCAAAACCTCCCCCAAATGTTCATAATTCTTCTTCTAGGAATCTATCATAATGATCCTAAGTACAAACGGGTATGAAAACGGATACTGGTCATTGTTTAAGCATCTGATATAAAGCATTATCTAGCAAAAAAATCAGATACAACCTAAATATATTAGATACAAAATAATATATTAGATACAAAAATGAGATACAACCTAAATGATAGAGAAACAGTTATACATGATTTATGGAATATTAATATAATGGTATATTAGCAATTATGTTAAGAAGTTGTTTATGAAGAAATGTTAATGATATAAGAAAAAAGCTCACAATATAATGCATGCAAAAAGCAGGCTAATGAGAATATTTACAACTGTCTGTACGTGTGAATTAGTAAATCAAAGAGGCAAACTCGAAAAAAACATCTAAAGTAGAACATTTTTCCAAAACTCGTGAAAATTAAGTTGGGCCAAATAAAGCGAGTATCATACTCTTGGTATGTCAACTCAGCCCCACTTGCCCCAAGTCTGCCCCCGACTTACCTTGTGATAAAAAGCTGCCCCCGTGAGCACCATGGACACCTCATTGGTCCACTCAGACTCATACTTCCACTTACTCATCTCATGGTCCCAGAGATGCAGGCGACCTGGGTAACCCACCAACCGGTCAGGAAATTCTCGCCAGACCTGAGGACAGAAACACATCAGCAATCAACTCCCAGTTCAGACAACAACCAAGCACAGTGCTCAGTTCTTTGAACAGTATCGACAGAGTCCCCACATTCAAATCTTCACATACTAAGAGCAGACTAGGCTTCTGAAGATATCTGATCCAACAGATGCTAGTTCTTCTGCCAATATTCAAAGATAGATGTGATTCTAATTTCCTCCAAAACTTCCCCATGCTTGCTTGGAAATTTCGAGTTATGTAGAATAATAGCTTCCTGAATTGGGCCAAGGTAGGTAATCTCTTAACATGTGATTAATGAAACAGGTTCCACTCTTAATGAACACACAAATGAAGACTAAATGGAACCCTGATTTATAACAAATTTTGATCATTGTGAAAACTTACAAAGTCTCTGTTTCTAAAAAACAAAAAAAAAATCTATCTGGAGCACAAAGACATTTTAATGACCTTTTGGAAGCCTCAAGTATACAGAATTTGTCTGATTCTATAATCTGTAACAAACTGAAAACAAAAACTTGATTTCCGCATTTGGAAAGGTTCTTAGATATAGCTTTGTTAAACAGAATTTGGTTTATGAGGGGTGGGGCACTTCCAATACCTCTCCCCATGTATTTCCGTACAACTGAGTTTAACCTTTAAACCATTAACCATTAGTGAATACTGACAATTTGCCAGCTGTCCTGGTGCCGCTTCTCAGCACCACGAATCCTCATCCTTGACCAGGCCTCTGAACAGCAGAGTTCCAGAGGGCCTACTCCTGGCCCCTATTCTCTTCTTTCAACTCTCCCCTCTAAGTAACATCTAGTTTCAATCACTAAATACTGTCTCTACGCTGATGACCTCCAAATGTATGTCTGGCCCGGAACATTTCTGAGACCACCAACTACTTACTTAATATCTTCAACTGGATAAACAATAGGCACCTCAAACTTAACATGCCCAAAGCATAGCTCTTGATTCCATATCCTCAGAAAAGCCATTCTCTCTCAGCCTTTTCCATCTCAATACGTCATCTAATCCAACTGCTCAAGCCAAAAGCTAAGAGTCAGCCTTTATTTCTTCCTTTCCCTCTTTCCCCACATCCAGTCCATTACCGAGTCCTACTGGCTTTACTTCTGCCTCCCTCTTACCATTTCTACTACCACTCTCTCTAGCTCAAACCACCATCATTACTCATTACTAGATTAATGCAGGTTACTGGATTACCGTAACAGACTTCCAACTTATTTCTTGGCTTCCACTCTTGCCCCTCCAAACCATCATTTAAAGGACCATTCTTAAAAGAACAGTGGGGTATTCTACGCAGGGTAATTCAATCAGTGGGCTCCATCCTATTAATTTATATATTTTTTCATTATGTATTTTTTCATTATATATTTACCCAACACCCCAGTGTCACTGAGTCCAGGAAGGATGCTTCATTGCTTTCCCAAAGGCAGAGCCAGTATACTAATACTCCCCCTTTTTTAGTTTGCTAGGGCTACTGTAAAAAGTAACACAAACTGAGTGGCTAGAAATCTAGAAATCCAAAATCAAGGTGCTGGCAGGGCCATCGCACCCAGGGGAAGGAGCCCTCCTTGCCTCTTCCCAGCACCTGGGGGTTGGCTGTCAATCTCTGGCATTCCTTGGCCTGTAGATGCGTTGCTCCAAACCTCTGTCTTCACATGGTCTTCTTCCCTCTCTGTGTGTCTCTGTGCCCAAATTTCGCCTTTTTATAAAGATTCCAGTCAAACTGAGTTAGGGCCTACCCTAATGATCTCATTTTAACTTAATTACCTCTGAAAAGACCCTATTTCCAAATGAGGTTACTAAGGGTTAGGATTTCGACATACCTGTTTTAGATATGTTCAATCCATAACATCCCCCCCCACAAAAATCTTTAAAAAACAAAAAATGGCTTCCTATTGACTAAGAATAATAACGAAACTCCTTAGCATGTTCTAAACGGCCTTCCCACTCTCCAATCTCTCTCGTACCACACTCTCCCACAATTCACTGGCTTCCCTGTTCTTTAACTGTGAGTAGACTAGACCTCAAGCCCCCTGCACCTGCTACTTCTTCGATGGAATGTTCCCCCAGCTCTTCAAAAGGCTGGTTCGTGCTCATCAGTCAGGTCTCTGCTTAAATGTCACCTACTCTGAGAGGTCTTTCCAGACCTTCCCATCCAAGGTAAACGCCGTCCCCCAACCAGCCATTCTTCATCACGCCCCCTCACCCCATGCTTTTCTTCACCAAACTTCCATTTCTTGAAATTGCACTGGTTATTTACTGTCTACTCACTATCCCTTTTCCTCCCACAGAGTTTAAGCTCCATGAGGCAGAGACTCTGTCTTACTCACTGCGGCCTCCCAAGCACAAAGCACAGGGTCGGTACATGAGAGCATTCCGTGCACACTTGTTGAAGGCACGGGGTGGGGTGGGGGGCAAAATCTCGGCAGGCAGAAAGCTGAGTGTGAAAGAAGGGAACCAAAGATCCTTCCTCTCTTCTTCACAGCCAGAGCTAGTATACTTCTTAATTCAGAAAGGAAGTCTGCAACAGTACTGATCACCAGTTACCATTCATAATAATGTGATAGCCTTTGTGTGAGAAGATCACAGTAGTAACTCACCATCACTAAAGCACATGTTTTAAATTGCTTTTCCAGCAGCGGGTAAAGGGACATTTGCTGAGTCATTACACTCTCTTGCCCAGGCCTTGTGATCATCTACATGCTTTCATGGGCTGTCTGACCAGGGTCTTGAACGTGGTCTGGAGCTGTGAAAAGAGGTTTCCTTCGTGTGGAACCAGCTCACCTAACAGGCCTCTCCAGCCCACAACCTTGGCCTCGTTAACACCATGTTGTAACCAACAGAGTTAATCGGCCACAGGCATCATCATAATAGCTGTAGACAAATGAATCCATGTCAAACATTTCCTCAGATGTTTAATGCTGCTGCTGTGTTCTCTACTCTGGGGTTTGTATTTCAGCAGATTAAAATAATACGATACTATTACAGTTTTATAGAGCCCAGAGCAACAACATAGGCTGTGGGCCGTAACTTCTGTCTGGCCTGTGGGCCTGAACACACCCCACCAAGCCCACAGCCAGGTTCCTTTGCTTGGCACCAAGCACCTGCCTGTTCAAGTCACACCAGGACCACAACCACCAATCCATCTCAATGGAATTAAAGAGATTTCTGAAGGCCTCCAAGCGCAAGTAACTGCGCTCAACACCAGTGATGGGCAAGGTGGAGGAGAGGGGGGGCGGATGGGGGCATCCGTTCAGTTGGCACCTCTGCTGGATGGAAGCTGCATTCCCCCTCCCTGTATTTGAGTCAACACAGCTCTCTAATCCGCGCAAAGGAAGGTCAAATCACTTTCCCAAGGGGTTCTTTTCAAGCCCCCATCTGCAGCAATAATAATAACACTGGATCAGTTTTAGGGTCAAAGGCTGTTGAGATTTCAGTCCTCTTCCTGTTAGCTGAAGCCACTTACCAGACTCCTCTCCAGAGACACTTAATTTGGTAACACTGGGTCACAGAACGCTGAACTGCGCTGCTCTGAAAGCATCAGAGGTGTCCCGAATTTCAGATGCCTTTGGAGCCTTCAGTGAGAGCTGCTCCTCAGGCGGGGCCTCTCTGCCCTTGACTTACTCCAGGCAGCTGGATGCAATCAGGATACCATCCTTGTCACTTCATCTATAACTCTGCAGCTGACTGCAGGATCAAAACGGAGTGCAGCAGAAGGGGATGGGCCTTCTCTAGCCGAGCCCCGGTGTAGTACGAAGTCGATTATGTATATAGTAAAGCATTTTCCCAGCCAGAAGAGCAAGAACTCGACTGCGACCCCTCCCCTTCCCTCCTCGCTACCCATCTCCCACTCTAATTCAACTTTTTTCTTTTTACTTCAGGGAAATGCTCCGGGGTCAGCCTTTGGTCATTACTAACAGATGCCTTTATATACTGTAGTGCAGGAATTTGAAACTTCACATTATATCCCTATAGTTCTAGTAACAGTGCTCCCAGAGCTATGTTCAAGTCACAACGCCATCATTCAATTGTTTGCCTATACTACTGAAGTCCTCCATGTATAGTGTCATTTTTTTTTTTTTTTTTTTTTTTTAGTGTCATCTATTTTTAATTGCACACATCTTTTAAGACAGAGGCCTACGTCTGTTATAACAAACTCCACGCCTCGGTTAGGGGCTTAGCGATCATTTGAAGAGTCCTTACATTTGGGGCCTATTCTACATCACTATTCAAACAGAAACTGTAATAACCTAATACCATCCTAACTATTTCCTTCCCTTCTAATTTTTATAATCTTGGTCCCAACCACCTCTTACCTAGATTATGGAAATATCCTCCTCTCTGGACTCCCAGCTGTGCTCACTTCTCTATTTTCAGTTTTCTATCTACCCTTTTTTTTTTTCTTTTTTAAGCTTCCTGAGGTCTTCTGCAGCTTCCCATTACTAGAGGATGAAACTAAGAGCTTCTACCTTTTTTTTAAAAGGCACAGCGGCCAGCCTTGATTACTGCTTATAGAAAGTACACTGGGGACAAGGTTAACGTATATCCAGGCCTGGCTCTGCCACTGATGAGTTGTGCCCCAGACCTACTCAAGGTGCCCTGCTTCCATTCTGCCCTCTGCAAAAGGAGGGGCTGGATTAAATGACCTCTAATGAACTTTCAGGCCTAAATTCTTACATCTTCTTCCTCACTGACCTATTTCCAAGGAAACTAATTCAGCAACTGTGATCAGTTGCCGGCCTGCATTATTTCACTTTGTTTAAAATGCCACACCCGTACGGGTACCCAATAAATGTTCCTGAAAAGAGGATAATGCACTATATTCTAAGCCAGCTTAGAGAGCGCATATTAAACTCAGGGTGTGTGCTAAGCACAGTCAGATTCAGGAAACAGACTGGGGGTGGGGTGGGGGAGGGAGCAGGTCAAACGACAGGTGGCGCCCATCTGGGAAGTCCGATTGGGCGACCATGGGCTAGCTCCAGGGGGAAAGGGACTCTCTGAAGTGGCTGCTACAGTCATCACACTTTCAAAGGCATAGTTCCCACAGGGATATTGCTACTGGGTGAGAGGGATGCCACATGTATCAGGATTCATGAATCAAGAGCTGGACTAAGAAGTGGTGAGGGAAAAGGGGGTGTGGGGGTGGTGGAGAGGGCGCAGAACATGGACGCAAGGTACCCAGACTGGGCCAGGGTTCGTTTCTCTCCTTGCACATGCCCCCTAGGTTTTGTTGATCCCTAACCATCCAAGTGGAACAGAATGCTATGACCCAGCCCAAGCCCTGTGGCCACATGCGAGGGTCAGTCGTGGCAGAGTTGCGAGGAACCCAGCTTGCAGACACCTTTGGATTAGTGGCCGTCCTTTCCGTCAGGACTGTCTTGCGTGCTGCCCAGATGGGAAAGGGGGAGCTGGCTGAGGTCCAATTTCTAGCTGGTTTCCACAGAGAAGCCAGTTATCGGATTCACTCTCAGCCCTCTGGGAACAAAGCTCACCTTTTATATTTGGAATTTCCTGAAATGAAGTGGAATGGAGGGACTGATTGGCTCCATTTTCAGCTCATGCTTTTAATTACAAGGGTGGTTGGTAGTTTTTGTCAAGGGGGCGCTTTGCAAAAAGCCAAAGAGCTTTTACCCATGCCTGGGACACAATTAGATGCTAACGCTGGGCATCTAGAGCAAGGGAGCCCAACGTTGTCATCTGGAGTGCCCTAACGCTGACTGGTTTTGACAAATACACGTACACGCTGCATTATGTATTAAGATTTACCTGTTACATCACTTCAGTCTGCCCCAGAGACCTTTCCAACCCAAGGTGGGGTTCTGCTCAAAATTAGCCAGACAGGAAAAGCCCCATCATGGGAAGGCTGCTGGGGTTTTGGCAGCGATCCTGTTTGCCCCAGTCTGGCTGGAGGTTAGTGCCCTGGCGCTGGGGCACATGATTGCCACTCCTCTCAAGTCCTCTCTTCAGGCCTGGGGCCGTGATGAAGGTAGGGAGACAGACCAGGATTGGCCACAGCTGGTAGAGGAGCATGTGCGTTAAACCTTTCGCGGGTACCACTGTTAGGAAGACACCACTGAAGAGGTGGCTCTAAGACATCTGCCATCTCACCAGACGGCAGAACCACAGGCCTTCGGTGGATGGTTAAGAAGAGACTCACACTCCGGCAGTGTGAGCTGCGGACCGCTGCCCACGCCGACTCAGGGGTCACTTGGAAGGCGGAGATCATTTGGTTCAGTCCTCTCACTGGACAGATGGGAAAACTGAAGGCTGGACAAGAAGCGCTGTCCAGAGGTCACACTGCTAGGTCATGCCTAACTCCCCGTCCAGCCTCTGCTCACGAAGTCCTGAGATTTCCCGCTCTCCTGATTCTAAAAAGCACTTCCTCTCCCCACACTCAGGCCCTCACTTGTCAAACAAAGAGGTCAGATGACGGGGTTTAAAGTCATACTCAGTGTCAGTGTTCTCAGCTGTGTGCAGTTGCTGGCAGAGATGGTTAAGGGTCCTACACACATGCGAATGACCGAGGTGGGGAACAGGATGGGGGAGCGAGAGGCAGCGGGGAAAACGACAAAACCTTTTGCTCCCCTCAGCATCCATCTTCTGAAAGCCGAAGGCTCTTCATGAACGTGGTTTCCATTTAGCAGAGAAAGCCACGTGCTCACACCGTTAAAAGAAGGAAGTCTCATCAGCTGTGTGGCAAACGAGTGAGACGCCACTTAGGACACCGAGGGCCTACTGGAACCTTGTAATCCGGGAGGCTCTGGGGCAGGGAAGGAAGGACAAGCAAAAAGCAGCTGAACAAAAGATTAAACTCAACTACTATTTTTCATGAGGCAATGAATCTCCTGAGAGATAATAAAGAAGGGAAGGAGAGACGTGAGTTTGAGGGGATGGGAGGAGGCAGAGATGGGTCAGGATCAGGTCACGGGCTTTCTAATTTCGTGCTCCTTAAGACCCGCTAAACGTGAAATCATTTTTATTTCCATAACCTCAACTCCAGTGGGGGTGATACTGTTTCTAAGTCTGGTCCCAGGGGATTGTTTAATGAAGTTAAAAGAAGCATAGTGATCATAAGGCAAATGGCTATTCCCTTTAAATCCTCACGAGGTGGAAACGGAGACTTCAGCTTTTATAAATAACCATTACCGAGCCTTCAAAATTTCAACTTGATCTTGGTGAGCCTTGATTTGACTGACTGGAGACCAAAGATATCAGCTCTGCCCAGCAGGGAGGAAGTCACTCTTCTTACTTCACGTCACTGCTCTGCCCTGTCACTCACAGATGCTACTGCAGAACTGGCCAGGTTTGTTTTCTTACTGTGCAAAGGGAGGAAATGGCATTGACCACAAACTGCAATCCTGGCTGGCTCTGAAGCATAAATGTGGTTCCAAAACGATTCTTTAATGAGTTAATTAATCGGAGTGCCCTATATGTGTGCTTAAACTCCATAAGCTCTTGGTGGAAAATCAAGAAGCAGAGGAACTCTTTTTAAATCACTTATTTATTTGTATCCCATCTACTTCAAAAAAAAGACTTGGGATGGCCTACAACAGAAGGCAAAAACTAGAATAAAGTCCAAACTATCAAAACAGATGATGCAAAAAAAGACAAAAAACAGATGATGCCCTCAATAACATTTCTTTAAATATCCAGAGATTCCACCTATCTTAAAAATATTAACCCTGGACTTCCCTGGTGGCGCAGTGGTTAAGAATCCGCCTGCCAATGCAGGGGACATGGGTTCGAGCACTGGTCCGGGAAGATCCCACATGCCACGGAGCAATCCTGCTAAGCCCGTGCGCCACAACTGCTGAGCCTGCGCTCTAGAGCCGGGGGGCCACAACTACTGAAGCCCACGTGCCTAGAGCCTGTGTTCCGCAACAAGAGAAGCCACCACAATGAGAAGCCCGTGCACTGCAAGGAAGAGTAGCCCCCACTCGCCACAACTAGAGAAGGTCCGCACGCAGCAATGAAGACCCAACGCAGCTATAAATAAATAAATAAATAAATAAATTTATTAAAAAAATATTGATCCTGCTATCAAGTTCTAGAAAGGCAACCCAACAGCAAGCTTAAGTCACAGTCTAGGGATGGAGAGATTTGGGTGTTCCTATTTATTAATTCATTTACACATTCAACTCTTAGATACTTTCTGAGCTCCCACTATTTTTTAACTAAACATTTTATTTTGAGATAACTGTAGATTCAAAAGTAGTTGTAAGAAAGAATGCAGAGGGAGCCTGTGTACTCTTTACCCAGTTCCTCCCAATGGTAACATCTTGCAAAACTACAGTGTGACGTAACAACATGATACTCACACTGACACAGTCAAGCTTCAGAGCATTTCCATCAGCATGAGGGTCCCTCCTGCTGACCTTTTATAGACCCTCCCCATCCAGGTACCTTCTGACAACTGCTAATCTGTTCTCTATTTCTACAATTTCGTAATTTCAAGAAGGCTATGTATCAGTGGAATCATACAATACGTAACCTTTCGGGATTAGCTTTTTCCCACACAGCATAATTCCCCAGAGATTCATCTAAATTGCTCTGTATATCAACAGTTTGGTCCTTTTCATTGTTGAGTAATATTCCATGGTGTGGATGGACCAGTTTGTTTAACCATTCGCCCCCTAAAGGATATCTGGGCTAATTCATTTCCTGGCACTACAAACAAAGCTCTACGAACATTTGCATACAGGTTTTTGCGTCGGCAGAAATTTTACTGCCTCTGGAATAAATGCCCGAGTGCAACTGCTGTGTCGTGTGGTAGTTGCGTGCTTAGTTTTATAAGAAATGGCCCAAACTTTTTCCAGAGTGGCTGTACCAGTTTACATTCCTACCAGTAATGTATGAGAGATCCAGTTTCTCTGCATCTTCACCAGCGTTTGGTGGTGTGACAATTTTTTAAAAAATTTTAGCCATTCTGATAGGTGTATGTAATTCCAGTTTTAATCTTTAATGGTTAATGATGTCAAACATCTTTTCACGTGCTTTTCGCCATCTGTATATACTCTTCAGTGAAATAACTGCTCCTGTCCTTTGCGCATGTTCTAATTGGATTGTCTTTTGCTGTTGAGTTTTGAGAGTTATATATCCTAGGTGCTCCTCCTTTGTTGGATACGTTGTTTGCAAATAGTTTCCCTCAGTCTGCAGCTTGTCTTTTAATCCTCTTCACAAGGCCTTTCACAGAGCATAAGTTTTTTTTGCAGTATGCAGTATGTTGTGGTCTCTCCTGTTGCAGAGCACAGGCTCTGGACGCACAGGCTCAGCGGCTATGGCTCACGGGCCCAGCCGCTCTGCGGCATGTGGGATCCTCCCGGACCGGGGCACGAACCCACGTCCCCTGCATCGGCAGGCGGACTCTCAACCGCTGCGCCACCAGGGAAGCCCCAGAGCATAAGTTTTAAATGTTGATGAGGTCCAATTTATCAACTTTTCCTTTTATGAATCATGCTTCTCTTTGTCTAGCCCTAGATCCTGAAGAGTTTTCTCCTTAAGCTTTTTTCCTGAAAGTTTCATAGTTTTACGTTTCATATGTTTAAGCCCATGATTCACTTCCAGTTAATTTTTCTGTAAGGTGTGAGGTTTAGGTCAAGGTTAAATTTTTGCCTCTGGATGTCCAATTTGTCTAGAACCATTCATTAACAGAGCTGTCTTTCCTCCACTGTATTGCGTTTGCACCTCTGGTCAAAAATCAGTTGCCCCCAACTATTTTCTAGGGACTGTCTTATACTTCAAAGAGTGAATACAAAAATAAAGGATATATCTTGTTACTAAGGAGGTTACCACTGAGAAAATCTAATGACATATGCATAGAAAGCTAGAGATGAAAGAAAGCAAGGATGCAGGAAAAAGTACAAAAAAAGAGTTAAGTCGGGGATGGGAAAGCAGAGAATAAGGAAAAAGCTTCATGGATTTCATTTTAAGAGGATAAAGGAAAAGGAAGTTAAATTACAAAGTTAGGGCTGAGATCCCTATTGCCCCCAACCAGGTAAATTATCAGTACAAAATTGTACTCTTTGCTCTCTGTTTAAGCAGGCCAGCAAGGAGAAAACCAGAGTTCTCCCACTGAATACAAAATACAGAATCATTTAAACTTTGAAAAACTCCTTCTAATTTCACTCATAGAAATTATATATAAAAAAATTCCATATCCAACCACATTACGTGCACTCAATCAGTAAATACTGACTGAGCACCCACTAGGCACAGAGCAGTAGACCAGGCAAACACAATCCTGTCTGAATGGACCGAGCTAAAGAGGAGGGTTTGTCAATCCAGCCCCAGATCTACGCCACCGATGTGAATTAGTGGCCTCGGTTATAAGAAGTTAGCCCTTTCCTGCCCCTTCCAGGAGCAGAGTATCAACATGTGATCAGGACCTCTGCCCCACCCCTCAAGTCTTCAGCCCCAACTCCAGAGGCTGGATGGGAACCTAGAAATTTTGCTTTTAAAGGTTGACAAGTTTTGATCTAAAGCAGCCAACAGATAGTAGCCAATATACTGCAATCACGATTAACCCTACGCACCAATTTTGGAGCAGCAAGAAATAAATCTGACCTAAGAGGTGAGTTGTAATTTTATCACACTGATTAGCTCACCTTGTTTTCTTGAGATTCATTCTCCCAGGTGTGACATTTTTAAGGTTTGGGGACTACTCCGTTCCTTTAAAGTTTTCTTTCTTTCTATTCTTCCCAAACAGGGAATTGCTATGCCTAATGCGATAGCAACCACCAACCACTGTCTTAAACTCACGATTTTGCAAGCAATGTTACAAGTGGCAGTGAACGGTGCGGCTTCACACTTGGGCAGCACACCACAGAATTCTGCTCCGAAAGCTGCAGGCTCTGCCCTCCTGAGAGAGCTGCGGGGGGAGTTCAGGGCCTGGATACGGCCAGGATGGCTTTCATTTCCCCTGGTCCCATGCCAAGTCCTGCCCACACGCCTCCTTTAAGCACCCCTATGAAAATCAAGGCAGATAAGCAGCCCATGCAAGACAAATTCCCCCTATTCCCAAATCATAAACCAAATCCTGAAGCTCTGGATTCCTGGAGCAGCCAAAGCCTGTAATCAATCCCAAAGAGGCAACAGGCAGGTTTTGGAACAATAACCCGTAAACATATGGATCCTCTCAGGGCTGGGATATCACGACAGTTATCTCCTTTTGGATGGGGGAGGGAAAGTATGCATTCTTTAAACCATCAAGTGTACCAACACCTCTTTAAAATAACTATCCCACATTACAAACATTCATTCTTGAGCCACAGAACTCCGGGGCCAGGTGGGCTTGCCGGTGCTGCGGACAAGAAAGATGGCGAGGTGTGGCCGGGATGGGGGGCACGTAGGGCGGGGAGTGGGAAGGTCAGGGGAGCTCTTTCCTCACCGGCACTGCCCAACAAAATAAGCGCTTATGGAAAACTGCAAATCTAACTCACCTGACTTCCGTGGGATGGGAGTCTGTGAGGAGGAGACACCCTTCAACGAAGACACCTGATGTACCAGCGGGCAGCAGGCTCCCTCTCTGGGATAAGGAGCCCCGAGTCCTACATTTGATGTTTCATTAATGGCTAGGCAAACAAATTATGAGCTTGCTGTTTTAATTTGCTCAGTGGGGAAGGAAAAAGTGTCACTCTATTGTAATTCCCAACTGGGTGCTTTTTTAAACCATCAGATGTTATTTCAGTGTTCAGCAGACATATTCGATTTCCTTTCCTTAATATTTGTTTGACTTACCCTCCGATGGGGACTGGGTGCTTTAGAAAAGCTCCGAGAGGTCAAACCTCACTGCAGCTTCTCTCAGCACCTCCGTGGGCCCCGGCCTGCCACTCGGGGTCCGCTTTCAGCAGCTCGTGCTCAGAGCGGCACACATGAACTATTCTCCCTCCAGGCCCCTCGAGTCTGCAAGCTGGTGATAGGACAGACCTATCAGAGGGTTCAGGTCTCCCACAGGCTGGAAACAGGGAGCCCGAAGCGATGTGAAGACCCCAGGGAGGTAATTCTCTAGGAAGAATGACTCCCCTCTGGCCTCAGTCTTCCTCATGCCTCCTGTGAGGGGAGCCCTGACTATACCTCATGGGCAAGGACACTCACAGAATGAGCCATCCGGCCTGCTCCCTCTTCTCAGAACATCAGTCTCTATAAAGGCAACTCTTCATGTACTTAAGAAAAGGGAGAAAAATGGAAGTAAAGAGAGACAGATGTCCTTTCAATAGTCCACACCATTGATCTGTATGGTGGCCAGGCCCAGGAAGGAGACTCAGAGGGGAACTGTCACTCACTCAGATGTAATACGCAAGGCTCAAAGAGAGCTTCCAGCCATCAGCTTCTTCAGATCCTAAAAGAAGAAGTCACCGCAAGTCCTAGACAATTTTTAGTGTTCAAAAAGCTCAGCTTTGACAAAATGGTTCTATAGCTACTGTAAAGCCTTAGCGCAGACCCAGCACAAATGCTGACCCCGAACAGCTCTGACAAGGTTTGATTTTGCGCACGCCCAAGGCAGGCCCGGCTCCTTGGGACGGCCGGTGCCTGCACTCATGGGGACCGACACCTGTGCTGGCTCCACGGTACACTGCTGCTACAGTCCATCATCCAGAGAGGAGAAGGAAACACCCGAACTCCCAGTCTTTCCAGGCAGCCACTGGGTCAGGCCATGCGGAGGCTCAAGGATCTGAGTCAGCTGAGAGGCCAAGGAAAGGAGATCTATGGCACTGGGTCCCACTGCAGGCCAAGGCACTTCCGATAGTTAGGCTGTCTGCTGCAGGGACGCCCCTTGCATTTGGGCCCTCCTTCAGGGACGTTTCATTTTTATCAGTGTTGGCTATGAGAACCCAGTTTCCCGGTGCTCTAGGTGAAACCAAAGAGTGTAAGCCTGTCGTAGGGCCCATGGCAGGATGAGACAGGTGGTTCCATGTACCGTAAAGAAAACCCGCCCTGGATTCCCAACAACCCTGAGCACAATTTCAGATCTAGGACTCTGGGACTTAAATCTAGAGAGGAAAGCAGCCAATTCCCATCAGAAAGATCATAACCACAAGTCTGTGGGAAACAGTCTTGAGACCCAGTCCAAGACCCGGTATCTGTGGCACTTTACTGGCAGACGGCTCAGAGAGGGACAAACAGAAGGACAGAGACAACCTATTTTCTTTTTTAAAGTTACCCGCTAGCTTTTTAAAAGAGGTTATTATTAAGTCTAATTCTAAGATAGGTGTTTCCATCTTTCTGCTCTTCTAGTGAGGAGACAGAAAGTGGGATAGTTTATTTAGAATCACAGAATACATCATCTCTCCCCCTCTCCCTGGATGAATACATTTAGCTCTAAATTTTACTAATTCTGTTTAAAAGTTAACTGTATATAGAGTCTCAGCTCTGGAATTCTCCACTTAGCCAAGCTCCCTCATTACCAATCAAATCTGAGCTATGACGGAGCCCACCTTTCCCTTCTTGGTTCTTCAATCCAGATGAACATTAAGCTTATAGGTTTTCCACTACCATTATCTAACTGGCTTTCCCTGTCTTCAGTCTGTCATCTCTAATTCATCCTGTGATCTGACTGCCTGGACCATATACCTCTTTGCAAACCTATGACACCTCTTCACCGCCTTTGACTTTTCAGCTGACCTCTTAGCCTGTCCATCAGCTGGCCCTATATGGCTGAACCGACCTAGCTTCCAACGTCAACCCAAACACAAGTTCCGCCTCCACCACATCAACTGGCCTGTGACTCCCCCGTGCGACCACACGTACACCCAAGCTCGTTCTAACTTGGGTTGCCTTTCATCTTGGTGCTTCCTATAGCAGGAGAACGCACTCAGAGGTGGTTTCACGTTCTCATGAGAAAAAGTAGGGCATTCCATGCTATTTTGCTGTCTTCTCATGATCCTTTACTTGCCATTACCTTGGGGAGTTGTGAACAAAATAAAACAAATAAATTATCATAACTGATTAGCACCCAAGAGGTTTCACCAGCCGCTGCCACCTAGGGGACGCACAGGCAGTAAAAGAAAGGCATCAGCAGTGTGTGCACCTAACAACAGACAGTTGCTCTTAGTCAATTCCCATCCCCACATGAAGGACTGATTTTATAACCAGTATTATTAGCCAAGAGTGTTTCACATCTCTCAGGTGAAAAATGTTCAACACTTAAGGGCTACTAATAATTTTTTATGGTTGGAAATGAGGATCAAAGTACGAAAGGAAAAATAAATTCCCGGGTTCATACATCCAGCCAAGTCTGCATGGCTCATTTTCTGCCACATGTTTTAAACGGCCTCTCTTAAAGGCGGGGGAGGGGAGGAGGAACAAGTTGCATTTTATTTCCCAGCTCTTTAGGTCTGAAATAAAAGCAGACAGACTTGGGGGGAAAAAAATCAAACATTCAAGTAACACTATACACTGCTACTGTTCCCCCAGGAGCTCCTTGCAAATGAGTATCAAGAACTCAATAGATACTTTCCTGGTAAAATACATAAACAGATAAATAAATTATCCCAGGCTGAAAAGAATCTCCACATCTGGTAGCTCACTAGAGCTTGTCAAACAAGTCAGAAACACGCAGGACCAGAGAAGATCATTCTTTCGCTCCTGATTTCGGGGCTGGCGAGGGAATGTAACATTTCCCAAAGCTCTTTGCCTTCCAACAGGGAATATGACCCATTTAAACAGGCAAATGACCCCTATGTTTTCTTCCAATTAAATAAATAATGATACCCAGGCATTAGGTCTTGAATCCACATGTCTGTGTCCTCAAGTCACAGACACTGGAAGAAAAAAGGCCTTTCCTACAGGGTCTGGCCTTGCATTCCCAAGAACTTGCTAGGGCGTCCCTTAAAGGGTTATATTCAACGTACATTTAACACCTTACAGAAGTAACTTAACCTCCTCGCACCTCAGTTTTCTCGGCAATAAAGCATGAAGTGACAGGATGGTCTCCAAGGTCCCTTCCCGTTCTGATGCTGGGTTTCTTTAAAACAGAGCTGTCTGCCTTGTCCGTGGACCCCAGTACAGTGTTAACGTTCCCTACGTGTGCTATGGTTTTGCAGAGGCTGGCCGAGCACTGCCGTGGCTCCAGCAACTTCCTCTGGGAAAGGGATTCCGGAGGTCGTGACGGGTTTCAAGCTTACAGCCCAGGTAGACCTTCCCCCTTCATTCCTCTTTCATCTCTGGGCTCTGACAGGAGGCCACCCTTCTTTCTCATAGCTCGGGGAGGGTGCCGTCTGCGAGCTGCCTTCAGACTCTGCTCTGTGTCCCTTAAGCAAGCTGTGGAGCCTGCTGCTTTAAAATGGTTTCTGTAAAGTGATGCTTCCAACCCTCTAACTAAAGCTCTGCTTTACAATGCCCTCTCGTTGTGAGAAACATATGTCAGGCCTCCAAAGAGGCATCAGCAGAAACGCCATCAGAACAGACCCCGGGTCACCACGCTCTCCTCTGCTGAGGCAACGGCTGTGCTCTCCCTTTCAATCCTAAAAAGCTGTTGGCATTGCCTCCAAATACCCCTGGATCCTCACACAAGCAATCTCTCTAGGTTTCACAGGAAAGCAAAGGAGTTTGACACTTCTTACGCATACAAGTTGGATTCTTTTTCACATGAACCCATACCTTATACATTTGCCTGTACTTCTGATCCCTTAGATTCACGACACCTGAGGGATTTTAGGAAGTCATCTGGTCTATTCTTCAGCTCCAGGAAGGACTAGTAAAACCACCTTAGATACCGGAGGACTGCTGGCTGCCCCTTCCTGAAAAATTCCCAAATGGGGAGACGCCTCTGTCTCTCCAGATTTCTCTAAAAATGCTTTGGAGCCACAGTGAGAAAGGTCTGCTGCATGGTTTCTCTTTGATTCTCACATATTAAATACTGTGTTTAAACGATTTTTTATTTAATCTAGGATAATGAATTTAACTACTACAAAACTAATAAAGACTATAGATACACACACACACACACAGCCAAACCAGAAGAAACGAAGATGCCTATTTCACAGAAGAATAAGCAGGGGAATATTCTGGTTGTACTAAAAGTGCCAACGTACCTAATGTTACCTAACTGACCTAGTAAGATCATTAAATCTACAACTGCAGAATGCAGACTCTTTAGGGGCACACAGAACATTAACCAAAATAGACCTTTTACTGAGCCATATAGTCTCAACACGTTTCAAAATGATGAATTCATAGGGAGTATATTTTCTGCCCACAGTGGAATCAAATCAGAACTCAATAAGAAAAAGGTAACTTTAAAAACTGACAAAAGTAAGCAGTATACTTTTATATAACTATGGGTCAAAGAAGATATTACAAAAGAAATCAGAAAATATTTTAAACTTAAGGATAATGAAAATATGACAAATCAAAACTTGGGAAGGTACCTAAAGCAGTAATTAAGGAGAAATTTACAGCTTTAAATGCATATATTAGAAAAATAAATACTGAAATCACTGATCTAAGCTATCAAGTCAAAAGGTTAGAAAAATAACAGCCACTTAAACTCATGAAATTAGAGGAAGAGATTAATCAAGAAAAGAGTAGTTAATGAAATACAAAACAAATACACACTAAAGAAAAATCAACAAAATCAAAAGTTGATTCTTTGCAAAGAATATGACACTGATATACCTCTAACAAGGCTCAAGAAAAGGAGAGAAAACAAAAGTTGTCAATATCAGGAATGAAAAAGAGCACAGCAATCCCGATCTTATAGACTTTAAACAATAACAAGATAATAGTATGGATCATTTTATAGCAATGCATTTCACAATTTAAATTAAACGAACAGAGTCCTTGAAAAACACAGCTTATCAAAACTAACACAGGAAGAGATAGAAAGCCTTAATAGTACTAGAGCCATTAAAGAAACTGGGTCTGTAATAAACATACTAGAGTGCTGGCTGAGGATAAAAGGATGTGGGATGAGCAGTGTAAAAAAGTCATAAATATCAACTATGGCTCACAAGCAAGCTGCAGAAGAACGTAGCAGCCATGCAGTTTTCTCGATTCCTTACCATATACACACCAATTTATTTGTCTCTTCTTTTCCAATTTGATATAAGAATTATAGCTATGATATATTCCATATATACAATGTATATAGTCTATATAACTTATTCTTCAGATGTCTGTAGTTTCCTCAGCCTCTTAAGTCTATAAGTTTAATGACCTCTGGCAAATTTTGGAAGCTTTCAGCTATTTCTTTAAATATTTTTTTCTGCCCCATATTCTTTCTCTTCTCCTTCTGGGACTCTGATGACACAAATGTTATATCTTTTGTGATTGTCCCACAGGTCCCTGAGGCTCTGTGCATTTTTTTTTTCCCAATCTATTTTCTCCGTGCTGTTTAGATTGGATAATTCCTATTGATTTATCCTCAAGTTCACCAGTTCTTTCCTGTTATCTCCATTCACCTATTGAGCCCACCCAGTGAGTTTCAAATTTTGGTTACTGCAATTTTCAGTACTGAAATTTCCATCTGGTTCTTCTTTGTATCTTCTGTTTCTTTGCTGAGACTTTCTATTTTTCCATTTGTTTCAACAGTGCTCATAATTACTTATTAGAGGATTTTTTATGATAGCAGTTTTAATATCCTGGTCGATAATCCCGACATCTGTGTCATTTTGGTGTTGGCAACTGTTGATTATCTTTTCTCATTAAAGTTGCAATTTTCCTGGTTCTTGGTATGATGAGTAATTTTGGATTGTTTCCTGAACATGCTGAGTGTTACTGTGAGATGGTGCTGCCTTTCACATTTTCTGTTTTAGCAGGGAGCTTAGGTTCAGAGTGCATGTCCGGATCCACTTTGTGGGCTCTGGATTGAATATCAATTGAATTTTCAAAGACTATATCGTGCTATTCTGGTCTGCCTAATTTGTGTGCTACCCAGAGGCTAATTTGAAACCTGGGCAGTATTCTACACTACAGTTTCTTTCTCAAAGCCTTTGCTGTGTTGATTCTAGTCAGTTTCATGCATGGGCTGATCTGAAGGGAGAGGGGTGACAGTGTGCCCAGGAGGAATCCCTCCTTTCCATAACCTTCCCTCCACTCTCGAGTTGGGAACGGATGAGGTGCTGTCTCTTTGCTGTCTGTTGCTTGGTGCAGGCTGGGGATGGTGAACAGGACACCGCCCCCCAGCCCCCAGTCTCTGCAGCTGCGTCTTCGCTAACATTCACTTCATGGAGGACATGGAAGGTCAACTGAGTTCCACCCCACAGTCTCCAGAGTGGAGAGGGGACAGGGGAGGAGTGCTGTCTCTGCTCTTGCCTCCTGGTAGTGCAGGGTGGGAACGGTCAGCAGGGCTCTGAACGACAATCCCCCCAGTCACAGCATCTAGTTGGCAGGGGTACATACGGCTTCTTTCATGGTGTTTGCCTGGTGTAGAGTAGGTACAGTCAAAAGCGTTCCATCAGCAGGGCTGCCCTCTTCCCAGTCCTTACAAGAGAAAGCGGGTTTTTCTTTTTCTTTTTCTGCGTTTGTATGCTCGTTATCTGTGCCTATGAGCGTCATGGCCTTCTGCAGCACTGAGGCTGGGGTATACAGGAGGGAGGGAAGGAGGGAGGAAGGAAGGAAAAAAAAAATCCAAGGGAACTCACTGCTGGAGTATCCCTTAGGTCCTGAGGACCCTAGCCAGTCTGTCTTCTTTTTCTAGGAATAGGGTGGAATGTGCTTGCTCAATCTTGTCCAGAATTGGAAGCCTATAATTTATTCATTAAGTTACAGAATACTAAGTAGAATTGTGACAAAATTAAAGAAAGAATAAATAATTAACCAGAGACTGATATTATGACTATTGGGACTCTGTGTCTCACCTTCTAGGGGAGGGAATGCAAGGCCTGTATATGTATAAGGGACAGCTGCTGCATCCTTCTTAGTGAAAAGAATACAGTTGTTACTGTTGCTGCATGAAGTTCAAATACGTGTAGAAGGGTCTGTATGGATGCTCTGGGGTAGCCAAAGGGGTAGACTGCACTGGTTATAAAGCTACTGACTTGTAGCCCCAAGCCCTGCTTCTAATTCTGCCTTGTGATGCTAGGGCTGAGACTCTGCAAACATCTCACCTTTGCTAGGTGGTCTACCAACAGGGTGCACTAGAGAGAGACTGGAAAACTAGAGAAAAGGAGAAGGGAATTACTTCCTGTTTTGCCTGCTTTTCCCGACAGTGTGGCATTTCACCCCAGCAGCAGAATGTGGTTCTAGCCTCTTCCGGCAGAGCCAGCCTTACCCTCAGAAGTACCAGCAATAGCCAGCCAGTGGCCCCTCCTCAGAGGTTTAAGGCCCAGCCCCAGGGGTGAGGGGGTGGGGTGGGGGGTCTCTTCCAAGCTTCTGGGTTCTAACGAACCCAGCCTCTTCCCTCTCTTCCTTTGTTCCTCCCACCCTAGGGGTAGTGGACGCTCCCTGGAGTTATTCTCTCTTTATACTTTCAGTAGTCCCTGTTTGCCCTCTCAGCTCTCTAATACCTCTATTAGAAAATTTCATATACTAAATCCATTCTGTTGAAACAATTAGTATAGATTCTGTTTTCCTGACTGATACGGATTCTTATTTGTTAATATTGGAATAGGAAACAAAATGTTCAGGTGTTTTTACCTTCACCAAAGAGAGGTTTCAAACAAATGGGTTTGAATAGCACAGAGGCGCAAATAGGACAGTTACATAATAAAATCTTCCCAGGTGGCATGGTATGGGGAAAATAGCACCAAAATGAGTTGTATGCCCTTATTAAGTGCCACTTACTAACTGGGTGATATTGGATAAGTCATTTATGGGCTTCATATAGTTTATGGATGGGGCTTACCTATAATTAAAAGTGAGCAAGCTAGATTATCTCTAAGTTTATCTCCAACCTGAAACTATCACTTTATGTTCAAGAAATCACCAGTAAAACCATCTGGGCCTGGATTTTTCCTTGTAGGAAAATTTTGATAACAACTTGAATTTCTTTAATAGAGGGTACATATTCTGTTTAATTTTACATAAGTTGCAATTTTCAAAGAATTTTTACATTTCATATAAATTTTCATAATATTCTTTTAATGCCTGTAGGATCTATAGTGACAACACTTCCTTAATTGCTTTTCATTCCTGATAGTGAAATTTGTGGGGATTTTTTTGTTGTTTGTTTATTCTGTTTTTAAAAATTTTTTTTAACATCTTTATTGGAGTATAATTGCTTTACAGTGGTCTGTTAGTTTCTGCTTTATAACAGAGTGAATCAGCTATACATATACATACATCCCCATATCTCCTCCCTCTTGCATCTCCCTCCCACCCTCTCTATCCCACCCCTCTAGGTGGTCACAAAGCACCCAGCTGATCGCCCTGTGCTATGCGGCTGCTTCCCACTAGCTATCTATTTTACATTTGGTAGCATATGTAATTCCATACACATACGTTTTTATTTCTTTTGGAAGCTGCGTCATATGAAAAGTATAACTTTTTTTAACTTTATGAGAACCTGCCAAACATTTTCCCAACCTGGTTGTACCATTTAGCATTTTAACCAATATGTATGAGAGTTCTAAGTTGCTCCACAGTCTAACCAACATGTGGCACTATCAGTATTTTAAATTTTATTTCATCATTCTAGTGGGTATATAGTGGTAACTCATCGTGCTTTTACTTTAGAATTGCCCTAATGACTATGAGGTGGAGAGTTTTTTCATATGTTAGTTTACATCTCTATATCTTCTTTTATGAAGTAACTGTTCAAATCTTCTGCCCATTTTTAACTGACTTGTTTTCTTATTATAGAGGTATGAGAGTTCTTTATATATTTTGAAAATATTTTTCCCAGTCTATGACTTGCCTTTTTATTTTCTTAGAAGTGTCTTTTTAAAAAGTGTTAATTTTGATGAAGTCCAATTTGGTTTCTTTTATATCCTGTGCTATTTGTCTCTTACTTAAAGGAAAAAAACAAACATTGCTTAGCTCAGGTACACTAGAACTTTTTCCACTGTTTTCTTTAAGAAGCTTTATAATTTTAGTTCCTGCATTTAGGGCTAGGATCCATTCTGAACTGACATATGGATATCAAATTACTCCAGCACCGTTTAGTGAAAAGCCTGTCCCACCGCTATTGAACTGACTTGGGTCTTTTGCTGAAAACTGATTGATGACACGTGTGGTCTATTTCTGGCCTCTATTCTATTTCATTGATCTACACGTCTAAGTTTACACCCGTACCACAGAGTCCTGATTACTGTAGCTTTATAGAAGTCTTAAAATAAGGTAGTCCCGCAATTTTGTCCTTCTTTCTTAAAATTGCTTTGGCTTTTCCAGGCCCATTGTGTTTCCATTTCAACTTGAGAACTAGCTTGTCAATTTTAACTTTTTAAAAAGCCTTCTGGGATTCTGACTGGGCTTGCTTTGAATCTATAAATCAGTTTGGGGAGAACTTACACCTTAATGATAGTGAGTCTTTGGATTCAGACGTATGATACATCTTTCCATTTATGAAGTTGTTCAATTTCTCTCAGCAATGTTTTGTGGTTTGCAATGAACCTATATGGCCCCCCTTTTTAATACATTTTTCAAGCTGACCCTCCCTACCCCTTCTCCAGGCAACCACCGATCTCTTGATCACTAAAGATTAGTTTGTGTTTTCTATAAATGAAATCATAAAATATGTTCTCTTTTTCATCTTGCTTCACTCACTCGGCATAATTATTTTTAAATACAACCATGTTGTCGTATGCATCAAGAGCTCATCAATTTATTACTGAGTAGTATTCTATTGTATGGATATACCACAATTAGTTTATTCATTCAACTTTTGATAAGACTTTTTTTTTTGTCCCCTCCAGATTTTGGCTTTTACAAATAAAAGCTGCAAGTACAAATACTAATACTTGTATTAGCGTACAAGTATTTGTGTTTACTTATGCTCTTATTTCTCTAGGGTGAATCTCTGTGAGGAGAATGGTGGGGTCACGTGGTAGATATATGTTTAACATTTTAAACTCCAAACTGCTTTCTAAAATGGCTGTATCCAGATTGTGGATCACAGTGAAGTGGAAAGGCACGCAGGCCAGAGTAATCTCTCTCCTATCTTTCATATGCATGCTGGTAATGAAGATTTATTCATTCATCAAACATTACTGAGTATCTGATGAACGGACTGAATTGGGTTAGGCAAAGAGGATACAGCAATGAACAAGACAGCCGTGGTTCTGTCCCTATGGGGCTTACATTCTCGAAGAAAAGCAGACACTAAACAACACACTTCACAATTATTTGCTCACAAAGAGGTAGAGTGCTCTAGTCTGGAGAATTTCTGAAAGCTTCCTTTGATCTGAGCACTGAAGGATGAAGAGCAGTCAACAAGATAGATACAGTCCTAACACACTGTGATAACTGTGACGAAGAAGTAGTTCTGGGCTCCAACATAACTCTCCTAGGACATAAATTTTTGTTAACTGATTTGTTTGTTCATTTAATCCGTCAAGCTTGCATGAGAGTAATCCTAGCCTTTGGCATAAAAAACAGGATTTAGGAGCACCATCTTCTGTCTTCCGATTCAACACAAAACTGGGTACCCTCTCCAGAAGAGAACTGTCCCTTCTGAATGATGGACACAACCATCAACCTTCCTCATGAATCAGCGGAATCATGAGAATGACAGCAGCAGTCGTGGTAGCAGCTGCTAATGTGGCATCTCATGAAGAGCAGAAGAGCACACTGCCCACCACCCAGAACGGGTACTTCCCGAGCGCTGTCCACGTGGTGGTGCTACACAATCTTATCTAATGTACGCGACAACCCAATGAAGCAGATACCGTTAGTGCCATTTTATATAAGAATAAACTACAACCCAGAGAGATTACATAAGTTGTCCATGGTGACAGAGTAGAAACTTGGGCCCAGTACTGTCCTAACTTTGTTCATTATATTAATTACTATACAAGAAATAACTTTACAAAGTTACCCTAAAGCACTAGTGGCAGGGATGCCTGAAAAATATTAGTTTTCCTTAGCAGCAAGGTAAGTTAGTGATGGACAAGGGATATGCTGATGGTTCTGAGGACTACTTTTGAGGACCAGTAGTCTCTGACATGGTAAAAATCCTCAGGGAAGACAGTATAGTGTCACACAAACTTGAATTTAAACCCCAACTCTTCCACTTATTTACCTGTGTGACTGCAGTCAAGTTATCTAACCTTACTTAGTCTCAGTAAAGAAGGTGAAAAACAAGAACTGCCTTGCAGGTTTGGGAAAAGATCATTAATGTATGTAAACACCCAGTAAATTGATAGGAACATAGTAAGTTGTATATAGATAGTAGTTAGGAAAGTTGTTCCTTTCATAGCATCTGGAGAAGATCCCAATTACTGGAGATGAGGCGTTTCCCTGCCCCCTACTCCTCTGATACACATCACTTCTTTAGAGGTAATGTGGAGTAAACACAGGGCATCAGAGGGAAGAGGTGAAGATTCAAGCTCAGTCCCTCCGGGTTTTGCACTTCCTCTCATCAACACATTTTTTGCTGCTTGAAACGAACTCAAGGTTGAAAGAGATTCCAGGTTTCAATATTCATGAGATCCCAAGATTTCAACTCAAGGTTGAAAGGAATTCATCTAGTCTAACTTCCTTTTATTAGACTTCATTTAGACCAACTGAAATATCAAAGAGGTAGCACTCTGTCCATCTTGGCTACACCATTTGGAATGTTCCCTTTTTCAACCTTCCTTTTACCACAAAAATAAACACAGGGGTATAGTCTGAAGCCATTACATGCAGTGGAGAGAAAATACTGGCAGAAAAACTGGTTTTGCCATGAGTTGCCTACTTATTACTTAGAGGAAGAAGTAGGTAATTTGCTTTTTGAAAAAATGGGAATGATAGTGTATGAAACATCATCCAACACCCTAGACGTGACGATCCGAAAGAAAGACACCAATATGAATAGAAATAAATCCAGAAAGATGAGTGTATGTTTTCCTAGCTAGTCTCATGCCTTTCACTGGCCAGAAATGACATTGACCAAGGTATCACACATCAGTCTATTTCACAATTTCTTTTATACGCAATGGATATATAAATATAGTTTATATATATAGTAAAAACCTGGGAAAACTTGAGCTTTTAATTTTTGGTGGTGGCAGTGGTAGGGGGATTCCTATTTCTTCCCCTTAAAATCCACTTCTAATTTAAGGCTTAGAGAGTAAATTTCTATAATAAATACATGTATCACATAGTGCTTCATTAGATAAAATTTCATGATCTCTTAGAACCTCAAATTTAACAAATCCTAAAAATGGTTACCTCTCTCCCAAAGACAGGATGACTACGGGGGATAAACTTCCCCCCCCCGCTCTCCCCTGTGCCAGCTGTAGCTAATTGATTTGTACACTCTGTTTTGCTTGGGTCTGATACCACCATTACACCCCCGCAGCCGCAGGCCTCAGCCTGTCGCCATCATGCATCTCGTGTACATCCTCCCTGACAGGACTCATCAATTCCTACTGCTTTTCACCAGGCCTCAGCTCTGGCACTTTCCCCGGGGGAGACCTTTACTGGTCTCCATACTTAACCCCTGAACCCAGTCTAATCCATCAGCCACATCGAATGAATGGTGATAGAGAATGTTTCTCCCCAAAGACAGGCAGCCAGCCTCTCCACTTAAAACTCAGAAAGAAAGCCATCAACAGGGTCTGCTTTCTGTTTGTCAGTGTCGCCAGCTTCGTCGCTTATTGATGTTTTTATTGTTGCTGTGCCCAGCTGCTTGAGTCGGGGAAGTGGTATTCAAGGAGACATCAATTAAAGTGCTTGTTAAACGTCATAGATGCTCTTTTGAAAATGTCCCCTGGGACTCTCCCTGGGAGTTCCCAAAACTGGTGGATGGCACAGCTGTCATTCTGGAATAGGGTTTCCCCAAAGTTCTAAAGAACAGCTTCATAACCTACACTCCTACGCACAGCTTTTGGACGCTACTAGAATTTAGAAATTACGACTTTACAGAATGAAATATAACACTCTTTAGTAGGAAAGACAAGCAGTAATGGGCAATAACTATCAAAAATGTAAATGCACCGTTTGAAACCTCCTTACCTCATAACCGAACTGCAGCTCATCAGAGGTCAGCATAATGATATCGTCGTCAATGGCCAGAACGGCCTCCGTCTCGATTTCATCGTAAGGGAAGAAACGGTTACTCAACTTGTTTTCAGCAGTTCTTACAACTTTTAAAGGAACCCGGATTTTGGGCCACAGAGAATCTGGAAAAAGAAAAACCGAGGTATTTATTACTCTCCTAACTTCTGTTAGGAGACAAACTGGTGAAAGCATCGCATCACAAATGAGATGGAAGAATCAACTCACATCCATGACTCTCATGAAATCCACACGCACAGCTGTGCAAGGAGAAACTCTTATAGGTGCGTTTTTATAATATCTTACATTGTAAATACTTCTATCCTCTCTACATCCTTACAGCACTACTGATTCTCAATGTCGTCTTAACCAGAATCCACAAAGTAGCTTCAACTCACAATCGAGAGACAGAGGAGCAAAACGACTTGATGAAGGTCACGGTGATGAGAGGACGAATGGGCTCTGGACCGCCTCACGCTCAGGCCCGTGGTTTGAACACCAGGACTCTACCACCTCTGCACAATCCTTCCAGGTAGGTACACCCTAGCTCAAAACCTCCCTGCAGCTCTGCTGGGAAATACATGTGCTGAACACAAAAGCGCCTGCCCCCATCACGCCATCACCAACAGCTCCCCAGGCTGCCAAATCCACCCTCACAGAACTGTGGCCCTGAGGGAGTTCAGTTTTCCTAACTTAGCACCTTACTGCCTCGACAGCCCTGCTCTCCTGACTCACTGGGCTTGGTTTCTCATTATGATCAATTTACAGAGCAAATATCGAATATCTAGGTCCAATTACATGGGATTTTCTGGCATACTGAAGAAACACAAACTCATGACTTGCCTTACATTTTTCCCATTCTACTTTGAAATGACTGAAGCCATTTAACCTCAGGTTCCTTATTTTAAAGTGCTGTGTTTAGCACAGCATGAAATTAATACTTGTTTCAATACAGGACCCACGTCCACAGACCTCAGCGTTCTCTACAGAGGGCAGTTTGTTCTTCACGCAACATTTGTCAAACGAGAATAGAAAAGGTATCATACTGCTTCCAAAAACCCAACACGTAATTGTGGGAAGGTCTAGTTTTTGTGATTCTTGAAGCCCCGAGATGCCTGTGGCCACTGCAGAGTCACCATACTGAAGGAGAAGTGTGACAGAGGGAAAATCAGGAGGGAAAAAAACCTGTCTGAACTGACTGCAGATAAAATCTCCTACGCATAATTTACAATACATCCATGTAACACGTTGGGGTGCTCCAAGGGTCTTAGAGGAGGCACCCCCAAGGGCAGCTTCCCAGCAGGTTCTGCAGATACCTTCAACAGCAATTCAGTGAACTGAAGCCCTCGACAGTACCCCGGCTGGCCTGATAACACCCCCTGGACAACTTCCTGCTGAATTCCGCGGGTATCCAAGGCGGCTGCTGGTTTCTTGTTTGCCAGTCTTGGCCTGTGGCACCTGAGAACCTTCACCATGCTGTGGGCTGCAGCCACCCTGTCTCCAGCCAGGTCTGAATCTCAGACCTAGCTGGGGAAGAGGCTCTCCCAAGTTTATTTCCTGTAATCCTTAGAGAGCTCTTTTTTACCATTTAGTCACCAATCTCCTATTCCTAGTTAGTAATTCTTTATATTAAACGTTTCCTGTTCAAGTTACTGTGTGGTTTCTGTCTCCCACCTGGACCTTGACTAACACACTAGGGATATCAGAAGGATTATCAGATGAAAGGGGAATTGTTTTCTATGGCCTCTGAAGTTAGAACCATGACCAATGGCTGGGTGGAAGTTACAGGGAAATTGATTTAAACTCTAAATAGGTAAGAATTTTCTGATGCAATGAAATGCCTTCGGCAACACAATGTGCACTTCTATTTGAAATGCACTAACCTTAGAGACCAAACAAGATGCCTCTGAGGTCCTAGGACTGTATGGACAGTAACACTGCACAGAAAGAACAGTCTCTGGAAAGAGCTTCAAATCTCAGGTGTATCCATTACCAGCTATGTGATCCTGAACAAGTCAATCACGTTCTGCCTGTGTCTTTGACTGTGAAGATGGAAGAGGAACACCACCTTCACACGTGAGAAGGTGTGAGGATGAATGGTAACGCATTTAGCAGCATGGTGCCCGGCGCCTAGCAGACATCCACTAAGTGTCAGCTGTGCTTTCCCTTGAAAGTCTGAGTCTATTTACAGACCAAAGGATATTTCTGAACCTTAGATAGCGGTGGCAAAGTGGTACATGTCAGATCTGGTATATTACTCTGACAAGCCAGGGGCGTGTCCTCAGCATGTATCTTCAATGTCTACTTTGAGAGGAACAGAATCCCTGCCATTAATCCTCTGGAACTGAGAAAACCTAACACACTAGCGGAACAAAAGAACGTGGAACTTTGGCCATGTTAATTTCACAAGGCAACAAACAGCCCCTCTTTCTGCAGTACCTACAGAAAACAGGCTAGCTGCTTGGGTTAAGTGTAGACGTGCCTCCACCCGGGATGAGATCGGGACTTGCACTCAGGGAGTGCGCACAGCATGTTCGACAGCTTTCCACATTCTTCGCCTGCATATATCCTAAAATTACTTGAGACAATGTCCATAAAGAACTAACCTGCCTCTAGAAAGTCTTTGATGGGGAAGTTTTAGAAGGTGATGAAGGCCAAAGAGGATGATATGGGGTGCAGATGGGAATGCAGAATGAATCATGGCTCTTTTGGAAATGCGATTACCTCTTCCTGTTCTGGGTTGGGGCTGGATAGCCAAAGGCAGCTTCGGCAAAAGGAGTCTCCATCCCAATGGTCCAGCTGTCTATGAACCATCGTTACTACAAGACAGGACTTCAAGCAGAATTCCCAGTTTCTTGTTTTCACTTTTTTTTTTTTTTTTTTTTTGCGGTACGCGGGCCTCTCACTGTTGTGGCCTCTCCCGTTGCGGAGCACTGGCTCCGGACGCACAGGCTCAGCGGCCATGGCTCACGGGCCCAGCCGCTCCGCGGCATGTGGGATCCTCCCGGACCGGGACACAAACCCGTGTCCCCTGCATCGGCAGGCGGATTCTCAACCACTGCGCCACCAGGGAAGCCCTTGTTTTCACATTTTCAAATAAAACAGGCCTCTAAGAAAGGGAACTACCTTTCTCTCGGGCTTTAGCATCCCTTCCGTGGAATACAGAGATAAGAGGGCAGCAATCAAAGAATAAGCATTATAATTACTCCCTGCCCTAAAGCAGATAATGTTGATATGGGACTTTGATTCTGTTTAAAAAAATAGGGGGACTTCCCTGGTGGCTCAGTGGCTAAGAATCCGCCTGCCAATGCAGGGGACATGGGGTCGAGCCCTGGTCCAGGAAGATCCCACATGCCGCAGAGCAACTAAGCCCGTGCGCCACAACTACTGAGCCTGCGCTCTTGAGTCCGTGAGCCACAACTACTGAGCCCCCGTGCCACAACTACTGAAGCCCGTGCGCCTAGAGCCCATGCTCCGCAACGAGAGAAGCCACCGAAATGAGAAGCCCGCGCACCGCAACAAAGAGTAGCTCCCGCTCGCCACAACTAGAGAAAGCCTGCACATCGCAACGAAGACCCCATGCAGCCAATAAATAAATAAATTAATTAATTAAAAAATAGGACAGGAGCATGAGGTAGGAAAGAAAAATATAGGTGAGAAAGAATAGAGGTTTTTTTTTCTTCTTTCTTTCTTTCTTTCCATTAAGTATTTTCAAAAGAATAGATTTACTCTTCTGCCTCTCCTTGAGCCCCTGATAAGGACCTGGTTCATCTGCATAATCCCAAATTAGAGAACTGACAAAGCATGATGATTTTCTGAGCGCTAATTGGCGATCTGAATAGATACAGTGGGGCCTAGTGCGCAGCGCATGAGCTTTGGATCCAGAGAGACCTGTGTTCACGTCTGGCTCTGCCATTTTGCAGCTCTGTGATTGAGGCAAGTTACTCAACTAATGTGAGCTTCACTTTTGTAAAATGGGAAGAATAACAGCTTCCTTGCAGGTCTGTCATAAGGAGCAGAGATAATACGTGTAAAGCACTTAGCACAGTTCCTATTCCTTGGATATAAAAGGTACTCAGTGCATGGTTATAATAACGCTACATCATTCTCATCTTCACAGATGGATTCTTGTAAAGTCTAGGAACTTCACCTCCCCTCTGACAACTTGAAGAGGTGTAGACAGAAGAATATGGGGTGACTCCTTAGGGTGCAGAAGCAAACAGTGTCACAGCTAGAAACCTTCAGCCTCTTGCTACATTGCTTATCCCAGATGGGCTCTCTTTCTTTACTTCTTGAAATTCTAAATGGAACCACATGAATTATAGCTTGTGTCTCATCCTGTGAATCTGTAGCTGGCAAACAGAAATGTCACCTTCCATTCACACAAAGTAGTCTGAAAAATAAGATTTCTCAAACACATTGCCAAATTTATGAAAAGCAAACAGCTGAGCCAGCTGACCTGATAACTTTACAGTTTTGAGCTTTAGTCCAGCTTGAAGGAGAAAAAGAACTCCTCGTGTTAAGGATTTTTAAAAAACGTGTACCGATTAACAGTTTTCTCCAAGTTGGATGCCAAGAGCCACGTGAGCATGAATTCTCCGACTCTGCAAAGGCACTACACAATGTTCAGGTTGCCTGACGATGACCCAAAGCCCATCCTGGCGATCACTGTCGCAAACACAACCACAGATCCACCAACTAAATGATCAGATTATCTCCATACAAATCTTGAGCCCCCTCCAGGAGTGCTAGAGCTGCCTGGTGTACAGCCGGTCCCCATGCCCCTCACTCCCCAGGTCCCAGAATTCAGCTCGAAGGAAGAGAGCTGCTGCTTCTACTTCTCGCTTGCCTCTTCCGAGGTGACTATCCTGAAATGCTCAGCCAATCCCATCCTGCCTGTTAAGAACTATGAGAGTCCCAACCTGAAGCTGGGGTCAGGATGGGGGGTTCCTTGAGATCAACTCAAATTTAAAACTGAAATCAATTAAAACAGAAGGCTGAGTTAAACCTATCTGAAATGTACAATGTAACAGCTTCCTTCAAACAGGGGCCAGGGGCCAAGCCTAACAACCTTTATATCCATCAAGCCTGGAAACTAAAGAGCCGGGGAGAAGGAAGGCAGTGGCTTGCCTTTTCTTCTGACAGAGCTGAAAACCAACGTGACGAAAGCTTGCTGGAAATTTCTATTGCCTAGTCTAAGTATTTACTTAAACTTCAAATCCAGCAATTTAGACTTAAATGTAACCAAAAAGAAAAAAGTATTTGCTTGGGTCGCAGAGTGAAAAAAAAAAGGTTGGGGGGGGGAGGGGGCAATTTCTGCCTACACTAACCCTCCCAGCAGCAGGCATGTTAGCCACAATATTTATTCTAGTAAATGTAGAGAGAGCGGAAAACATCACTTTTGCCTCTAATATTTCAAAGCCTTGGACTTGCTTTTTAAAAAATATATATGTTACTAATGCCGTACATGAAAAATCAGATGCCTCTGCTGGCACGAGGGCCAGAGCTGACAGCCGCATTCACCAACTGAACCAACACCCCACAGAAGATTAAACATGGTTCACGTTCTCCCTTGACAACCACGTCACCAGAGCTGGAGCCCTGACCTAAAAACCACTGTTAGAAAAAAGCTGGTCCAGTCCCTAACCGTGTCAAAATTAGGGCCTCATCAGTTGAGGGCTGTCTTTCCTCTCTAGAGCCAAAATATTTCAAAAATAAACTAAACTCTCGGTCATAGAATTAACCACTACACTTTACTAGGGTGTACCAAAAATTAAAACTGAACACCCAGCTCCAAAACCTAGGTTTGTGCTCTTGCTTTTAGTTATGCCAATGTAGGGGCTTAGACCAAGGAGGAAGAAAAAGATTTCTCCTTTCTCGTAGTTTGTAATGATACTTGCCCCAAAGAAGTGACTCAAATTTACAATAAATGATTCACCTTAAGCCCGAAGTGGCTAATGAAGTTTTCTAAGGACAGAACTGCCTATCTGGGCAGGAGGGCGGGGTGCGGGTGGAGGCTCTCTGAAAGCTGGTGGCCTCCGCGTGCAGGAGCGTGACTGCAGCATGACACAGAGTTGTTCCGCGTCCCACGAGGGGCACGGGACACGCAGCCTTGCTTCTGAAAACAGGACCTCTCCTTTATAAATGAAGAGACGAATGAGCAACGCAGTACCCCCGATCCCCCTCACTCTGGTGGACCAGGGTCTCCCACGACCACCCCTGCGCTGCTCCTTTTGTCCCGTCCTCCTCCCTTTCTCCCTCTCAGATGGTACCTGGTGCCAACACCTTCCGCTTTCTTCTACCCCTTCCCTCCTCCTTTACTGAGAGTCAAAAAAAAAAAAAAAAAAAAAATCCAGAAATGTTGGGAGGAAAAAAACTTGGCATAAAAGATAGTTAATAATAATAATACAAAAGGCAGTGTGCTTCAGGGCGTACTATGGGCATGCTGTTCATTTAAAACAGCTACTTTGTTTACTAAACTGTGGCTCTCTGAATATAGAAAGTAAGTATTGATTCTCTCAGAGAACAAAAGTCCCACCACGTAAAAATGTTTAAATGTCTCAGGAGGACATTTAAATCCTGATTCGCCTCACAGACAGAAGTACGTTCTTCTCCCAGCCTAGACTACGGATCTGCTACCGGGAGTTTCCAGGGCTGACTATCCTGACTTCAGTATAACCAATTAAACAAGAACAGCCATAAAAAGTGCAGATACTACTGTCACGCAATAAACTAGACCTTATCGGTGATAGTGGTGCACATTACAAACTTCAAACTCATTCCTTGCTCTAATCCATCAGAAACTTCCTGGCTTTAATAGGCTATAAAGGGCAGGAGCTTTGAAGTCCCTGGGATTAGGATCAGTAATAGACGGACTGAATGAGAAACAAAATGCAGGTGGAACGTCCTCTATGCGTCCTGAATTAAAAACAAATCCAGTGAATCAAACAGCCCTCAACCCTAGCTTCCAGATTACGGGGGTGGCCAAGGCAAGCAACAGAGCCATTAAGGATGAGCCGGTGGGAACTTCCAGAGAGGGCTCACTCTAAGGAACAGATTCAAGCCCGGGAGGGCGTGCCTTGCTAACTTTCCCCATCGGAGGTGAGGCTGTTCTTTTTGAAGAGGAGCACAGTATCAGAGCAGAGATAAGGAAGGAGAAAACTAATGCCTTTTAAACTGAGTTTTCATGTAAACAAATCAGCTGAGAGGCCGAGGGAGCTGAGATCTGTTTTCCCAAGGCTGATGGCCTTTGATCCTATTGATTCCTAAGCCCTCAAACACTTGCGGCTACAGAGCATGCCGTGGGCTTAGAGTTAAACGGGCCACCCTAGAACAAGGATGGGATGATTGAGAAAACCAGGGTCATGCTGTCTCAGAAATGGCATTACTGTTGACAGAGCAGGAAAATTCATTTTAAACCAAAGGATGCAAATCATTTGGCCATCCAAATAGCGACCCAGCTGAGGGGTTCGCTAACGCCCAAACCAGGCCTTTCCTGAACGCACGGTCTCCCCTCCCTTCTTACCTTCCGGGGGGTTTTTATTCTGATTATTCCAGACGACCAGCAGCTTGGATAAACTGGGCACCTTGGACACTTCAGTGATGACCCGGAAGAGGCTCTCCACTCGGTCATAGGTGAGGACGATGGCCGTGAAACCTTGAGACTGTGGCGGTATCAGTGGCAGGAAGAGCGGGTTGCTCACACTGCCCCATTTCTGCAAGAGAGCACGTGAATGTGGGTCAGAGAGGGATCTAGTAACAATGAGGCTGATCTCTTTCCCAGCGTCACCAATAAACCTGAACATGGGAGATCTGATGGCCTTTCCCATGACCAATCCAAGGGCCAAGCAACTGTTCAAAGTCTTTCCCTCAAAATCTGTGCTGATGCTCTTTAATTAAGTTTGGCTCTGATACCCCTGAACAAGGGGCAGAGAAGTTTTGCAGCTGAGAAGAGATTTCTGGTCAAACATGGCAGATTAAACACATGCATTTATCTTCATTCCCTCCCCAAACCCACTAAAGTGGGTTAATAGATATATATAGATATACATATAAAAGTGCAGTTAATAGATATAAATCTACCCAGACAATGAAATGGGAGCAGAGACAGCAGCTGATGAGCAGCGTGAACACGTTTCTGAAAGACGGAAAGGGGCTGGAGAAGTGATGACAGCACAGGAGAGGGAGAGCTGAAACCCAAGTACCAAAAGGTGGGCGGAGGGTAGGGGGAGCAACAAGGCAAGCAAGCCCCAACTGTAGCCCCACAAAGGCTCAGTGGGCCCTTGTGAGTAAGAGGAGGGGGCTGAAAACAGGAGGACTAGTTAAAATATCTGTAAGGAGCAGCGACGGACTCAGGGCACAGCCCTCCCCATCACCTACCCACTCAGCCAGAAAACTACTCTTCTTCCCTGCCCGAGCTAGAGAAGGGAGATTTATCCTCTGAGGAAACTGAAGCTCTAGACATGGAAACACAGGCACAGACGAGAGGAAAATGCAATTAAAGCCTATATTTTGAATGATGAGCTCTATGGCCTTCTGCCTTCCTCCAGATCCCAAAACATCGGCAGTCATGTGGTTTACTTGCCACTCCATGATCTTACAGCGAAGCTCCATCACCTTACAGTGAAGCTCCATCACCTTACAGCGAAGCTCCACCACCTTACAGCGAAGCTCCACCACCTTACAGCGAAGCTCCACCATCTTACAGCGAAGCTCCACCACCTTACAGTGAAGCTCCACCACCTTACAGTGAAGCTCCATCATCTTACAGCGAAGCTCCACCACCTTACAGTGAAGCTCCATCATCTTACAGTGAAGCTCCACCACCTTACAGCGAAGCTCCACCATCTTACAGCGAAGCTCCACCATCTTACAGTGAAGCTCCATCACCTTACAGCGAAGCTCCACCACCTTACAGCGAAGCTCCATCACCTTACAGCAAAGCTCCACCACCTTACAGCGAAGCTCCACCACCTTACAGCGAAGCTCCACCACCTTACAGCGAAGCTCCACCACCTTACAGCGAAGCTCCATCACCTTACAGCGAAGCTCCACCATCTTACAGTGAAGCTCCACCACCTTACAGCAAAGCTCCATCACCTTACAGTGAAGCTCCATCATCTTACAGCGAAGCTCCATCATCTTACAGCGAAGCTCCATCACCTTACAGCGAAGCTGCATCATCTTACAGCGAAGCTCCACCATCTTACAGTGAAGCTCCACCATCTTACAGCGAAGCTCCATCACCTTACAGTGAAGCTCCATCATCTTACAGCGAAGCTCCATCATCTTACAGCGAAGCTCCACCATCTTACAGCAAAGCACCATCACCTTACAACGAAGCTCCACCACCTTACAGTGAAGCCCTCGGGCAACAAGCTTCCCTTAAACAAAAACTTCTGATCATGTGTCCAGGTGAACTGCTGTGTCAGTGCACACGCTCGCCTTCTCCGTCTGACACACCCTGACGTGCACTGTCACCCTGGGCCTTCCCCACCCTGTCCCTTGCGCCCTAGAAGACCTCAGTCTGACCTAGAAACCACCTCAGATCCCATAGGAGAAGAGAACATGGCAATACCCTCTCAGTGAGATTTGAGTGTGAATGACAACAGTACCTGACCATTCAGCTTGCCCTTCCCCTGCTTAGATTTTTTTGTTACAATCAGATAGTTGGCCTCTTTGGGGAAAGAGACCCCTAGATTACTTGTCTTTAGATTTCTGACACCTAGCTTTGTTCTTGTCAGACGTTTATTAAATGGATGAACTGTGAAAAACAAACAAACAAAAAAACCCCAAAAAAACCCTTCTGATCAGGTTTTTAGTGCTTCCCTCTTAATCACAAACAGATCCTAGAATCAGACATTTCAAGAATATCTTCAGCATGAACAACAGAAACCAAATGAACAAAGAGAAAAACAGGAACTCAGAGGAAACAGACAACAGAAGAAGCAGAAGGAAATTTAAATAACTTCATATCCTCTGAGACTTTTCCACCCATGAAATAAGAATAAATTGCTATTTTTATTTTAAAAGGTCTATCAAAGATAGGGAAGAACCCTTGAACATTAAAAATATGATAGCTTAATTTTTTTTTAAGGCAGTATTGAAAGATAAAGATGATGGATGACGTATTGCAGTCTGGTGAACAAAAAGAGATGAAAAACAGGACAGAAAAGATGAGAAAATACAGGAGGTCCAACATCCATCTAATAGGAGGCTCCTGAAAAAGAAAACACAGAATATGGAAGAAACAAAACTGTCAAAAAAATTAAGTTCTAAGAACAGAAGATATGAGATGCAAATTTTCAGATTGAAAGGACCAAATAAGTAATGAGTACACTGAATTTTAAAAACATAAAAAGATAAAACAACAACAACTAAAAAAACCAATGAAACAAAAACCATATCAAAGCACATCACTTCTGAACACTGGGAATAAAGAGTCAATGAAATGTGTGAATCTAGGTGATGAGCATGTGAGTTCACTGTACAATTCTCACAACTTATCTGTAAGTCTAAATTTTGTTCAAAATAAGGTTTAAAAAGTAATGAATAAAATTCAATTTCTTTGCTACCATTAAAATATTGTCATTTTTAATGCAGCAATGTAAACAAGATATTTTTGTATTGATAATAGGGAACGACTGTTAAAGCATTCTTATATTTTCAATCTGCTTTATTGAGATATAATTAAGTATACAATGGTTTTTGGTATATTACACTGTTAAATTTTAAAAACTGGTAAAATATAATATGAAATTTGCCATTTTAACCATCTCTAAGTGTACAATTCAGTGGCATTAATTACATTCACATTCATATGTGAAAAGCCCAGGACCTAACTTCATCGTCCCCAAGAGGAGGCTGAATATGAAACGACCTACCTGTTATTCTGGCTGCTTACACTCCCTAGAGTCTTTCGTACTCTGGATTCCCAAGGTCCCCCCACTAACCTCATCCATATCACTGATGGACACCCATCACCACGTATATGACAACAGCTGTGTGCCAGATGTAACAGTGTGGGACAGGAAATGTACACAAACACATGGAATACACATGGATGGGAACTCAAGGAGACTGAACGGGATTCCTGGAGTCCTAATGTAATCAGGATATTAAAGCCAAAATGTCCACAACAGGCCATAATTAGATTTCACAACCAAGAGACACAATAGGAAAGGCTATCTTCTTAACGCTGACTTTTTGTTTCCATGACATCATGCTTTGGCGTTAAGCTGTAGTCTTAGGAAGGTGCCCGGATTTTAGTGTTTGTAGCCTGCATCTAATTACCTTTGTAGGAACACCTTTTCATTTTATACTCCTATCTTATTCTTCATAGCTTCCTGACTTGCATGGAAACTGAGGTCAGGAAGTAGCCCTGTGCTTAAGTCACAATTACTCCCTAAGGTTCATGGTCTCTCTGCTATCACCATCCCAGCCCACTCATCTACTCCTCCCGACATAATACTCGTATGCTTGAAAATCACCATTTTCAATGGAAAAGAAAAAAAAAGATTTTTTAAAGAAGCGTGTAAAATAATTTAATGTGTGATGTCGAAACAGTCAAGATTTACTGAGTACTGAACTGTTAGGCACTGTGCTTTACATAAATTATCTCATTTGAGCCTCACAGCAATCCCAAGATAGATAGCTATTATTCTCATTTTACAGATGATGAAACTGTAGGACTAGAAATAGTGAATGATGTCTAATCATGTGCTTTACCAGTCCAAAAAGGAAGGAAGGAATAGTGAATGACGCTCAAGGTTACATAACCTGCTAGTGACAGAAGTGGGAAAGAGCCCAGGCCATCTGGCTCCAGAACACCAGGATGTGGTGGTTCTCGGCCCTTCCTCCAACTCTGAGTCCGGGGTAAGCATCACCACTTATAGACTCTGGAAACTGGAACTGTGGGAAACTCCAGAGCTTATTACTTCCAGCTCTCTCTGAGACAAAAATGCTGGACGTTTTCTTTAGCCTTGATAATCAAATCTGGGCCAATATGTAAGGGCCCACCCAAACACTATGATTTCACAGGGTACATGGAATAAAAAAACACACCAAATATATAACACTGACACAAAGGGAACACATAAATTTAAAATGGTAAATACACCTCTTACACAGAAGGAAAAACTATTAAACCCCCAACAAAATGAAGTCTGTTCTTTGGGAGAAGTGGGGAATGCCAGCACACTTGCATGACTCTATGACATTAAAAGGAGAGGAAAATTCCCTGAGAGATGCAAAGCTTGGTTTCAGAAAATGAATCCCTTGGAATTTAAACTGAGGCACCCCCGCTGAAAGGCATCACAGCTCTGGTTTCAAGGCGCTGCCAGGGAGAAGGAACAGGGTCTCTGGCAAGACAACAGATCTGGTCTCATCCCTTATGCCAGCTCCCTTCGGGAAATGGATGGTTATGGGTTGGGGGAGGAGACAAAGGAACGGGTGGGTGGGAAACAGACAGTAACTTGTCTTCGGTGCTCAATTTTTCCACAGCACTCACTTGCATACCAAACAGGGCTTGAAGACTGGAGAAGCAGAAAAGGCAGCATACTGGGGAGACAGGGCATGTAAAGGAACATAACAAGCTCTGAAATCTTGCCAACGCTTTCCCATAAAAAACAGGCTTTGAGATGAACACGGAGGCAACACAGAAGCTGCTGAGCATACATTTACTATGTTACAAGCTCGACACTTTACTGTAGGCTATGCCACCAAGGTGGATGCAAAAGACTTCAAAAGTGAATCAGCACATTTGGGGTCAGTTTCAGAGTCACAGGTCCTTAATCTGAACCCAGGTTCTTTCACTTGCCAGCTGTGTGACCTGGGTAAATTACTTAACCTCTCTTGCACCTCAGTTTCTGAATCTATAAGATCATGATAATAATACTACTTTTCTAGGTAGTATTACTTAACAATAATTACTTATTAACATGTCTTTATTATTTCTTAACAATCTAAATGTTGTTAATGAAAGTAAATCGGTAACAAATGTAAAGTACCTGGCACATACAAACATTTGATAAAGGCAGCCAATAGATGACCTTGTGGGAAGAGCAATTTCTCTGGGATTTATTTTTTGCAGGTCTCAGAAGAGGGGGGTAGGCTAAGCGATCATGAGGTATCTTCCAGCACCAAGATTTTAAATGAAACCCTTCTTCCTCTCTACCTTTACCTTACCATGCTCTGGGGTCCTGGTTTACCTGGATTCTCTACCTCTGCTTCTTCCTTTCCAAATATACTGTTTTTATTTTCACAATTTTTTCTTTTCCTTCCTATTCATTATATTTTAACTGTCTTGAAAGCTCCGTGAAAAAAGAAGCCATAACTGTTATTAACACCCAGCATCTAGTACGGTGCTTGGTGCGACTGAAGAAAAACTTGTTTAAAAATGATTCAGTTAAGCCCAAATGATCCGGGTCGCGTTCTTTCTGTCCTCTTTGGGTATGGGTGTGAACAGTTAATGTACATTCAAATGAGTGACGTCATGAGCTCTGAAATGATTTCCAACTTAGTTCATTCATTTAAAAATACTCACCAACCATCTTATTGTGCTAAGTATTCTGAAGAAGTGTAGGATTAGGATATTTAATAGAGGGTTGGGATCTGGATGCCGCCATTTACTGTGGTGTGTAAAGCCTCTTCTGTGAGTATTAGTTTCCTCACCCGTAAAACGAAGAGCATGACAGTACCTGCCTCTTAAGGTGATGACGATTAAATGAGATTATGCACGTAAGCACTCAGCAGAGGGCTCAACACAGAAATCCATGAATGGTAGTTGAAAGCAAACACAAAAAACTTCTAGCTCGCTCCAATTCATATTCTTGTCTGCTGAAACAATGGTATTTAGCAGCTCAGCAATCATTCCCACCAATATGGTTTCTGGTGCTCATTCATTCAGTCAACATTTCCTGAGCACAAACTATAAGCCTAGAATAGTGTTAAAGATGCAAAGATGAACAAACTCCTTCCCCTCAAACAGTTCATCATCTGGTAGGGAAGACAGCTAGGTAAAAAGACAAATTATAACGCAAATAACAAGTACTAAAACAAGGTCCTGAAGTCCCGTGGGCACACGAAGGTCCATACTGTCACCTCCATCTCCCTGGAGGAGGCGAGGAGGAGACCAAGTAGGAGAGTGCTGGCCAAAGAAGCCGAAGGGCAAACTGAGCAGCACGTCCTAAGACCTGCTTCCAAGACCGGGACAGATTCCACCAGGGCCAGGGCTGGGAGGAGGAAGGAAGGAGAGCAGAGACGAGGGACCTCGGAGTCAGGCAGGCTAAAGCCACAGCATGAAAAGACCATATGACAGAAGTTTCTTTTTAAGTCTCATGATTGGCCTTCTGTTGATTTCTTTTGAAACTTTCTTTTTCCTGAGTATTGTTTTACTGATAAATTAACACAGCTACCTTCATGTTCTATCTCAGAAGGTCAGAAATAGGAAACGCTGATCTGCAGCTGGGCTTCTGTGCCGGGTGCTTCTCCCTCTGCAAACATAATCCCGTTTGCCTTTGGAGCCCAGGGACAGCGTGGAGAAAGGCAGCTTTAATTGGGGTGCACGCCTTCATGCAGACACTCCACTCCGCTGGGGTAAGGTCAACAAACCAACCCCCAGAAAAAAAAAAAAAAAAACATACTGGAGAAGGACATTTCAAAAACAGCATTTAGTCACCTCTGAAATACCTTTAAGAACTGACCCCCTGCTGGCTGACCAAAGAGAGTGTCTACAGTCTGGGACCTTCTGACCCCACTTTCTGCAGGAAATCAAGCACATTTAAACCTCCATAATTTACTCAAGACTCTGACTTCTGCCAGGGAAAAAGCAAACGATGCGGCAATTAACTCTGTTGCCTGATTAAATCTGCATCATGGCAAGATGGGGCATGAAACCAGGCACCCAGCAATAGAGACCAGAGGAAAAGGCAAAGCCCAGCTACCGCAGCCGTACCTCGGAACGCTGGTTCTCAGATACACTCAGTGAAACTGTTCACTCCAAGGTGAGAGGAGATACCAAGAGGAGAAGCGTGTGTCATTCTGACAGAGCACCAGCATTGAGCCCAAATATCTCCGTCATCTCGCGCCCCCCCTTCCTCGCTTCACTCCTCACCCTTTTTTTTTTTTTTTTTGCTGTACGCGGGCTCACTTTTGTGGCCTCTCCCGTTGCGAAGCACAGGCTCCGGACGCGCAGGCTCAGCGGCCATGGCTCACGGGCCCAGCCGCTCCGCGGCATGTGGGATCTTCCCGGACCGGGGCACGAACCTGTGTCCCCTGCATCGGCAGGCGGACTCTCAACCACTGTGCCACCAGGGAAGCCCACTCCTCACTCTTAAAACAAGTACTCATCACGGAAGCTGAGCGATCCAGACTGTTAACGTAATCCACGAGAGCCATGGCAACCGTCACGCCACCATGCCCGCTTCCCAGAAGTTCTCTCCTATCACATCACTTATTCTGGAAAGCCCTGGTGAATGAACTAGTAGTGAACAAACAAACCAGCAAGACGGAGATGTGGGTTCAGGTGGCAGGATCCCCTGAAAGAGAAGTCTTGGGAAACCAGGCTTAAAGTCAACTACCAGTTTGAAGGGGACTTCTCCTTCAAGAAAGGGATTCAAACTCAACTAACTAGGAGTGCCTTTGGCAATCTCACACAGAGGAAGCTGTCTGGGCCCTTCCTGCAATCCTGTTTTGCTTCCTTAGTAGAAAGGCCATGGGAGTCATATATGAGCCTAACCAAAACCATTCCAGTCAAGGTTACCTACCATACAGAAAGTGGAGGAAGCTGGTGAGCACGTTGCTAACCATTCCGAAATGTTCTTGCTGGAACTACAGGAAGATTATAAAATCAAGAGTGAGGAAGACCACATTCTAATACCAACGAAAGGACTCTTTCAACCTAAACCAACCAAATTCCAGACAGGAGGAATCAAGCTCAAAGCAGCATAATCCAAAATTTAATCCCTATTACTCACTATGTATAACTTCATGTGACAAGAAGAGAATCCCTATTCCTCACCATAGCAGACATTTTAAAATGTCACTACGTACAACTTCATGTGACAAGAAGAGAATTAAGCAGATATTTGAGTCAATCCATATTTGATGTAAATGAAGGTATAATGCCAGAGCAGAAAAGTGAGAAGTCAGAGGAGAAAGGAAAAGAGGAGAGGACAGGCTTGTTACACAGAAGCTGTCGAGCTCCTGGCTATGAGTAGCCTTACCTATCCCTACCTTGACAGAAAGGGCAGTTTTCTTGGTTGTTTTGAAGTTATCAACTCTTACCTCAATGTGGTTTCAATTATGAATTACCAGACTAAAAGGGGGGGGGAAGCTTTGATTTATTCTTTTTTGCTCCAATTATGCATGATGTGTTTCCACTGAAGACTTTGAAAAGTATTTCATCATGCCTCTCATCCTGAAGTGGTCAAAGGGCAAAACCAAAAGGAGTTAACCCTTTCATTTCTCCTCTAGGTTCAAACAGACTCCCTATCAATGGATTAGGGCAAGGCCTTTGAAGCAGAGAGAGCAATGAAAGGGTTAAGCATTAGCATCATATTACTAACGTGCATGAGGGTGGTGTCCCCTGTCCAAAACGGTGAGATGATATTTATGTTAATGGGTGCTGGGAGATCTGAAAGGGGCAATCAGTAACGTGGCCCAAGTTGCCTGAACCATTAAACCTCTCCAGCTCCACTCTGCAGCACAGCACTCCGCTGGGCGTGCGCTGACTCGGGAAGCCGGAGAAATACAGAGACCTAAGGATGTCTTCCAGCAGGCTCTCTTACATTGCGAGAGAAAAGATCTGGGGACGAGCCTGAAGTCTACTTGCTGCGCTGTGTCTTTGATTCATCCCACCCATAAAAAATAACTGATTGTTCCGAAAAACAAGGAGAACACTGATGGCTAAATCTCACTGACTTTACATTAAACAGACACAGGAAAGATGAAGAAAATCGAAGGCTAGCAATCTCCTTAGTGCTGTAGACACAACCAAGGAAGACATTAAATTAAAAACCTAGAATTCCTACAATTTATTTACAGTAAGGTACTGGTAAATAAGTTTTCTACATGGTGGCACTGGAATGCGTCTAACCACATCTGGGTGGACTGGAGTAACAGGTATGGTGACTCTCTAACATCCAAAGAAACTGAGCCACAGAGACTAACTCAGGGTCACAGAAGCAAGCCAAATCTTTTCTTACTGTTAGTCTCTTTTGCCTCCAGATGTGTTTAAGATCTCCTTTTTCTTTGCTGCACTGCAGTTTCATTATGACTTTCCTGCTTGTGGTGTGTTGGTCTTCTTCGATCTGAGGGCTGGCATCACTCAACAGTTCTGGAAAAGTCTTAGCTATTATTCTTTCAAAAGGGCCTGTTTCCATTCACTCTCTCTCCTCCTTCTGGAACTGTGATTAGACGTATGTTGTACCTTGTTCCTCTGTTCTCCATGTCACTACTCTTTCATATTTTCCACCTCTTTGGGCTGCATTCTGAACAATTGCTTTGAATCTAATAATCTAATCTAATCTAATAATCTGAAGTTCTTGCAGCTGTGTTTCTGCTGGTTCTCACTCTGATGTAGTAAAAAACTATGGTTTTTTACTGTGAGCTGATCATTTTCCGTAGACACTTTATTTTTAAGAATTATTTGAGACCTGGATTGAAGATGAGCTCCTCCAGAGAGGATGTGTGTCTACTTCTGCTGGTCCCTATCAACTCAGGGCCACCTTCAACGAAATTCTCCTCTTAAGGTTTATTCAGACCACACTTGTAGTACGAACTTGGACCACAAACCATGTGAAGGTGGCTTATGAATTCAGTGCTCAACACCAGGGTCAATACAGACTTCTTATTCTTTACCCTGACACTGAAGAGGCTCTTTTAGTTTCCTGGCTTCATCCAGGAAGCTCCTGACAGATTCTCCAACTTGCACAGGCCACAGGCTTTCAATCCTGCTCCCTTATCCCCTATTTCAGACAGTTACCAGGCAGGGAGCTCCAGGTCATCAAACTCTGCAAAATCTCTGCAGCAAAAGCCAGCTTTGGCCCCCACTCACCTTCCAGGATACCTAGTTTCACTTTGTTTAGGGTCGACAAATATCTTACTTTTATACCAGCTTAGCAACAGGCTCTATCATACTTTATTCAGTATTTTCGTTGTTCAGTTGGGAAGGTCATTTAGCATATCTAATCCACCATGAAGCCAGTGACAGAAGTCTTTCTATATTTACACTAATAATCTAATTAGGTGCTATTGTGTTTCCTGTTTAATTTGAGGGCCAAGTCTGTGTGCAAGATAAAAATAATTATTGTGAAAACATGGCAGTGTATTATAATAGATGGAATGATGGACTGAGAATCTCTGCATCAGGCAAGGCACCACACTTCTTCAGACCTCCATTTCCTCATCTATAAAATGGGATGATGGGGACATAGATCTTAAAAATAAATAAGACTCACTTTCTTCATCTGTAAGAATGGAGCCAACAGAATGCTGCTTTTGGGTTGTAAGGATTAAACGACAGAAAACACACAATAGAGCCTATCTATCTATCTAAAAAATCACCCTCTGTAAATTTCAATTTTCCCCTCCAAAGTCCCATCCAATTCTAGAATGTATGTTTCCATGTGATAAAGCATTACACTAGCAGCATTACATTAATGCCACTTACAAAATGCTTCCACATATATTGTTTCATTAATATCTCATAATAATCCTGTGAAATAAGTAATATCCCATTTTACAGATAAGGATAACAAATTTCAAAGAGATAAGAAAGCACAATGTTAAGCTAATAAACGGTCTTGAACTCAGGTTGATTCCAAAATGTCCTTTTCAATGACCCTGATTAGCAATTGGTAATCAGCCACTAACTGCTATACTATTCTTTTGAAGCTATTAATATCCCTAAACCCAGTCCTACAGATGAGCAAATTGCTGCAAAGAGAGATTCGGTAAGTAACCTCAATTTACTCGGATCATCACCAGGAAAGAAGGGATTAAAACTTGCAGTTCAGGAATTTCTCAGCTACAGTTAGTTTTCTGAAGGCTCACAGGTTAAACCCATCTGAATGCCTCTCTGAAAATTCCAGTTACTATCTGAGTTTTAGCTTCTTAACTTTTGTCTTTACATAGCACTGAAATTCACATTTGGCCTGGTGCCCACCCTTCTTCTATAAAGCCAAACTACTGTCAAGAAGAGCAGGAAGGGTTGCCCCTGATTGCTTTTCAGGTGGTAGAGGAAAAGTTGACATTTCATCCTCCTCTTGCTTGGAAAGGAAGCCAATCATTTATAAGAACCCTCGTCTGGCTGTGGCTTCCATCAGTGGGATGGACAGAAGCCAGTTAAATGGCTCAGCCTAAGCCATATTGAAAGGAGCTGGAATGAGGAATGAGTGGATTCCATATGTTGATGCTTTTAATAATTCATGAGTTATATCAGTCTGCAAGTAATAAATTTCACTAAACATATCTATGGTAAGATGGTTTAAGATACTGTCAAATCAATTAAATGGGTGAATATAATAAAGTAGGCGCAAATGTAACACATCATTGATTTTACTGGTTCATAATTTTATATGTTAAAAATAACGGTTCAGCTGTCTGATAGCAAAAAATGTGGATTATTCTTAGACACAGTCTTCAAACACACACTCCTCATCCCTGGATCTGTTACTTAATAAGTACACTGAAAACACTTAAAAGAAACACTTCAATGAAAAAACTAGAAACTTACCTGATTCAAGTCAACAAGGTTAATCTATAATCCAAAGTGTTCAAGAATGCTAATGGTGGCTCAAACTCCTACTTCTCAAGAGAGGTGAAACAGATCTACGGTTTCATCCGACTATCCCATACCCGAAACATTCACAGTCTGAAAGAGAGGCCCGTTCCCTGGCCTGGGCATAAAAATGTTTGCTGGCGGCCCACTGACTGTATTTTAGCGCTCAGCTATGGTATGGAGGAAGACTTCACTAGCTTGGTAAACAGAAACTCTTGGGAAAGGTTAAGTTACAGCTGTGGCATCCGAGCACAAAGCACCCACACACTTAAGACCAAGGAAACCAAAGCTTTCATACACTTTTGAGCAGACAGGAGTGTAACACCACCATTAAAGTTGATACAAAGTGGGAAGAGCAACCTCTAAAATGCAGTCATTTCTTAATTCTTAACTTCTCTGCAATTCCAATAAGGTACATGTTTTGTCTACTATGTTTTATCTCTGCTTCCTCCTGGGCCGGGGTGGGGGGTGGGCATATGAACCCACAGGGGCAAAAAGAATAGGCAAGGAGACACCGGTGGACAGGAGTTCAGTACATTTGGGGAGGTGAAACAGATGGAGCCTCTTGCTAGACGACACACAGAAATGTAGAATGAAATGTAACAAAAGCCTTCTTAAATATTCAGGAAATGGGAAATCGCCAGGAACCAAAAATGAAGAAGAACTACGAATGAGAGCTGAAGGCCCAGGGGCTTGTTGACACCACGGTGCCCTGGGGAGGGCAGAGGCTGTTGCTGCGCTTAGTAATGCAGGGGTGTGGGTTTTCACACCCATACCGGAAGAGGGACATGGCTTTGGGCATAGGAAGGAAGGAAACTAGCAATGAGACTTACACATCAAGCCAGAATCCTTCAAGGCCTGCACAGTCAGTGAGAAGGCAGTCCAGAAAGTCACCCCTAGTATGTGGAGACAACAGAAAAACATTTATCCTTTTCAACCTGAGTTTGGGCACAGTGGGTGCTTTCCATAAAGGCTAGCCCTCATGTAGGTTTAGGGTCTAAATGGACTTTCCCTGTGTAGTATGGAAACCTCTTACCAAGAAATTAATGTTAAAAAGTGATTTATCTCTGCAATACTTCTGGAACACCTGGCAGAAGCAAAAAAAAAAAAACCCAAGAACAAACAAACTCTCTGGAGAAATACCCCCTTACCCCAGGTGGCAAAGATTTCCACAGAAAATCTTACCAGAGATGAACTCACATTCCAAAATTATAAAACATATAAGGAAACAATGCAACAAGAGCAACAGACAAATGACAGGATTAGACCTTACAAGAAATTTTAAAATTGGATTACGAGAGAATATAAAGTGAGTATCTCAAATAATTAAGGTATAAAAGAGTGAACTGAAAACATATGTGGAAAAAAAGAGACACTATGAAAAAAAGATCAGACAGATTTCAAAAATAATTACAGCTTCTAGAAATAACTATTGAAATTTAAATCTCAATGGATGGGTAAAAAAACCACATCGGACACAGCTAAAGAAAAGAGCAAAATAGATGTGAAAAAATTATCCAGCATGCAGCACAAAGAGTTAAGATGTGTAAAACATGAGGGGAAAAAACAAACAAACCAACCAACCTGAGAGACACAACACAGAATGAAAGAGGCCTAACATAGCATTTAATAGGATTCCAAGAGGAAGGACTGGCGAGAATGACAGATATGTAATATTCAAAGAGAAAATGACTCAATTTTCCAACACTGATTAAAGACATGAACTCCAGGTTAAAGAAGAAAAATCACTCTCAAAAGCAGACAGAGAATGGGAATAGAAAATCACCATTTGGCAACCATTATACCAACAAATTCAGGCAAGAAATCATCAGTGGATGCTAAAACTAGTAGGTGCAAGTTTGAGGAGTAACAGGATATTTACACAGTCTCAAAGTATTCCCCCACAAGACACGTTAAAAGAAAGGGGTAACTTCCCATTGGAGAAACCTGTGAGCGAAGTTATCATCACTACTGACAGGACAAATTGACATCATGTGTCCTCCAATGGGATACACTGAGAACCGACGTTACTTTTGTGATATTCCCGTCAAAAATGCATCGCTTAAATTTCTATAATTTGGAACATGATGCATACTTTGACACAAAAGCATCAGACAAACGCAAATCAAGGGACATATTCTAAAATAACTGACACGTTCTCTTTGAAAAGGCCAATGCCATGCAAGACAAAGAAAAGACTCGAGAAACTGTTCCAAAGGAGGCTAAAGAGACATGACAACTGAATGCAATGCACGGTCTGGAATCTTCCTTTGCTATAACGGATGTTATGAGAATAACTAGCAAAACTCTACATAAGGTCTATAAATTAAATAATAATGTTGTATCACTGTTTATTTCCAAATGATTTTGGTTAACTGTACTGTGATTCCATGAGAAATATTTAGGGGTAACGGGACATCATACCTGCACCTTCCAAATGGTTCAGGAAAAGACATATATGAATGTGAATACACACACACAGAGAAAAGAATAAAGGGAATGTGGTAAAATATTAACATCTGAGGAATATGGGTGAAGGGTGCACAGAAACTCTGTACTATTTTGGGAATTTTAAGTCTGAAATTATGTCACAATAAAAAGTTAAAAAAAAAACAGAGAATTTTAGGTCTGTTTAAGCAAACAAAAGGCAGACAGGGAAATGTAAGGTACCTAGCAAAACATAAGAAGCTAAACCTTCCAAGGATGATGATAAGAAGATTCAGAAATTGGAGGTACTAGGTGCCCAGGAAGGACGGACTCTAAAAACAAGAATAAGAAACCGTTGGTTCCACGATCCCTTAAACTTATATGCACAGGCAGGCCCACCCCCTACCTGTCCTCCCTACCTTCTGCCACTTTAGCAGGAGAAGGATGTTTATTCTCTGAGGAAAATGAATTAGAGAGATTCCATACTCAGCGACATGAGGCACGGAAGGCAGGGTAAGGCACCACACTGAATACAGCAGATGAAGTGATCACCTATCAAGTGAAGGATGAGAACCCTTCTCCTTCCCCCACTCAGCTCCCCACATGCATGCAGCCCAGACTTATCCATCCTCTCCCTACTCCCAAGGGCAGAAAGATTATTCTCTGGATCAGTGAACGAATCCAACAGAAATAACCCATGAATACCAACCATCAGGTCCCCATCCTCATAACCTCCGTAAAAGCCCATAAGGCGACAAACCTATCCATGTATGCAGAGCTTCCAATCAGCTTTCAGTGCCTCTATCTTAAATAAGAGCAGACTGCTGAAAGCCATCAGGTATTTGAAGAAAGTTTCCAATATGAAAGTTAGAAAATAAAGACCTGAAAAAGGAGTTCAAAGGAAACAAACAATACGGGGAGCTAAAGACAAATAAAAACAAAACCACAAATATCTTCAGAGAGAAAGTACAGTATCCTTAAAACAAGAATAGGAAGATATAAAAAAAGATTAATTAGAAGTCAAGAAAAAACTCTAAGAAATTAAAAGTGAACAAAACGTTAAAAATCAAAAGAAAGGTTAGAAGATAAAATTGAGAAAATACCTAAGAAATTAAAACAAAGGTCAATTAAGCCAGAAAGAAATGATAAACAGGAAAGCAAAGATAAGAAAAATAAGTATCAGTCTAGCATATTCATCATCTAGGTACCCAAGTTCCATAAAGAAGAAAAAGAAAACAGAGGAAAAAAAGAATCAAAGATATTAAACATGAAAATTTCCTTATAAAGGGCCCAAACCAGTATCCAGTGAACAAAAAAACACTCATACCAAGGCACACCATCATAAAGTTTCAGAACACAGGATTTCCCAAGAAGATAAAACATTTCACATAAAAGGATCAGGAATTAGAATGACACCTCAGTTTTTTGATATTAAAACGGGAAGCTTAGAGAACAATGACGCAATGTCTTCAAAATTCTGAAGAAAAGCTACCACAACCAGAATTTTACACTAGCCCAACTATTAATCAATGTGAAATAGAATAAATGCACTTTCAGACATGCAAGGTGACAGCAAATTTATCCCCCAACAGTCCCCTTTCTGGGGAAGCTACTGGAAAAAAATAACCCCAAGAAAAGAAAGATGATAGAACTTGGAAACAAAGAATCCAACAAAGAAGAGAAAAGCAGGGAATTCCGAGCATCATGGTGAACAGAGAATTTAGGCTGACCTCTGCATAGGAGACCTAGAGAGCAATCAATTCACTCTGGAGCTGAAGGTGCAGGGCTATGGGAGAGAAGGGTGGAGGAAGGCAGGGAGGGAAAAAAATGGGGAAGGAGGGAAGAAATCCTATAGTTTACTTGTGCTTGATCATTTCACTCTTTTGGTGGAAAATTCAGTAACAACCAGTGATAGGAACGTGGAAAACTAAGAGGGGGGGAAAAAAGGCAGTTATGTATTTACTTCCTGGAAAATAAAAAGTTATACATAATCATGTTTTACTACTTGGTTCCGTTGACAGCAACATTTATATAGTCCTAATAATGCAACAATAAACACTGCTTTAATGAAAAATGATGATACCGCCCCACTGGTAAGATGAGAAAGAAAAGAAATGTGCAGAGGAAGAGGCAAGAACAGGAAACAAAGCACTAACTCTAAGGAAGCAGAAAGATAATGTCTGTGATTGAGAAATCAAAAATAGCACTATCAGCATTTTATGAGGAGACAGGAAAATAAGTATCACAGGCAAGCTGACAGAGTTGAAAGAAGTTGCCCCTTAGGAACAGGCCTTAATTTTAGTTACGTTTTATGTTACTATCTGAATTTTTAAACCACACATGTTAAGCCGTACTATTTTTTTTAAGTATTTACAAAATTAAGTGATACAGCTGAGATACAAAAGAGAACCAAAAATCAAGAATCAACCTCCAGCTGGAGCAGTGTGGAAATTTTTCTCCTCTGCAGCTACAATGACCCATTTATTAGAAAACTACACTCAAATATTAATTGATAGGTATGTAAACAGTATAGGAAATTAGAAACGGAAACAGAATGCATTATCCTGATGCTGTGATACACAACAACTCATTTCCCTGGTAACCTCTTAAGCAAATCCACAGGAGAATGGAAGTGGCCCCTGGAACAAGGGGAAAGGGAATGGGGTGTGCGATAGCTGGGGCATGAAGGATGACGTGGCCCAAACACTCAATATGTCCTCAGTTCATCTACTGCCACATCAAGCTCCCACAGACTTCGAGAAACTACTCCCCTCGCTGCCCTCCTACATGTGACATAAGGAAGCAGTCAGCTGCTGACTCACGAAAGCCAGAGTCATAAAAGTGAACTCTACAAAAACCGCAGATGTAGGCCCGCATCCAGGGAAACCGTGCGTGTGGCTCACCCACTGCCACGGCTGGAGTCGCCGTGCAGGTGTGTGCTGCTCAGGTATACTACTCTCCCTCTACGAGGAAGGACGCTCTGATTGACACGATCCTCGCTGCAACACCCCCGCGTTTGTTTCTTCATGTGCCTAACTTATCCTCCCCCACCTGGATCTGACTTGTGACCTCATCTTCTCCATTTTCTATCTGACCATCAGAACTGGCCAAGTTCTTGGCTTGGGTTCCCGGGTCCAGCTCTTGGGATCTTCCTGCATCTCCCCATTCACAGACCCAACTCAGCTTTCTTTACTCCATGACCTGAGACTTTCTAGCTTGTTTCCAGAGAAGTAACTACAGATACAAAACAATTCAATGGTAAAGGCAGCTCAAGGAAAGGCTTGGAGTTGAGGGCAGTAGAGTGGACCGCTTGTGCGACTGTGATCCTGTAAATGTGGTGCCTCTAAAAACAAAAGGCTCCGAAAGCTTAAACTTATTTAAAATTCAAGCTAAGATTTCTAAATTCCATACATACTTTAGTCATATCTGGGCAGTGGGAGGAAGAAGGGGAGAATAGGCCAAGAGGGCCTCCTGGGGGGCAGGAGAGGCATTCAAATTCCAGAGAAACATTCCACAACCTGGAAGTTAAAGGGCATGGGGCTGAGTTAAACAGACTGCTAACCGGGTATCTTCTCAGCTCAGAGCTCCGTTTCGTGCGCCTGACCTGGCACTTCTTCGGCCTGCAGAGTGATTTATAGCTTGTTAGTATTTACAGCTGAGTGATATTTTCAGCGGCTTGTACAACCACAACCTTTGTGAATGAGGGCCGCCGTCTGAACTTCTAAGTACCGGTAGCCCTGAGTTCTTCATGTAGCTGAGACAGATGTGGGCTGAACCCCGGCCCTGGATGCTTCTAATCCAAGCCCCAGGGGGACAGAAGAGGAACTGGATGGGGAGAGAGGGAGAGCTTTCTCCAGGCAGTGAGTCAGGACACACCCTGTGAACCAACCCCACATCAACGTATGGTTCCCTGGACCAGCAGCATGAACACTGCTTGGGAACTTGCTAGAAACGCACATTCTAGGACCTCACCGAGACTTACCCGGAAACTAGGTGTGGAGTGGCAGCCACCTGTGTTTTCGTGAGCCCTTCAGGAGCTTCTGATGCATACTGATACTGGAGAACCACTTCCCCGAGAACTAGGGGCTACAGCAAGCTCTGCTGCACTGTGCCCACAGCCCTGAGCCCTGCTCCTCATGGGTGATGAGTGCCAGTCAGCTAAGTGCTGGCACACAACCCTCCCACTTACCAAGCCTTCCCTGCCGGCCTCCAAAAGCTGGACTCGGACTGATGCTGACAGGACGTCTAGGTAAGTATATAATCCTCGTCTGAGGCCCTGCTTGCAGCTAAGTCACCGTTCTGGCTAGATTTCATAGGAACAAACTTATTTTCAACCTCATTCTTATGCTAGATTCGACAATCCATTTTAAGTTACTTCTCCATTTTTCTCATCAATTTTTGTCAACAGCCATGGGACCCCAGTTGTCTCTCCTCCCTGTTCTAGGTCTGGTATGGCCAATGCCGAAAAGAAAAAAAATCTGCGGTATCTTTACTAGTGTTATCTATGAGAGCAAATGTGAACAAAACTGTCTGTCAAAAGGGACTGGGTAAATAAAATTAGGACATACTGATAAGGTAGAGTATAATCTCTCTAATCACACTGTAGAAAAGTAACATGGAAAACTACTTCACTCTACAACATGATTTTAGGACTACATTACGTTTAGTTTTTTAAAAATTGACACTGAGGGCTTCCCTGGTGGCACAGTGGTTGAGAGTCCGCCTGCCGACGCAGGGGACGCGGGTTCATGCCCCGGTCCGGGAAGATCCCACATGCCGCGGACCGGCTGGGCCCGTGAGCCATGGCCGCTGAGCCTGCGCGTCCGGAGCCTGTGCTCCGCAACGGGAGAGGCCACGACAGTGAGAGGCCCGCGTACTGTGACACTGAGAGGATACGGTTTTGTTGGCACATGCCAGAAATCCAAAATTTCACAGCTCTCGGCCCACTCCATCCCCGCATCACATTTAACTCTCACTTGCTTCAGTCTCTGTCCTCCAGACATGCTCACATCTGGCAGAGAACCAGAGGTAAGGTAGGGGAGGGTGCCCGAGGAGAGCCCCAGCCACACAGGCTAAGCCCAGATGTAGGGACCAGGCCTGCCAAGGGGCAAGACCAGAAATGACACAGACATTCAGAAGCAATACAGGTGTGGCGTATTTGGGGGGATGATAAAGTTTTGCTGATATTTGCAAAAAAAGGGAGAAAAATGAAAGCACGGAGAGACTAAAAAGATAGTAAAATGCAGGCATCCTTGACAGGAGGAGCTAAGAAAATTAACCATAAAAACAAACATGTCATCCCTCATAAAGAACCTTAATTTGGTGAGAAATTCCTTCCAAAGAGAAGATTCAAAACAAAGGGCTAATCTCTCCAGACCTGACAGCCATGCAACTTTAAAGTTGTGCTCCAGAGTTACTTTCTCAAACTTGTTCAAGTTCTGAGAGTGTAGCGCAACGCGGATAACGTAATTTGTCCCCTCTCTGGTTACAGAAAATGGCAAAGCATCTCCCGATACCAGCAACCCCTCGCTGTCTCCACCATTCACACACATAGGCCCTTTTTTTTTTTTTTAACATTAAACTAAGGCAGCGGCATCAGGCCAAAACAGGGCTCTCTACTCTCACCCCTCTTCTCCAGCTGAGCAAGCTCAGCGCATGGCTGGAGGCCCTGACAGCAGATCTTTGAAAGAACCAGATCATCCCTTGATTTACTGACCAAGATCCACACCTACTCCCACCTTGGGGTGTCTGATACTGTAATTTGATGGAATCTAGAGGGGAGACTTCCCTGAAGGTTGGGCTCATAGTAATCACATCTAGGGTAGGTTAAGTATTTCTGAAAGGGAGGGGGAAAGTTAACTGTAAATAAATCAACGTTACTCAGGCTGCCTGTCAGTTGCTTTCACTAAAGATGCAGAAATGTACAACCCACAGCTTTAAATCAGGGCTCTCATCACCTGAGCTCCTAGAAATGTGGTAAACACTAAATTTCCCTAAAAAGGATTAAGAGTTAAAGGAAAAAATTAAGAAGATATTTTCCAGTTGCATATCCAGATCTATGCTTTTTATACTTCTGTTCTTTCCCAAATTAGAGTCCAGCACTTTGATCGTTCTGTCCTAAATTAAAATACACCTATTTCAAAAGTACAAAATTTCATATACTATTTTCTCCTAGTCTATATTCTTATGAAAGACAGAGACCAAAATCCCAGCCATTTATTCTTATACACTTTTCTTAGAGCTTTAGCTCAAAGTACAGAATAAAGTCCTACTGTTTCCACATTTTCTGGCTGCGCCATGACCATCCCACCTGTATGAATTCTCCTACAGAGGAACAGATGTGATACTCTTTGTCTCAAGCTTGTACCATATACTCACAAGAGTGGAAATGTTTCAGCCCAGAGGAGGCTTAATGGCTCCCATAAAACTCTATAAGTAACTCAAGGTACTCTGCAGGTAGAAGACCTGGGTTCTTGCTTGTTTACACAACTTGCCCATTATATGGCCTTGGACAAGTCATCAGGCTCTGTGAACCTCATTGTGTCTGCTTTAGAGATGAGCAAGAATCTATCACTTTCCCCACCTTCCCAACAGGGTGAAGGTCAAATAAAATAATGGCTGTCACAATAGCATGTGAGTGAGCCTTGGATGGCTCAAGCCCTGGGGGCCCGATCTTCCTTCCTCCCTCCCTCCTTCCTTCATGTATCAAGGGCTCCCTGTCTGAATTAAATTGTCCTAGGTATTATGAGGAATACCAAGATAACTCAGAAATTCCCTTAAGAAGCTTAAAACTTTACAGGAAATTATACTTCTATGCATGTGAAGTGATAGGAAAGAAACAGATAATATGCTTTAAGAGTTACAAGAAAGAAAGATTACTTCGTGCTTAGTTGGGGATATAGGAAAACCTCATGGAGGAAGGGGTATGTAAGCAGGCCCCTGATATCCGGATAAAATGTGGATGACCAGAGACAATGGTAAAGAGAGGCATCTCAGTGAAAGGACTAACAGTCACAAGGCCACAGGGAAGGAAAAGCATGGAGCAAACACAGAAAGGACAAAGTTGTGCTGCCAGAGATCTAGTGCTCCCTGAAAGGCAACAGAAGGAAATAAAGCTAGAAAGGCAGCCTGGAGCTGGACTGTGGCAGGCCCTGCAGTCAGACTGCGCTTGGATGCCAACACCGCCCTTGCCCACGACGCCCGTGCACCCGCACTCCATATCTGGATAGACGACACCATGTTCCTCACTCTTCCTGAACTCCCCCCCGCCAGCTAGTCAGTGATCCCTAATGTCACTCACATTTGTCCTGCATTAATTCTCACCTGGGTTCCTGAAACAGCCTCCTGCCTCTAGGTTCAACCTCTTACAACGGATCCAGCCTCCACACTGATGGCAGACTGACCCGAAACGCAATCTCTGCACATGATTCCTGTGTAAATACTTCAGCGATCTCCCATCACCCACAGATAACATTCCAGAACCTTCCATAAGATGCCAGGTGTGGGCTTCCCTGGTGGCACAGTGGTTAAAGAATCTGCCTGCCAATGCAGGGGACGCGGGTTGGGGCCCTGGTCCGGGAAGATCCCACATGCCGCGGAGCAACTAAGCCCGCACGTCACAGCTAATGAGCCTGCGCTCTAGAGCTCACGAGCCACAACTACTGAGCCCACATGACACAACTACTGAAGCCCGCACGCCTAGAGCCCGTGCTCCACAACAAGAGAAACCACCGCAATGAGAAGCCCACGCACCACGACAAAGAGTAGCAACCGCTCGCCACAACTAGAGAAAGCGCGCGTGCAGCAACGAAGACCCAACGCAGCCAAAAATTAAAAAAAAAAAAAAAAGATGCCAGGTGTTTGGTGTCCTGGGCCCTCTGTAGGCTCCACCTTCTGCTTCTCCCTCACAAGCCCCCTTCACTCCTGCCACACTGACCCCCTCGAAGTTCCTGAAACCGCCATGCTCTCTTGTCCCTCTGACTTCTGAATTTGCTGGTCCTTCTGGATGGAACCTAACTTGCCCTCTTTCCCTGACTAGAAACACCTGCCCTTCTCCTTTTAACACTCAGATAATCATTTACCATTGTTCTGGAACTACTAGCCAAGGTAATTAGATCAAAGATAATAAAAGGTTCAAATATTGAAAAAAGGAAGCAAAATTAGCATTTGTAAATACGATTGCATATCTAGAAGACACAAGAGAATCAACGTTTAAAAAGTGAAACAATTACAGAACTCAGTAAAAGAGTATTTCAAAATTTATGTTCAGAAGCCAGTAATATGTCTTCACACAAAAGTTAGAAACGACAATGTCAGAGAGTACATATTCCTTTATCAGAGTATAAGAAAGATAAAATACCTAAGAAAAAAATTTTCAGGACTTGTGAAGGACCTATATGAAGAAAACTTTAAAATTCTACCAGAAAGACAAATCTTGCTTCCAGATGGCAAGATCTACTGCAATGTAAATCCCCAAGGCATGGATTTTCCTCTGCTTTGTTGACTGACATATTTCAAGTACCAAGAACACTGCCTGGAACATATCAGGCACTCAGTAAGTACCCACTGAATGAATAAATGCCTAAAACTATCTAAAAATTCAATGTGACCAATCGAAATACAAATAGGATTTATATTTGTATTCTGGGAGAAACTGACAGAGATGTCAACCTCCACTTGAGCAAAAATTCAAGTACTCAGGGTTACTGAAGGCATGGAGAACCAGAATAACCAAAATGCTTCTGGTGGAACAATAAACTGGTACAGTCTTCTGAAAGGGCCATTTGTTAATATCTATCAACATTCAAAATGTGTTTATTCCTTCAGCAATTTCTCAGCTGGAATTAATTCTGTAGATACACTCACACATTTATGTGCAAACACATATGAAAGGATGTCCCTTGTATCACTGTTAGAAAATAGATTTGCATGTAAGATACACCTGAACAGTGGAATAGTATACAGCCATCCTTAAACCTGAAGTATACCTATACAGAATGAAATGGAAGTAAGCCCATGATCTATTAGTAAAGTGAAAAAGGCAAGGCACAGAATACTATGAATAGCATGATCCCATTTGTGTTCTAAGATTATACAGTTAGGTTTATATAGGAATAGAAACCTTCTGGAAGGTTACCTTTGGCAACAGATTCAAGGGAAGAGACAGACAGAAGGAAACTTTACCTCAAGCAAGACAGAAAGGTGTCTGCTGTTGTTTCACTTGATGTTACCGTTTTACTTCCTCTCAGGCACCCTCGCTTCAGGAAGTGTCCTGCCCACCCCCATCCAGGAGCGCTGCCTGCCCCACCCCATACACTAGGGTGTACAGGACTACTCATACAATACCCTTCCTCGCTGGCTTCCCAAGTTAGTGGAGAGCTCCTTTGAGGGCAGGGCCTGCTTTCCTTTTCTGCCTTCTCAGCACATGGCACAGTGCCTGGCACATAGGAACCACTTAATAAAGGCGGGAGGAAGGAAGGCAGAAAGGAAGGAGGGAGGGAAGGAGGGCCCTACATGAAGATTAACCAGGTGGCAGCACACAGGACTATCTAGAGAAGGTAGAGTCAGGAGACAAGGACGGCCGGCCGGAAAGAGTAACGATTCAGTCTGACACGGAGAAGACCCTAGTGCTCTCAGGTGGAGGCCTCAGGGTCTGTGAGCCAGACGGCAGGTGTTCTCCAGCTTCAGGCACTTTCAGTGAGAAAGAAGCCGTGGCTGCTGACACACTCCCTGCAAGGCCACAAGTGCCTCGTGACTCCTGCAAGCAAGGACGAAGCCCCGTGAGCAGCTTCTGACCACACCATCTCGCTGCTGGGAGTACCCAGGGGCCTCAGCCAAAGTCCTGAGCGATCCCTAACGCCTCTCAATCACTTTTGCTGAGGATGTTCCTCACAAGGGGTCTGAATGTTAACCGACATAATCCGTGGAAAGCACTTAGCATAAAGCACAAGGGGAAGTGCTCAAAATATAAGCTGTTATTAAGTTGCTTACAGAATCCTTTCAAGAGTTCAAAGCACCACAACTGCAGAAGTCATCAGAAGTCTTCCATTTCCAACAAGACCCAGGCCTCCCCATTTATTTCTGTAATAAATAAACATACTGCCTTCCTAAGTACATTTAAAATAAACTGGAAGCTGCTGCTTCGGTATTTCTTACTTTTGTCATCATTTCAAAATTAAGCGGGTCCTATCGGCCCCAAGTCTGATAGCAAACTCTCATCTTAGAAAGCTCGAATTCGAATAACCTTTACAAATTCAGTACATTTCCCATCATCCCATCCTGATAGCCGGCCCAGGCCTGATGTGGCTCGCCCCGGAATTCATTTACCACGGAGGGAGGGTCATTCCAGTCTTCATAGGAGATGGCAGCGTATGGATAGATCCGGTCATTGATGATCTGCAGGGTGGCCAGGGCAATGGCTTTGATTGACTGGAAGTACGCTTCCCAGAACCACCGTGCCTGTGAAGAAAACCACACTGTGTGAAGTGAGCAAAGAGAGTGAAGAACTAGATGCTCCGTCCCAGCCAACTCTGGGTCTGGGTAATTGCCTTATTACCGAAGAAGAGGGAGACCAAGGCAAAGGCTCCCTGCTGTTCAAGGCCAGCTCCATCAGAGTGGGCATTTAACCAAGGCAGTCAAAATAGCACGTGAGCACGTGAAACGCACACTGGATTCAATTTAGGTTTAAGAGAAACTACATGATACTTAAGACGAAATATCAGTGTGTTTAACCAGAGCAAGTTTAGAGTCTTTTTTGATATAACATACATAAAGTGCACAGATCTTAAGGGTACAACTCAATGAATTTCTACCTTCAGTACTCTTATAACTACTTCCCAGATAAAGATATAGAACATTCCAGCACCCAGGTCAGAACCTCATCCCTCCAAAAGTAATCATTATTCTGATTTCTATTAGCCCACTACTGCATTTCATATGAATGGCATCAAACAGTGTTTACTCTTTTGCTCAACACTGTAATACTAAAATCAGATTTTGGTGTCAAGTTATGTTGGCCTCATAGAAGTTGAAAAAGTTCTATTCCTTGACAAATTTTATGCAAGGTTGGCATTATTTCTTCCTTGAAAGACTGAGAATTCATCAAAAAAACCATCTGGGCTAGGTGTTTTTTTGGCGTGTAAAGGTTTTAAATCATGGATTAATTTTCTTTCATACCCATAAGATTACGCACATTTTCACGTCAGCTTTGCAGGTAGTATTTTTCAAGGAATGTGTTCACTTTACCTAAATTGTTAAATTTATTGGACTAAATGTTCGTCAATGCCTATTTAATGCCTATAGAACCTGTAGTAATACACATCTTTTCATTCCTGATATTGATAATCTGTGTTTTCTCTTTGTACTTGATCAGTCTTACTGGATGTTTATCAATTTTATTATCTTTTCAAAAAACCAATGTTTGGTTTTGCTGATTTTCTTTATCTTACATTTTTTTTCTATTTTGTTCCTTTCTGCTCTTATTTTTACTTTCTTCTGTTTTGGGGGATTTTAATTCATCCTGCATTTAGCTTTTTGAGGTTGAAGTTTAGATATTTCAATCTTTCTTCTTTTTTAATACATACATGTAGAGCTATAAATTTACTTCTATGCACTATTTTAAATGCATCCCACATATTTATATATCATTTTCATTATAATTTAGGTGAAAAATGTTTTTAATTTCCTTTGTGATACTTTCTTTAACCCATGGGTCATTTAGAAGTATGCTGTTTAATTTCCAAACATTTTGGGATTTTCTATTTATCTTTCTGTTACTGATTTCTACTTTGCACTGTAGTCAGAAAACACACGTTATTTCAAAACTTGGCAATTTATTTAAACTTGATTTATGGCCCAGTACATAGCTTATTTTTGTAAATGATCTATGTGCACTTTAAAAAAAGAGAATTTTGCCGTTGATGAGATGTTTTACCACTGTAAAGTACAATAAGTTGATTTTAAGTACTGTTTCAATATTCTTTATCTTTATTGATTCTTCTCTGCCTGTGCGCATGTGCACGTACATGTGTGTGCGTGTGTTTACTTCCAAAACTTTTACTTTCAAATTTGTGCCCTCAAAGCTTGTCTCAGGATTGTCTCTTATAAAAAGGATATAAATGGCTTTTAATATTTTATCCGATTCAAAAATCTTTGGCTTCCAATTGTATATATAGTCCATTTACGCTTAATGTAATTTCTGATATGGCTGAGTTTAAGTGTATGCTCATTCTATTTGTTTCATCGAGGTTCACAGATATACCTCAGTGTGGCCCTTTGTGTTTATCCCACCTAGGATTGGAGAGCTTCTCCAATCTATGATTTGATGTCTTTCCCTGTTTTTAGAAAACTCTCAGTCAATATTTTTAAAAATATTGCTTCTGTCACACTCCTCTGCTTCTAGGACTCCAAATACACATGTACGTAAAATGTTTTCACCATGTCCCATAAGTCTCTTATTCTCTTCTCTGTATTTCTCCTCTCTGTGCTTCAATCTGGGTATTTTCTACTACTTTTTCTTCCGGTCCAATAATCCTTTATCCTTTTTTTGTGTGTGTGTCTAAACTGCTATTAAACCAATGTACTGAATTCTTACTTTCCCTTCTTATATTTTTCAGTTGCAGAATTTCCATTTGACTTTTTAAAAGAAGATTTCAAAACTTTGTGGAAATCCTCCTTCTCTTCTTCTATATTATTGAACATTGTTTGTTCCCGACTGATAACCCCAATATCCGAATAACCTGTAAGTCTCTTTCTATCATCTTTTTACTCTCCATTTTGTTCATTTGGTTTCAACTTCTAGCGTGCATCTTAATTTTTTATTGGATGCCAACATTCTGTATTAAAAAACTGTAGAGGTTCTGGATGATCCAGATTATCTTCCTCCTAAGAATGTAACATATTCTTCTGGCAGGTACAGAGAATGCAGTCCACTATAATCCTGTCAGGGGTTGGTTTCAAGTTTTGTCAGGGCCACCTTTTTTCAGCTTGCCCTTACTCTGAAGGTGTGGCCTTCTGGGCCTTCAATTAAAGCCTGGGGTATTTACCAGGACCCCTCCATCTTGGCCAGCCTTGAACACTGATCTTTATCTCATCAGTACTATACACGGTTGCTGAAATAGCTACAGAGCTTGTTAGGCTCCCAGCTGTTTCTTTCTGCAGGGATTCTCAGAGTTTTGTTCTGATCGTGTGCACCTCAGAAGTTGGCAAACACCTTAAGGGAAGATTGCACGCCCATTTTTTGCTATATGCCCGTGGTTCCCTTTCTCCAGGATTTTGTTCTTCAAGTCCCAGATACTTTGGAAGCCCCTAACTCCAACCTGTCAGCCCTGTGGGACTGCTGCTTTCTGCAAAGCCTCCATACCCTGGGCTGTGAATTAGGAAGCACCCTCGGGGAAGGAGCCAGAGTGAACAAGTAGCTCCCCTCAGTGTGCTCCTGTCTCTCAGGAATTGTCTCTCAAGTCCTGACTGCATGGGCTGCTCTCTGAACTGTTGTTTCATCTACTTCAATAAGCTCTTATACTTCTTTTTCTTTTATTGACAGGAGGGTTACTCCCAAACCAGCTACTGTGTCAGAGCCTTCTGAAAGAAGACAGTTTCTTATCCAAGCAGAGTTTAAACTCGGTTCCTAATGAAAGCAGGATGCTGGTGTAGACGACCTCGCCAGCTTCATTCAGCCTACGAGTCCACTCAAAATCAGAGACTGTTAGGACTTACGCAAGGGGGCGAACATTTCCAAGTTTAGCATGAGAAACTGGAAGCATAACCGAAATAGGTGGAGGAAAAAGACACTTTCTAGTCCAGACTTACTGACTTTGGTTCTGTTTCCTGGGCAAGTCCTCTATTCATTAGTTAAAGCCAAGGATAACTTCTGAGTTATATGATGACTGTTGTTTCCACTAACATTAAGAAGAAGGCAAAGCATCCCAATGAGAATTTCTCCTACTCAAAGAAAATCAGAAACAGATTTAGCTTCCAAGGCCATCTGACTTAAGCTGTCCTGTGGTCGGCCATCTGGGTACAGCCTGGGGGCCTGCTGGTTGCCTGCTGCTGCTTCTTAGATACACACCACTCACTCCAATCTCCTTCCTGCTCAGTCATCTTGCTGCTTTCCCTCCCATCATCCAGCCAAAATACCTACAGTTCATGAGACCTAAAAGAATCCATCTTCTCTGTGAGACCTTACTGAGGTTGAGCGTCCCCAACATCAACAATCTTCTCTTACTGTGAAACACCACAGCACTTACAGCCTTTATCTTATAGGTCAGGTGTCTTACATTCTGTTCTATCACTGTTTTGCTGCTATTTCGGATGATCGCATTTCTCTCTCCAGCTAGACTGAATTCCTTTGGTGTGGAAACTGGCATTCTTTTATTAGTATCCTTGCAAATGTTAGAATGTTTTCCCTGTTGCAAAGCACTTTTGTATCCATGGTCTCATTTGCTCTTTATTACCAGTTTGTCACTTATCTGGGGCAGATGCAAATCTCATTTTTTATGTGAGGAAACTGAGACACAAAGCTGTTAAGTGGCAGTGTCACCACTCATGAATCCTAACTCTAAAGTCAGACCTTTCCCTACCCCATTCTAGAGTATTAAGAGTACCAGCACACAGTAAGTTTCAGGAAACGGTCCTCTACCAAGGAACTGAAAGGAGTGAAAATTCACTGAGAAGCGTGAGCCCCACACATAAACACACACAGCTTAAATATTTACCTCCTTTTCTACCCAAATGGGTCCATCTTCGTAGGTTCTTTTATTTTAAATCACACCACACTCAAACTTAAGCATTCCAAAGCTTTACGTTCACATTGAATCACAGCAGAGACAGCAGCATTTGGGGATTTATAGGAAACAATGATTGGTAACAAATCCACCTAGAATACCAGCCAACTGCACAAGTGTAGGACAGAGCTTCTGATTTAAGGTGTCTCAAATCATCTAGCCCTGTCCACCAAATTACAATTTCTCTCAGAAGGGAAGCAAGCTTTGCCAATAATCATAGTTCAAGTGTCTCAGCCTGAGCATAAGTGAACTTTGCAGGCTTAATTATTTCTGCAGGACCTCTTTAACACCTTGAAGTGCTTAGAAGGCATAATTTACAGCCCCTCCAGGACTCAGCGTCAGCCACTTTTCGGCAGAGAGGAAGGAGTTTTCAGCTATGCTGGCAATACATGAAAGCACCAGTGTTCCCATCCAGTGAGCAAATGCAAATGCTTATTATGTTTTGAGGGTTTTTCCCCCCTAAAACAGGGGCCACGCTTATCCCTATCTGAAAAGTTTAAATGAGGGACTCTTCCACAGCTCTGCAAATTCCCCAGGCACTCTACACTGGATCTACACAACTGAAAGGTAAGTCACATATGAAATGGTCAGAACAATAACGTTCGACAAAGCATTTAGCTTTTCTTCATTAAACAGATACCATGGTAATTTTTTAAAACGTGCATATTTCAAAGCGTAAGAACTACAAAGTTCCTATGATGCTTTCAAATATTAGAATCATAAAGCAAAGGGCAAGGATTGGGCCAACTTAAAACTAACTTAAGCAAATAAATACTTCAAATTGAAACTGCTACTTTGGTTTAATTTCTTTGATTTTCAGTAACATAAAGCCAACAGGATTAGCAATAACAAGTGTTTAAAGGAAGTCCGCACAGCATGGTAGAAAGAACCATGGCGATGAGTACCTTGCACAATTTTAAGTGACTTAACCCCTCCGTTTTTTGAAATATATGAGATGGAGACCACACCACCTTTCTCGTGGAGCTGAAGATCCAGTGAGATGAGGGTTGTAAAGCTCCCTGCCCAGTGCCAGTGCAGAACAGATAATCAGAACACGTTAGCTCTCTGCTCGACACTTGCATCCATCCTGTCCCCTCAGGGTCTTTGTCACTTATGTTAGAACACACTCAGCACTGTTTGGGGGTAGGAAGGGAGGAAGGGGTAGAGGAGAGACAGAATGGGATCTCAACATTACACTCCATTCATCTCAATTCTTGAAGCCAGTAAAGAAATCCAACTGGTCACAGAACAGAGTTAGATATAATAAAAATAAACCAAGTACGAGTGTGACAGACCTTTATACTGAAAAGTACAGCAACCAATGACATGCCCCTTCTACCTGAATCTCTAAGCTTCCAAGGAAGAGGCCAGCACTCCTCTGGAAACTGTGAGGGTGGGAACACATCTGGTTTTGCTCACGACTGGTCTTGCAGCCCCTAGCACAGTGCCTGTCAAGGAGTGGGCAGTCAAACGTTTGTTGAAAGAACAAATCCATCTCCCTCACAGGCATCACATGCATCTCACGGGACTTTCCAAATCTTCTAAGTACCAGCCCATGACCTTAAAGGGGGAAGACCATCATTTAATAATAATGACCGCATCTTGTATACAGAATTTTAAAAGGTAAAAGATGGAGAAAATGGATTTGAGGGGAAAAAAAGGAAAATTTGTTTCTGGGTGAAACAGCAAGGCAGCAATGGGATTATAAGTTGCCCTTATATTACGCACGTAAAGACCACGAGAGAGAGAAACGGTTGTTAAAACTATGCCATGCAAGTCTGTTCCTAGTGGACAGGTTATCCAACCATTCAAAGACTATACAGAAGGGCAAGAACCCCAGGATCCCTCGCGGTCCAAGAGCATCTGCCTCCCAAAGCAGTGACGGCTTTCCAGTGCCCTTCAGTCAGCAGCCGACTGTGCAACATGCCCTTCCCATCAGAACCTCCTGAATGTGACCCACGTCGACAGGCTTCATTTTAGTGCATTAAAGGACTTTCCTAATGAAAACCACAAAATAAAATGATAAACCAGCCAGCTAAGCCTCTGTCCCAAATCCCAAGAGGTAGCACCGTCCAAACACCCGACAACGACATGTAGCCGTGGATCAGTAGGTGCCCCAATTCTGCTCTGTTTCCCCACCCCCCACCCACTGGTTGGTCACAACATAAAGGATCTGCTTCTGCTTAGGATGCAGAAAGCCACAAGGGAACATGGAATCCACCATAACAATGAGAAAACGGCACCAGATACCCCACTAACACCATAACGTGTCTTGGGCCAATCGGAGAGCTATGGTCATAAGGCAATCAGGGAAACCAAACTCCAAAGAGTGACATCCAGGAGCAATGGGACACTCAAACTATGTCAGCTTTGGAAAAGCACAGAAGGTAGGGGTGGCTACTGTAAAAGCGGCCTCAAAATACAGCTAAAGTTTTAACCAATTCCTCAAACTGAGTGTGGGCTAGTAGGGCAGTTTGGAAGTTCTAGACATAAGCAGGACACCCCCCACCAGCAACTCAGAGGGACGCTGCCCTGGTAGCAGGGGCAGACGCAAAAGCCATCTGCCCCGAAGGACAACCAGGTGAACTCGCTCACATCAGGCTCCTACACGGATACAGCGCACAGGTCAGCTACCACCAAGGGAGGGGCAGGAAACTCCCTCCAACCTCAGACGCCCACAGACAGAGGGCAGACTCTAGCTGCCCAGGGGGAGAAGCAAGAATGCTGAGAAAGCCCCACCTCCAAGGCCCCGGCAAGCAAGCCTGCCAGACTGCGGCTGGACCAGGGGAACAGAATCCTGTTGCTCCACCACGAGCCCGGCACCACACACAAGCAAGGGAAGTCGACCCACGGACGGGAGCAAGGCCTCCTGTGTGGCACAGGCGCGCAGGGCCTGCTGAAAGTGGCGGGTGAGGCTGGAACTCTGAGAAAAACCTTAGTACCTTGTGCCCCACACAGGAACAAGGTGACCACCAGCAGCATCTGAAGTGTGTGGTGCTGGAGGTGAGTCTAGCAATGGACAAACCCAAACCCACCTTCATTACACACTAGACTGAGTCAACCTCCCATGCTAACAGCTCACAGAAGAAGAGGTCTGCCCATTTCTGGACATGACATTTACTTTAGGTCTCTTGTTTTTCTAACACACAATGTCCATCATTCAGTCAACATTTATCGGAAACAAAATGCGAAAGAAAACAATCCACCGTCAAAACATAAAGCCACCAGCAGAACCAGACCCAAAGATGGCCAAGATGTTGGAACTACTAGATGGGGGCCTTAAACTAACTATAATTAATATGTTGAAGGAGCTAGTAAAAAAAGGCAGACCACTTACATGAACAGACGGCAGACGGGAGTATTCAGTAGAGAGATGAAAACTATAAGAAAAAGAGCCAAATGAAAATGCTAGAAGTAAAAAACATAGTATCATAGAACTTCTTCAATTCGTTTATCAGCACAGTAGATATGGCAAAGGAAAGAAATACTGTAGTGAACTTGAAAATAAAAAAGAAATTATCCAAACCAAAATGCAAAGAGAAAAAGTTTAAGAAAACAGAACAGAGCACCCAAGAACTGTAGAACCATATCTAATGTTCTTACAGTAGCTGTAACTGGAGTTCCAGAAGAGGGGTAGGAAACAAGGCAACAGATACATCTAAAGAAATAATGGCTAAGAATATTCCAAAATTAATGAAAAACAATAAAACAGACTGAATAAGTGCAGAGAACCAAGACAGAGTAAATAAAGCATTCGCCTTCTCCCTCAGGAAGTTTAAGAAACAGCTGCATCGTTAAAGATGCAAAAGCACTTCTGCCTCTGAGCAACCTGGGAGATTCAAGGGATCTGAGTACAGGAGATTTTCTCTCAGCTTACTACACTGACAGAACCATATATCTCAGGTGAAGGGCTGGAAAATATTTCCACGCCTCATGGATTAATTTTTCAAAGCTGTGTCTGAAGATGAATCTGAAAACTTCCAAAGGGATTCTAAGCCTTTCCAAGCACCAGTGCACCACAGGCTGATGAGTTCCTTTTCATTTGTTTGCTGTGACAAATGGAACCAATGAGCATTCCTACTATTGCTCCAAAGCCTCCTATGCAGCAAACGCTGCAGGGTTACACTGGCTCTCTTCCTCGCTACCTTCCCGTACAGATGAGAGGGCAAGAGCAGGGAGCCCAGTGCCCTTCTTGCCTAACCTCACACCAGCCTGGAGGCAGCAGAGACAGGCTCGAACAACCTCCACCTGGCAGCCAAAGGCACGCACTGGTGAGGTCAAATGATAATCCGAGCATCCTGATTCCTAGTTGAGAACTACTGCAAGACTGGCTTTTTGTTTATTCTTTTGCTTATCCCATTTTTATAAACATAACAGTTACAAGACAACGTACTTAAAATTAGGGGAAAAAAATATCAACAAAACCCCTCAGGGGCACTTCTCATGGACTGAAGGTTTTCTAAAAACGTACTAGGCCTGTGTTGTCAGTTTTTCTAGAGGAGAAGAGGAAGTTCACTAACATTTGATACCTTTACTCAATGATTCAACGAACAATAATAAAAAGGATTTATCGCCTTTAAAATAAAGAGAGATTTCTGAAGCAGAAAAGGTTAATATATCAGGAATTTATCAGCACTCCAGTTTTTTCTTTACTTAAAACATTTATTTTGTTAATTACATTTACAATACCTCACTCCACAAAACCTGAGAGTGCTTTTCTTCATTCCCGTACTCATGAAGCTACTTTACTCGCCCTCCTCACGCGCATCTTCCACCTAAAAGTCCCTGATGCCCCTGGAGGCACTTTTCCATCATCTAGCGCAGTGTTCCCAGGCCCACCATCTCAATTACTTGATCACAGCCCCTGAGGAAGCCACATATACCACTCACTGAACTTTCCTCAAAGCCAGAGACATCTGTTCACGTAACAGTAGCAGAGTTCATTCCACGATTTTTTGGTAGGTGTAAATTTTTTTAATTTCTTTAACATGCAAACTTGCAATTGCTTTCTTTTTAACTTTTCATTTTGAAATAATTTTAGAGAACAGTTGCAATGGTAGTACAGAGAGTTCCCGAATACCCTCACCCAGCTTCTCCCAATGTTAACATCCTGTATCACCACGGTACAACGATCAAAACTAAGACGTTAACATTTAGTTAATTCTATTAACTCAGTTACAGACTTCTGTTTTCTTTTTGGATTTTCCCAGTTTTCTTCTAAGGTCACTTTTCTGTTCCAGGATCTAATCCAGGACACTGCATTGCATTTGGTTGTCATGCTTCCTTAGTTTCCTCCCATCTGTGACAGTTTCTCCATCTTTCCTTGTAGTTCATGACCTTGACACTTTTGCCTAGTGTGGTCAGGAATTTTGCAGAATGTCCCTCAATCTGGGTTGGTTTATTAGACTGGGGTTATGGATTTTGGAGAATACTACAGAGCTGATGTGCTTTTCTCTTTACTTCATATCGGGGGACACATGGTATCACCGTGACTTATTACAGGGGAAGTTCACCTTGATCCCCTGGTTAAGGTGGGGTTTGCCAGGTTTCTCCACTGTAAAGCTACCATCCCCATTTCATGATCTATGCGTTAGAAGCAAGTCACTGTATTCGGACTGTATTCAAAGGGAGGATAATTAAGCTCCACCTCCTGGAGGAGGGAGTATCAAAGAATTTAGCACACCATTTTTAGCGTTGTTTAAAAGGATTAAAAACTATGAAATTCTACTCACCGAGTATTATATATATGTTAGCTACTCTATGTATACACAGTATAGGATTTTATTAAAATCCTTAAGCCTATGGGGATTTGTGGCTTATGGAAATATTAAAACTTTTCTTTCCTCAGTAATTTCACTAAATAAAAAATCTGACATTTGCCTTAAATGTTAAGTTGAAGACTGATAACATATCTCATCTATTGAAAAGAGAAAAGCATATAGCCAGCTTTTATTAAAAATCTTAAGAGATTGGGCTTCTCTCGTGGCGCAGTGGTTAAGAATCCGCCTGCCAATTCAGGGGACACGGGTTTGAGCCCTGGTCCAGGAAGATCCCACATGCCGCGGAGCAACTAAGCCCACGCGCCACAACTACTGAGCCTGCGCTCTACAGCACGCGTGTCACAACTACTGAAGCCCGCGCGCCTAGAGCCCGTGCTCCACAACGAGAAGCCACCACAATGAGAAGCCCACGCACCGCAATGAAGAGTAGCCCCCGCTCGCGACAACTAGAGAAAGCCCACTGCAGCAACGAAGACCAAACACAGCCAAAAAAATAATAAAATAAATAAAAAATTTAAAAAACAACAACAATAAAAAAAAATCTTAAGAGATGAAATCTACTGAGACCTCAAACATTTCCAAATTTTAGTTGCTTCTAGTCTCATAGTTTAACTTTACTCTGATATATACACAGAATTACCATCCAAAAATAAAGTAAGCACCCAATTTGATAATTTGGAAAAGAATGAAGGAAACATAAGGAAACTAGTAGAAACAATAAGAAAACAGAAAAAGAAAGGAATTTGAAAAGAAATCCAAGAGCTTTCCATTGATTGGCTATTAAGAAAATCCTAGAGAATCAACTAAAAACCTATCAGAGCAAATAAGGAAGTTCAGTTAAGTGGCCAGCTACAAAATAGTGTTTAAAATAAATAAAAAACCCAAACTCTTATATCCCATCAATACCCAGTGAGATTGTGTACACACACACACATACACACACACACACACACAATTAATGGCAAAGTTCATCCCACTACCCCAACTTCTCACAGTCCAGATTACTATTAGTCCTCCTGACAGATGTTAGTTGCCTCCCAGCATCCATTACCTTCCTTATCTTTTCTAACAAAACCAGCTTAAAATACTAAATTTTCCACCCTCTTGTGCAGCAATGGATGACCGTGTGACACAGTACTGGTACAGCCCCTGGGTATGTGAGTTTTCCTAACTAAAAAGATGAAGTCTTTTAAGGGTAAGCCTTTTGGTTTTCTCCCTTGGTCTTCTCCCTCTGCTTGCGTGGAATGCAGACATGATTGGCTGGAATTGAGGCGGATGTACTGCAAATGAAAAGACAAAGCCAGCATGCTGATGGTGATGGAGCAGAAACAGAGAAAGAAGCCTGCTTCTCTGATGGCATCACTGAATCACTACACTTGCCCTGGATGGATTGCCTACTTTCAGATTTCTTTTAATGTGAGACATACAAGCCCTGACTTCTTTAGCTATGGTTAGTGGAGTTTTCTTCTATATTTAGTTACATATCCTCCTGATACTGTTCTCTTATGTGAAGACCATAATATAGCCTTCATTTCCCTAAACACAAAAGCAATCATTATTTGCAGATGATAGGATTTTATATCTGGAAGACTCAAGAGAATCAGCTAGAAATATGCGAACTAATTACAGAATCCAGGAAGGTGGATAATTGCAAAATACACATAATAAAATTAGTTTAATTCCATCTCTAGTTATGTTACAGAAGGTCGCAAAAGACCACCAGACCACCACGTGTCTCATGACAAGAAAACGAGACAAAGTGTTTCAGCCAAAATTCAAATTTTCTTTAGAGCCAAAGAGTTTGTATTCTAACCTTGCTATAACATCTCTTATTAGTTTAGTAGTTTGTAGATTCCTTTGGCTTTTCTGAATACACAATCATGTCATCTCCAAATGAAGACAGTTTTCCTTTTTCTTTTCCAATTTTTATGCCTTTTATTTATTTTTCTTTTGCACTGTCTAGGACCTTCAGCACAATGCTGGGCACAAGTGGAGACAGTAGACATCCTTGACATGATCCCAATTTTAGGAGAAGGCGTTCAGTACTGAACCAGTAAGTATAATGTTAGCTCTAAGTTTTTCATAAATATCCTTTATCATGTTACAGGAGTTCCTTTCTATTCCTCATTTAGCTGAGAGTTCTTCTCAAGAATGATTGCAGAATTTTATCAAATGATTTTTTCCTACCTTTTTAAGATGATCAGGTAGGTTTTTCTCCTTCATTTTGTTAATGTGAGAAGGTACATTAATTAAATTTTTAATGTTAAACCAATCTTATATTCCTGACCTCATCTAGTTATGATAGATATCTCTTTTTATATACTGCTAGGTTCGATTTATATTTTTTTGTTTAGGATTTATGCAGTCACATTAATGTGGGATAGCTGCCTGACACAAATGATTGTAAGATGCACCATTATTTTACATAACACTAAGAAAGAAAAAGCTTCCAATTAAGATATGATACAATGCTAAAACAATATCAATTTTAACACAATCTGACATCAAAGATTTTGAAGTATGAAAAAATAAGGGTCTGAGAATCAATTAAACACGGTATATACTTTTTCACTTGACCCTCACAACAATCCTATATGAAAAGAGATAATCCTACAGACAAGAAAACCAGGCTCAGAAAGGTTAACAGTAACTTGCTCATGGTCCCAAAGCTGATAACTGAAGATCCAGAACACAAAGCCATTTTGTCTAGCTCTGAAGTCCATGTTCTTTTCATCATTTTTAATGGTCTAAGTACATCAATTAAAAGCTTGTCAGAGTGGATCAAAAAACAAGACTCAACTATACGTTGTCTATAAGAAACCCACTTTAAATACAAAGACACATATAAACTAAAAGTAAGGGGATGGAGAAAGATATAGCATGCTAACACTAATCCAAAGACAGTGGGAGTAGCTATATTAATTTCAGACGGAGCAGACTTCAGAACAAGGAAAATTACAAGGCATCAAGAGTGGCATTACATAATGATAAAAAGGCCAATACTCCAAGAAGACACAACAATCCTCAATGTGTACGCAGCCAACAAAAGAGCATCAAAATACATGAGGCAAAAACTGACAGAACCTCAAAGAGAAAGAGATGAATCCACTACTAGATCTGGAGACTTCAACACCCATCTATCAGAAGTGGACAGCTCCAGCAGGCAGAAAATCAGTAAGGACATAGTTGAACTTATTAACAGCACCAAATAATCGACATCTACAGACTATTTCATCCAACAATAGCAGATTATACATTCTTCTCAAGCTCACAAGTAACATTCACCAAGACAGACCTCATTCTGGGCCATAAAACATACTTGAACAAACGTGAAAGAATAGAAATCATATGATGTATGCACTCAGACCACAATGGAATTAAATTAGAAACAGTGACATGGGGCTTCCCTGGTGGAGCAGTGGTTAAGAACCCGCCTGCCAATGCAGGGGACACGGGTTCGAGCCCTGGTCTGGGAAGATCCCACATGCCGCGGAGCAACTAAGCCCGTGAGCCACAACTACTGAGACTGTGCTCTAGAGCCCGCGAGCCACAACTACTGAGCCTGCGCGCCACAACTACTGAAGCCCGCGCGCCTAGAGCCCGTGCTCCGCAACAAGAGAAGCCACTGCAATGAGAAGCCCGTGCACCGCAAGGAAGAGCAGCCACTGCTCGACGTAACTAAAGAAAGCCGCGTGTAGCAACGAAGACCCAATGCAGCCAAAAATAAATAAATAAATAAATATATTTAAAAAAAAAAGAAATAGTGACATGGAGGAAATAAGTCATTATACATTTGTTAAAACCCATAGAATGTACAACATGAAGAGGGAACCCTAATGTAGACTATGGACTTTGAGAGATAAGGATGTGTCAGTGTAGGTTCAACCGTAACAAATGAACCACTGTGGTGCATTGTTATGGGGGAGGCTGTGGGAACAGGGGGTATGGGGAACTCTCTCTACATTTTGCTTCATTTTGCTGTGAACCTAAAACTGCTCTGAAAAATAAAATTTAGTAATTAAAAAAAAAATCATACCTGTACTTCATTTAATCTCAAAATTACACTGAGGCCCTTTTTAAAATCCATCTGACAATTTTTACACAAGAGTTAGCGTCTATTCTCTGCCCCACTGTTATCTCATGGGGGCAAAAAACCCATCTTCCCAGCCTGATTAAAAACTCTCTGATGGCCCACAGTACAAAGCAAAGCTTACCAGGCCCCACTCGAGGGCAAGGGTTCAAAAACTCAGCCCCTAAATACTACAGATTTAGGGCAGTGCGTTTCTGCGGGTTCTCGCCGCCTCTTTCCACGGGTATCCAGCAGTTCCTCTAGCGTAAGGCCCAACCATCTTGGGAAACTGGAACAGACTAAGGCGACAGATCACCATCCTCAGTGTTTCATTTTACCCAACAAAGCAGGACTAGACTTGGCTTAACCAGTAGGGTCTCTATTTTCAGCTGTGTGGCTGCAGGGGAACAGCTGAGAACATTTCGAACGTTCAGTACAGCCACTGCCCAGTGCAAGATCTAATGTGTCACACCTAATGAACAAACTTTTGCTCTTCTCCTAGGATCTCACATAGAGCCCGATAATTCTTGCTAGGAATTCATCTCTCCTAGGATTTAATCTCAATTTTATTTTTACCTTATCCCATATTCCCAGCCTTCTAAAAATATATTAGAATTCGGAATCCACAGTAGGTTTGTTGTTGTTTTGTCTTGTTTGAAATAGTCTCTACCCAGCTGGCACACAGGTGGTGAAAAGAAAAATAAAATCACCTTAATACTAGCGACTGTGGTTATAAAACTCTGCCACACAAAATGGGCCCTTTCTTCTCCTTCTCACCCTTCTCGGGACTTTGAGAACTTGCTGGCTGTAGAGTACTTGCTCCTTTAAATCTAGCTTTCTCCACTCCTAGCATTTTTGTTAACCATCCCTCAACTTCCCCCAATTTAATCCCATTTTCCTGGCGCTGAGATGAAGTGGTCTTTACACAGTCTTCCAGGCCACGTCCCCCCAGCACGCTCCCAAGAACTGCTGAAGACCTCTCAACACCAGCAGCAGCCCCAGCCCCATAGGAATAGTTGTTGAATACATAACAACTTCCATTTGTGCAGCTGATTTCTAGGAGTTCTAGACCTTATTCTTACATCTAAAACCACGAGTCACTCAAAGCTTAGGAAAACAAGCAAGTACATGGACCAGTACTCAAATCCTATTCTGAGACAGAGCTGGCCGGAAAATTCCCAAAAGCCCATATGTAAGCCCATGTCATCCATTTCGAAGCAAAGATTTCCTTCTATTCATCTCCATTCTCAGTATTTATATTTATGGGGAGTGATTAAAGAATTAACATGCAGTCAGTTCCACGTGTAGTTACCGGAGAAAATGGCTCCGGCCATTTTTGATCCTTAAGAATCAAGAAAATGTAAGGAGGCGGTCTGAACGATGAGGCCCAAGACATCTGATGGCAAGATAGTGTGCTCGGTTAAGTTCACAACAGTCTTTAATTAGACAAGGTGTTTTTTTCCAAAGACTAATACATATTTACAGGTTCTTTATAAGCTCACATGGCATCATGTGATATGGTTGATTCCTATAAAGAGTTTAAAAACCTGAGCTGCCGTCAGAGGAAGGATACAGAGGAAGAATTAGAACATGGGGCAAAGAGAGGCAAGTGAAGAATGGGGATTTCAAATTCCTTCCTCTCTCAAAGTCATGCAATAGGATTTAGAATGGGAGAAGTAAATTTGCAATTAGGTGGAAAACAGAAACTAAAGGCAAAGAGAAGCAACCTATAAACCATCACCAATACACGAATGTCCCAAAAGACATACTTATCTCAGTGTAAAAGGGAAATGCCCCTGGAGAAAAGGTGAGAAAAGTGAACTTCTTAATCATATGCCACAAATTCTTCCCAGTCCCAAGCCTGCCACTAAAGCTTTGTGACTACAGGCCATCTACCAGCCTCTAAGGTTCACTGTCCCCCTTCATAAAATGAGAATAACAACTACCTCATCCGGTTCTCATGAGGAAGTTCCTAACACAGTACCAGACACAGCAGTTAACATAAATATTAACTCTCCCCTTCCCTTTGTCAACTGGAAAGTGTAAGCTCATGACCATACTCACGACCAAAGAAAGAACTAGACACTAGTAAAACCAGGCCTGTCTCTTCTGGTACCTGGGTACCTGCTAAAAACTCAACCTTTATTCTGAAGCAGAAAGAGACCCTGCCAGAGTGTCCTTTCTGCTAAGGATTATCAGTAACGTTCTACTTGAATTCTAGAAAAGCAGAGGAACTCAACAGAGATCATTTGCTCCTTTTCTAAGCTAAAGGCATCTTAAGTAGAAGGCATTTTCTACTCAATATTCTTAGAATGAGTGGTTTGATTTCTTGCCGAAGAAGCTATATTGAAGTCATCTAATATTCACAGGTCCCTGGATTTGCCTCTCAACACTAAAGCTTTCACTCTTGTTCCTTAGTCTGGAAGCCAAGCAGATGTGGGAGAGCAATCCATGCCACTTCTATCTCTTTTTGGAAGATCTACTTCTTCCAGAAGACAGAACGGATCAAGAAGACAGGGAAGAGTGCAGCTGGGCTATCTTAAAAGTAGGGCTCATCCAACCTGAATGCACTGGAGCTGAACATGTAAGCCCTGTGATACTTTCCCTAGACCATCTCCCCCATTGATTCAGCTCCCAGACACCAAAGATGGCTTAATTTGCGTGTTTTAGCCTTATCTGAAAGAAAAATTCTTTCAAAAATAGATGCTACTTGGGGCAAGCCGGGAAGAGAAAGGGGAAAAAGAGCTTGAAAGTAGGGAAGGACTCCGCGAATACTTGTGGAGTGTGCTCAGATGTTACGATCTCCTGCCCTATGGGAAGCAAGAAGGGACAGAGGAGGAAAAGGGGGCAGCCTGAGTTGTGTTTCTTGACGTGTGACAGGCAGCTCCTGAAATAGAAAGCCATAGGTTTCAAGTCTCAGGGGTATCACCTTCAAATATGTCAGGGTTCTAAGGGTGGATCAGTTTTCCCAACTGCTGACACCCTGCTGTGAGGAGAGATCCCAAGCAAAACACAAGCCTCTGACTGGGAGCCTTTGAGGTGGCAGGAGCCATGAGGAGTTCAAAGGCAAGGCCGGCCAATGGCTTGTACCTCCAAGAGCCGTGGGGGTGAAAGGTTACTAAAGCAGGAGCCACTGACCAATAAAACTGTGTTTGGTCAAACCTTCTCAGCAAAGGGACTAGAGATTCATTTCTCCCGTGCCCCGTTTCAGAGTTATCCAGGCCTCTGAATCCCACTGTTCCCTAGGTCAGATCAGGGAGCTTCTTTAGTGATTAGCAGCTGACAAGCCCTGCCTCCCGGTTGGGTCCGTGGACTAGCTAAAAGGTGGATTGGAAACCTTTAATCAGACTCTGTCATCAAAAATAAATAAATAAGAGCACGACTTGGGTCAACCAGTTGTAAAGGAATCTGCCTGGGGTGAGATTTCCCGTGTTTGCTATGCTAAAATCAGGAGAAAGCATAAGTTTGTTTGATCAGAGAAGGTAAATATAAAGCAAGTCTCACTGCAACAGACACACTTGAAAGGCCTCTAGCCCTTTTAATTAAGACACACACACAAATACAATGTGTGAAGGGACTGAGGACGGGACTTGAGGGCTCGTTTCATCCCATGTCATGCCACATTAGGGCCATGTTCCCTCTTCCATCTGCTTCCCATGTAGTAACAAGTCCAGAGACGGCCGAGGAGCTAGTTTTTGGCAGGTTCTTTTTTTCTGGCTGTGGATACTAACTCACTCAGCAGTCAGGTCCCATGGGAGCTCTTCCACTGTCCCCACACATCCCCGGAGGAAGAGGAGTTGAGAAGACTGTGGGCCCAATGCCTCTTATCACTGTGCCAGCTGACCAGGGGCACGTGGGCCCCTGTAAGCCGCCTGCGTCTGGGAACCTCCTTCTTCTGATCACATGTTATCAAGACAAACTCTCCTGTTGATCCCGAGTGGAAACTCCAATGTACGTTCCGTAAATTGGGACTCTGAACAGAGGGAGAAGTTTGAAATAGCTACACCTGCTATGTCAGTGGTTCTCACTTTTGTTTCCCCTGCTCTTTCTTACCTGGATGATGACATATACCTATGAGTAAGAATAACTGAGGTTCATCATGGCAAGGACTCTCAAGAGAAATTCATGTCCCCATCCCCCACCCCAGAAAACATTTAAGAATCTGAGTGGGAGCAAGAGGGTTGAGAGAACTCAACCCTCAGTCTGCAGCTTCAAACAAAAACTCAAAGATCCCTCTAAAATACAAATGATATAAGATCATCAAAACCTGGCCAAATTAACATGGAAATTAAAAATACTTCAATACATATATGGACTTCAAATACTTGAAGACAAACCACTTGCTCTGTTTAATAAAAAGTATTGGATTCTGAAAGATAATAAGTGACCTGCTCACCTCCTATTAAAGCCTTATCAAAAGGGGAAATAAGTGCACATTTAAATACAACAAATTAGCCTTTAAGTTACAAGGAGAGAGAGAACTGTATCGCCAGAAATGGTTTACATGGAGCTACTTCTGCACCAATCCTGGTCTGACCCAGTACTAAAGGTCTTTAAGTCAAATTGAATGTAATAAACATACATGATTGTTGTCTTACATTCCGAAGAACAGTAGCATGGAATTACAAGGTTAACTGTGTTATTGTAAAGTAATCATGCAACTCCAAACTCTCTCAACCTCTTCAATGCTGAGGGAGATAGAAAAATATATAATAATCTATATTGAGATGTATACATATAGACAGAAATCTAATGGATCAGTTTGACCCTTACTGAAGACCTGACAGTAGTGAATTCTTTACCAAATGTATCAACACTTGATAATTTACAAGTTACTGTTTTGTAAACAAACCTAGATATTTTTCTAAATAGGTATATAATGAATTCAAACCTGCACTATGTTTCCTGTAATGAGCAATTATTTCTCAGAAATGCTTCACAAATAGTCCCACCCTGTAGGAAACCAGCCCCAAAGAGTCAGACAATCCTTATACAGGCTGAAAATTAATATTTAACACTTTTATTAGCGAGGCCATTTCCGGAAGCAATGCCCCATATCGTGGACTCGTTACAAGGGATTAACCAACCCATGGTTAATTCTAGAGACGGTTCTCCAACCGGTGCCCAAAGAGGAAACTGACCATTCCACATACCCACACCCCTTGCAAAGGCTGTATGATGAAGACTGTTCATCATCATATATTTACTGAGAATTTCCAATATATTACTTGTTAGATACTTTTAGTAAGCTTATTAAAACTGTACCATAAGCAATAACATCCAGTCCAGTAAACTTCTTAACTAATTCTAGGATATCAATTTGTCAGAAATGTACAAAAAAGTAGTTCTGTTGCTTTGGAGTTTGGGGCATTTTATTTTGTTTTATTGCTTGTTTGGTTTTTATACCTAATTACTCTCCCCACAGGAGCTACATGAGTAGTAAAACAAACCAGTATTTTTTACTGTTTGCTCAATGAAAATCATCAATCCTAGATCAACAGCTATATCATTTGACTAACTTACTACAAAAATTCCTTGCTTTTGCCTCAACCTCAAGTTAAATGACTATTTTACCTTGAACACACTTGCAAAAGTACTCATGTCCAAAACTATTCGAAAAAGGAAAAATAATGTGTTTGTGCCAAAAGGGTGCCGAGCAGTTAAAAATATATGTCCACTGGATTTTGCTTATCTCTACTACCCTCTTCCTAAAAGCTTTAGTTAGGAGAAGAAGAGCAGACAGATATAAAGTAGATTCTTGGGGCATAATGCACCCAGCCAGCCGTCTGGAATCAAGGCTGGAAGGCTGAAAGCAGAAGGAGGGTGAGGATGTACTTTTTGAAACGCCTGGAAAAACATTCTGGTCAGGAGATGCCAGCGATTTTGAGGCTCCATCAAGCCACTGGCCTGGATCCAGGTAATGGTTTTTCCTTGCCCTCAGCTGTCTGCTGCTAGAGTTTTCCAGCGAAGAGAGAAAGGAAAAGTGGTGGAAGAGAGGGAGGAGCAGCTTCCAGTCCACCTCTCTGTAACCGAGAGGGTAAGAAGGGCCAAGCACTGCGGGCTGACATTTATAGAGGGCCTGGCGCTTCCACAAAGCAGTCTGGGAGGATTACTGGGGGTTAGCAACCTGGTCTAAAAGGGGCAGTGAAGCAGACTGATGAAAGTCCCTTTGAATTCGCTAACAGTGATGCCGTGGGCACAGAGACAGCGAGCTGGAGCTGGCAGAGACGCGTGAGCGGAGGTCTAGCCAGTCAGATGGCCTTTAGGAAAAAAGCTACGTTGTAAAGCTTGCTCCCTTAGCCCTTCAGGGCTGCCCAGCTCGCCTGCTGAAGCCTGAAAGCACAAACTACCAGCCGAACGGCATTTCTCATCAGGGGATAAAAATAAAAGCCCTTGGAAAACCCTCCCTTGCCTAACCCTGGCTGCCCTGCCCCCACCAACCAGGAGCCAGGTATCCGGCCAAGGGCGAAGTTCCGGACCTGCAGAGGTTAATCATCTTGCTAGACTTTTCCCTCCAGATCACCGCTGTGCTACCCAATCCCTTCTGCCTTGCATTTTTCTTCAATTTTAATATCAGAAGTTTCACACGCCTGCCAGAGCTCCTGGACTCGGCAAAAGGGCCCATATACCTGTCAGCAAACTGATAAGAACTTTAAAATGACTCCGCAGGGCCTCTTTATAAAGAAGAGCCAAAGAAGCCCATAAAGAAAGAGGGCAGGGGCCACGGAAACCAGCCGCTCACACTGTTTTAACGTGGCATTAAAATGAGCTGCAGATTTATGGCAGTGTTTTAGCTCCTGGCCCAAGTCATCTGGGGATGAAGCGCTCGTCTCCGCTCTCCAGCGGGATTTCAAATATGGGATGGAGCTGACTGGAAAGGGATGGGGGAAGGGCGGCAGAGGCAGCAGGAGGAGGAGAGGGGAAGGGAAGCAGCAGAGAACAAGGAAAACCATATTCTTTCATTCTCCTTTCAGTAGGAGGTGAACAACAGCTATTCCTAAGAGGTATCTGACCGGTCCTCTTAAATTCACATAAAAATTTCCTTTATTTTTAGTACGTACCTAGTAAAACTCTAGATCTTCAACTGTTCACCACCCAAATGTCAATTCTGATTTTGACTTTTCTCTTTAAGCTTATTTTTTAATCTTCTAGTTCAAAAAATGAATAAATGATCTAGCAGAGAACATGCTCAAAGGGGGGGTAGTAGGGTGGGCAGAGACTCAGTACGAAAACTTTTCTCATTGGAAAGGGGAAAAAGTAATAGTACTTTATCCAAATGTGCCAATGAATTTTTTTTCTTTAAGGCCAGGTAGAGAACCACTGATTTTCATAAGCCATCCTGATCCTGACAGAAAAACAGAGAGGTGACCCTCCCTCCATGCCAAGATGAAGAAAGTACACCAGACCCACAGGAAAAATTTCTGTTTCAAGTTTCCAAGCCCAGAAGCAAATGCATAATACATCCACGTTGGTAACTCACTGTGGTTCCTGAAGACCAAGCTCCACACCAGGAGGCTCCTGCCAGTCTCAAACACAGACCCAGGCGGAGCGCTCCCAGATGATGGCCAGCAGGCAGACCAAAATCTAGATGCTTTAAGTCAGTGATTTCATTTAATCAACACAATTGCTCTATCGTATTATTATCCCCAGGTCTGAGATAAGAAAATTGATGCTTGGCAAAGCTAGGTAATTTGCCCACATTCACGAAGTTGATAGACAAGACACCACAGCTTGGGATGCAAATTCAGGTCTCTCCGAGTCAAAAGCCCATGTGGTTTCCACTACCAACACTTCTCAAACTTTCTGGACTGGGACCCACACTAAGAAACATACAAATACATTTTATACTGCAACTCACCATGCGCATTCATACAAAAGAAACAAAGGTTTCAGGAAGTATTTACCCTTGCTATGTCATAATTTAGTATCTTTCTATTATCTTTCATTTTTAAAAAATAAAATGCCAGTCAAGACCCACTGAACTGACTTCATGATCCACTAATGAATCATGAGACCCTCAGTCTGGAAAATACTGCAGTACCCAATGTCCCCCTTTCCCCCAAAAAGTCATCGGCTGGGATCAGAAAACCTGGGTTCAAGGGTAGGCTCAGCTCTGACCCTAGCAATTCATTCTCAAGATCACTTGAACTCTAGGGTTTATACATCATTTATAAAACATGAGAAAGGGGTTGAATAATTTCTAAGGTCCCTTCCAGCTCTTTGATTTTTTTCCCTCAATCTCCTTAATCGATACTGCTTTCCCCTCTCATCACACATCCTTTCATTACTCTCCACTTGTCAGTGACCTTCCCTTCCTTCTAACTCCCTACGAAGTTCTCTGCTCCTGGGATTCCAATTCCCCCCCTCGGGCTGCTCCATCTGACCTACCGAGTCTTTCCCACAGAAGCCAGCCTCTGGGAGAAGGTCAGTACCTCTCAGAGCATCCTCTCTCCCTATTCGAGGCCAGCCAGTCGTGAAGCCCCCTTCACCTTCTGATCTGTTCCTGACTCTCCACAGTACGACTGAGTGACAGCACTTCTGGCCTCTTCATTCATATACTACTGAAAGTACGCTCCCCAGCACCGTGATGGCCTTTCTTACAGACAGGATCTGTGTCCCTCCCTCCCTCCCTTTTCAAAAATCTCCCTCAGTGTGCCCATACCATTCTAGGAACAAAGCAGGTACTCAATACATATTCATTTGACGGGTTTGCACTATGAAATCAAGGACTCTAATTCTCTAGATTTAGAGAATATTTAGGTGGGTTGCTCTAGGAAAAGTCGCCAAACCAGTTAAAATTGGCATCACAATACAATAAGCGAGCATTTACAGACGGAGCTCCATCTACTACCCGTGATGCTCGCCATGGACAAGGTATGCCCAGGTTGCCAAGGAAAGCAGCTTTATGGTCTCTCCATCTGGACTGTAAGGATTTAAATCTCAGAAGCTATACAAAATAACTGCAAGTCAGCCCATACCTTAAAGACAGGGAAATTTATTTACAGGCCCTAGTGCACTATAAATTTGAGACAGTTCTATTAAAATGCTTTTCTTGGCTTCCCATCAGATACTTGACAAGAGTCTTTTTCCAATAAGGTTCTTAATACTGAAGTTGAAAAAAAAGGTAAGTTAAACACATAAAAATGCTCTTCCTTAAGAGTTTCGATTAAATGAGTCCTTGTTTTATCCTACTTTAAACATACATTGACCGGTCTCCTTCACAACATGGATTTATACATTCAGGAAAACTCCAACAGAGTATACAGTGCTACTGAAACAAAATTATGAAACTCAAAATATCCCGTAATCACACTCTTCCCCAGTTTCACAGTGGGGGGGATAAGAGTGACAGACATTATAATATTGATCCTGGAAATGAGAAGTGAAATCTCTTCCACATTCTTCATAACGTATTTCCAGGGATGTGTCCAGTCCCAAGTGTCTCAAGCAACCACGTTTTGGGGAAGATTATCCCATAAGCAGTTAGCCTGAACTGCTTCCTGGGAAGGGCATCCTGATTTTCAGCCTCGATCCAGGCCACAAAGCCTTATAATTTGAATAAAGTTGTGGGCAGCAAAAGAGTATGTTCCCTGTCTGTCCCTTACATATTGTGTGGTCTCGGGAGGATCACTTTACATCTCTTCTCTTCAGTTTCCTCACATTAAAAAATTCGGATTACTCCTCTCGCTGCCTATCTCACTACTCTGTTTACAGAGTTTGCTTTGTAAACTGTGTGTGTGTTGGGGGGGAGCAGGGGGAGGGAGGGAGGGAGAAATGGACACAGACTGCTAGGTAGCCATCAATGGACACAACAGTCAAGCCACCAGCATAGGGAACCCTCAGAGAACACATCCCTCTGGACTGCTGAGGCTTCTAGATACCCGAGGGTTTACACCTTTGAGTGAATCACAAAACCTTCTTAAAAAATAAAAACAAATATTTTACATAGAAAACTTTATAAAATATTTTACATGAAAGCTAATATTTTTTAAAAATATATATATGCTAAACAAAATTTAAACCCTCACTTAAAGACTGCAGGGCATCACCAAGAAGAGCCATTTCTGTATCTCCTCAGTTTGAAGATGCCCATCAGTAACATCTTCAAGGGGATGAAACAGAAACTACATTCAATGTTCAAAGTGATGGGAAGACTCATTTGGATGCCAGAAATCCAAAAGATGAAAAACAAACAAACACACGCATACTTCTTTGAACCGAGGAATTCCGCCATCTTACAATGACGCGCCCATATCGTGAAGCGCACACGGCGGTCTGCATACATCCAAAGTGCTGAGAGTTCTATTTCTAAAATAGCTTTTCCGTCTTCTCTATTCATGCCTGACTGGCAGATGACCCATCTCACAGACCCTCAGGTGTAGTCTTTCTCTCTTTCAAATTTGTCACTTTTAGACTACTATGGCTATGGAAAGCGGCTAATTTAATGTGCTGAAATCACAGCCTCCTGTCGGGGCTCTCCCCTGAATAAAATGCATGAGCTCTGGTGGACACACACGCACTTACTGTTCTGTGGTCTCTTCTGCTCTCTCCTCCGGCACAGCTACACCTAACTACAGTCCTGCTAGGTGAGGGTACCACAGTTTCTTCGATGGAAGTGTTCTTTTTCCTGATCAGCCCATTATACCTTCAAGTACTCCTCCATGGCACAAATATTTGGTAGGCTTAGTAGGAAAATATGAAGGCAGACTGAGATGGGTCAGTGTAATAGACTGAAAAGAAACGGATATTTTAACTTAGCCAAGCATTAAAGGAGAGATAGAGCAAAGAAGATGCTGAATGTTTCTGCCACCTCAAAGGCTCCCAGTCAATTGAGTACAAAGAAGAGTTCAAAGGCAAGGCAGGCTCCTGACTTCCACCTCCTAGTGTGGCTGAGGTTAGAGGTCACTGCTGGTGGAGCCACTGACCAATAAAAGAATGTTTGGAAACTCCGCTCAACAGATAAACTGGGGATCCGTTTACGCCTTCCCCCCTATCCACACAAACAGTTCTAACTATACAGTCCAGTGTCTATTCAGCCCTCCAATATCCCAGATTGCTTTCTTTTCCATTGTGATTCAAAGGGAGACTGGGGATGTGAATGTTCCGTATGACTATAGAAAAATACTTCTTCCTGGTTTCCAATGTGAGAAAGATGGTTGACGGGACTCCTCATCTTTAAGGCTTACATCAAATGCTACCTTCCCAATAAAGCTGTCCCTAACAGCTTTAACCCGTACTTCCGCCCATGTCAGACCCCTGACATCCTTTGGGAAACGTGCACCGTCTTCTCAGCTTTCTTCAGGCTTATTCCCACACATCCCCAAGATGGCTGTCAGGCCTCTGTGGGTGGGGATCACAGGTTGCTTATCATCTCCCATCATCTCCCCTTGGGGGAAACACATAATTAGGGCTGCACTGAATTAATTAACTAGTTAATTTAGCTCACAGGACAATTAAAGGCTGACTGGTGAGTTGGCTTTATACTGCTGTAACTATTAACCTCTCATTGAAGGAACTGGTTTTTAACTTAACCACAAAAAACCCCATAAGCCACCCCAGCTCTTTCAATGCCATATATGCCAGTACTGCTGGCTGTTCGCCTTTAGGGGTAGATGACACAGATGCAGGTTGTACTTCAAAAATCTTAGCTTGACCCCAGCTCTTACTTCAGGGTCTAGCCCTGCATTTAACGTTATGGCTGCTTCACTAGCGCATCTAAGGTCAGGTGGAAAACTTAATTAGGTTTCCTTGTCAGGCAGAATATCCTTCTCTCTTGGTACATCCTAACTCCCGAGTCATGTTAAGGATTTTCACCATGTATTCATCGATCAGATTATAGCCCCTGAACTCTAAGCTGCAAAAAGTTACTGCAATACCTTCGTCACCAAGATCCCACCCCACATCTCTGGGGTCAATTCAGAAACTCTGGCTCTATTCCATTACAGGAGAGCAGAATCCTGTGCTAAGTGCAGGAAGGAGCGGGTCTCGAGAGAGCGGCTCTGAGGACAATGTCAACGTAGCTCACAGCACTTAGGACTTCTTGGAAACAAATACTCAAAAGGAAAATCAGTCACTTAAAAGTGGATGGAGCCCTCTGCTGGCTACAACTGTCCACGCAGGCCCTTGAGCCGGTTCTGAGTTGCTGAGCAAGAAAATCAGACCCTCTGTTCCTCGGTCTCAGCTCATTCTAACATGATCAACCAGGGGTTCCAAGGTATCAGCTACCGATGCAACAGGTTTTCCCCTAAAAGTTTATGCCTGTCTTACAAAAAGACTCAAATTTGACCTCCCTAAAGAGAATTCACTAAGGTGTAAAAACTTTTCAGAACCAAGAGTGTGCTATTTTTTCAGTTACTCCTGCCAAGGTCAGATTAAATCAATGGAGGGTATACAGAAGGCAAAATGACAAGCATATTCAGGAAAGGACAAAAGAGAGAGATGATTAACTATCAATAGAAAAGTGGTTCCCAATCACAGAAATTTTGCTCCATGGCGGGCATTTGGTAACGTCTAGAGACATTGCCAGTTGTCACAACTTGGGAGACAGGTGTACTGCTGGCATCTGGCAGCTGAACTTATTCATCCTTTATAGCTATCTGGGAATTGCTTCAATCAGATAATCTCACCTTTAGTTGAGATCAGTCCAGTCTAGAAATGTGAGGTTGGGAGAAGAAAAGAGGTCGTTCTGGAGATGTAGAATATTCAGAGAAAGGGGAGCAGGACTAAACGGGGCATGGCAGCAGAGTGCCAGAAGGTCTGAAAACAGCACAGAGAAAAGGGGCATCAGCAAGCAGAGGGAGGTTTAGAAACGGGAGGCAGGAAAGTACCAAGACTGCCTTTATCCTCCAAGTTGACATAATGTAGGTTATTCACCACCAGAGACAGTAACAGGCCCTCATGACAGGAGGTGGTCATGGGAAAGAGATGACCACTTAATTATTAATGTTGTCAAGGACAAGAGTTTCACAGCGTTTTTTAACAGCTGAATGGAACATGAGAGATGTTCTAGCCAACGCCTTGATTTCATAAATGAGGAAAGGAAAGTCCAAGGAGCTTTGGTAACTTGTCATGGTTGTATAATTAACAGGGACAGACCCAGGGCTCAAACTCGAGTCTTTTGACTCCAAGTGTGTCTCTTTGAACCAAAATAACCTAAAAGTACACTGTTTTAAGTAACCTTTAGTCATTCCATCTCAACGGTTCTATGATTCCAAGCCTGTCACCGAAAAGGCCGGCCAGGCTCGTCTCAGACCTATGGTTCCCAAACCAAGCTCCCGGAAAACAAGGGCATTCTGTGAGCTGACAGTGGGAGCTCTGCTTGGGAACTAAGTGATTCTCTTTCCAACACGAAGGTGGCCGGGGGGAGAAGGTAACCGGACAGAACTTGCTCATTTTTACCTACCCAGTGTTTTCTTAGCCTTTTAGACTAAATCTAGAAAAAGATGATATCTGATTTAGCAGATGATTTTCTATTTAATTATGTTAACAAATCAAGATGCCATAAAAAGAAACACAAAGAGCATAAATACCAGCGCCCTTCAAGGAGCATTTTCTTCTACATGAGTTGTAAGAATCACAGGTTTAGATCAAGAACATAGAGATCTCTAGACTGACTTTCTAATTCACTAAAACTCAGATGAGGTCAGGAGTTAAGTAACACACGGGGAAGCCCAGACACTTAAAACGAACATGGGTGTGCTATGAAAAAACTTCAGGGAGGCTAAACTCAACCTGTGATTTGGTTTCAAATCAGAACACCAAAATGTTTTACAGATGAGGCTACTGAGGGCCAGAGGAGGCAGATCCTTGGCCAAAGGCACAGAGTTAGTAACTGGGCAAGCTGGCATTCAACACAGGCAGGCTGGGGTAAGAACCTACAGACTTCATTACTGTGTGATGTGTCATCTCTTTGGTTTAAGAAGCTCGGTACCAAAATAAAGAGGGGGACTGACCACATTCACTAACTCCCTCCTAAAACCCTAAAATGACAATTAAGGGGAATTTTTAAAAATTAAGGCATAATCACTGAAAGATAAAGAGAACGGGGGAGGAGATAACAGCAACAAAATGTGGAAGTGGAAAAGCAGAAGGAAAGGTGGTAGCTGACGCTATAGGCCCAAGAGAGCGCATCCTAGATCAGCTGAGAAAAATCTGGGTTCCGCTGCAGAGACTCAGGGGAAAAGGCAGTGCTCAGGGCAGGAGGACAGATGGAAAATGTATTTAAGAAGCAGTTAGAAGCCCAGAATTCCTCCCCATTCCACACACAGCTGGGTGACTGCCCTGCCCCAGCCCAGACAGAGGCTTGAGGCTCGTTCCTGGGACAAGGTTAGACACAGGGGTGCACAGGGCAGTTACATCCTCAACGCTGAGAGCCCTCCAAACCTCTTCTCCAGCTCAGCACCTACACAGATAATTTTGATAGAAGTAAAAACTTGTTAAAATCCATTAAAAAAAAAAAAAAGAACTAGAGAAAACCATAATCTGAAAGGATACATACACCCCAGTATTCACTGCGGCTCTGTTTACAATAGTCAAGACATGGAAGTAACCTAAATGTCCATCAATAGATGAACGGATAAAGAAGATGTGGTGCATATATACAATGGAATATTACTCAAGCCATAAAAAAAGCATGAAGTAATGCCATTTGCAGCAACACGGATGGACCCAGAGATTATCTTACTAAGTGAAGTAAGTCAGACAGAGAAAGACAAATATCATATGATATCACTTATATGTAGAATCCAAAAAAAATGGTACAAATGAACTTATTTACAAAACAGAAACAGAGGGACTTCGCTGGCGGTCCAGTGGTTAAGACCCTGTGCTTCCAATGCAGGGGGCGTTCGGTCCCTGGTTAGGGAACTAAGATCCCACATGCTGCGCTGCATGCCACACAGCACGGCCAAAAAAATAAATAAATAGAGTGGATATATGTATGTGTATAACTGATTCACTGTACAGTAGAAACTAACACAACACTGTAAATCAACTATGCGCCAATAAAAATTTTTTAAAAAAAAAGAAAGGAAAAAAAGAAATAGAGACAACATGCACAGTACCAATACTGGGATAGTCTTTTTTCAGTTTTTAACTTGTTTCACATTTAAGCCCAACTAAACTTCTTTTGGGAGAGAGAAACGGCAGAAGGACTAAACAGGACACGTGGTGGATGCGTTAGACAGTGGAGAGCAGCCCAGGGGAAGGGGCATCAGAAAGTAGACGAGAGACCTGGGAGGGGAAGAGGGAGGGTGTGCGTGTTCTGGGGAGAGGAGGGCACCTCCTAATCACGAGGGCCGCTGAAGGGGGGATCCAGGCCAGCTGAACCAAGACACTCTCGGGGTCAAGCCTCCTCAGAAGCATCACCCTGAAACGTGCTGGCTTCCACAGCCACCTCAGTCACCAGAACCCTCACCTGCCGTGTAAACCACCTTCCAGAGAGGGGCAGCTCTGCGTCCTGAGCACACCGCTGAGGTGTGACCCTAGCATCACAGCACGCTTACCTCAGGAGCATTTCTGAATCTCTGATAGTTATTATTCCAGACCTTACCTGATGCAACTCCCTAACGCTGCTTTCCTCTTTTAAGTTTGGCTGGTCAATGTAGTGGAGGAAATAAATCCCACTCCCGCACTCAGCAGCCATCGCTCTGTACCCAAGCAGCCAGGGCTACTCTTCCACGTCACCCACGCCCCCTCCCCCACAGGGCTGCCTGGCCCCTTACCTGTCTCTGCATTTCTTCAATCTGTCTTTGGGGGATGCTCTGCAGAATACTGTACACATCTGACATCTTTTCTTCTGGCACAGCCACAGATGCTCTAGGGACAAGAGCAAAACAACTGATGGACGCGCAGCCCTGTACACAAAGCACTGCTACGTACATTTCTTGTTTAATTCTCACAAGCAGAAGCAACAACACCCAAACTAACCTCAGCCCCACAGTCCTTGCAGGGAGTAGTCCCTCTTCCTCGCCCCTTTCTCAGGGCTGACCAGCTCCATCTCTCAGCTCCCCAGCACCACTCCATTCCTCTCCCATCCTCTGTCCACTCCCCACTGTGCTTCAGCCACACAGGTACCCTCTCAGTCTCCTGAACATACCACACTCTGCCGAACCACAAGGGCTCTGCGCGTCCAATTCTGCCTACGTGCTACTCTTCTTCACTCCTCACTGCCCGCTCCGAATTAACAATGACTCTTCTCCTTCAGCTACATTCCCCAATCCATTCATTTCCTCAGCATGTATTTATGGAGCCCCTACTATGTGCTAGGTCCTGGCAATACCACAGTGAACAAATCAGACATGGAAGGCAGGCCAGGGAGTGAGAGGACCAGGGGAACACCCGAGGGAGAGCATTCCAGGAGGAACAATAAACAAAAGGACCTGAGGAAGCAGGGTGTCGGGAACATTCCAGCAACAGCAAGGAGGCCAGTGTGGCAGGAGCACAGTAAAGGAGGTGGAGAATACCAGGCAATGAAGAGAAACAGGGGAGGGAGGGTCACAGCAAAGCCTCTGGGGCCTCCCTGGCCATTTAAGGACTTACGCTTTCACTGAGATAGAAAACCACAGAAGGGGTCAGGAAGGCACGGCACGATCTGGTTAGGTTCCAACAGGATCATTCTGCCTGAAGAGTTAGAACAAACTACAGAAAGCAGGAGCGGAAGCAGGGAGAACAGCTGGGGCCCCTTGCAGGGTCCAGGCAAGGGATGCTGAGAGAGAGGAAGTGATGAAAGTGACGAGGGAGCAGAGCCAGCAGGACATGCCACCAGATTAGAGATGCTGGGTAAGGGAGAGAGGGCTCGATGACGACTTACCCTTCATGGATTCAGCAGAGTTGGTCATTACATTCGTCTAGGTTAATTTATTAAAACCTGAGACCCCCTCCGCCCACTAGCCTAGTCCATTAGGATGGAACCATGTCTGGTCCCAATCACCAGCATACCCGAGCACCTGGCATATTGCCTAGCACAATTGCGCTTAATAAATACTTGTTAAATAAGTAAATGATTTCTACCATACAGATGGGAAAACTGAGGCTCAAAAAGGTTAAATGATTGGCAAGATCACAAAGCTAGCCAGGAATAGAGCTGGTTATCTGAACCCCAGCCTTCTGTCTTCAAATCCAGAGCCCTTCCACCACTTATCCCTAATTACAACTACCCAAGCACATCTAGATCCTCGTAGGAATGAATATCTTCTCAGACTCAGCTCAGGGTCACTGCCTCTGAGAAGCCCTACCCGACCCCACAGCCAGCAAGGGTATGTGTCTCTTCCTCCCCCTCCAAGCATCCCATCCAGCCAGGGCCGCATCTCAGCTCTGCATCTGGTAATCACTGGCTTACTTGTCTATCTCCCACCACTGGACTAAGAGCTTCTCGGAGGCAAGACCTGACCTTGATCATCTTTGTATCCCCATACGCAACACAGTACCTGGCAAAGAGAGGGTGCTCAATACATATGTCCACAGATGAATAAGTGACTGGAAGTGGCTCATCACTTCTCCAGGACACAGAGAATCACACACCCTCCTCCTCCAGGCTGAACTGGGCTCCCTCCCTGTTCTGGGTTTCCAGAGCACCCCCTGCATGCATCTGTTACAGCGTTTAGCATACAATACTATAATTGTGAGTTTGTCTTCCCCACTGGATTCTCACCTCCTTAAGAGCAGAGCCTGTATTATTCACGGTAGGCTTTCCAGTAAATGTGAGATAAATGAATGTACACATGAATGAATGCTACTTAAATTGTTCAAATACCTGTGGTGACCAGGCTTGAACAGGGTATCAAAAAAGGTGGGAGGGGCTTCCCTGGTGGCGCAGTGGTTGAGAGTCCGCCTGCCGATGCAGGGGACACGGGTTCGTGCCCTGGTCCGGGAAGATCCCACGTGCCGCGGAGCGGCTGGGCCCGTGAGCCGTGGCCGCTGAGCCTGCGTGTCCGGAGCCTGCGCTCCGCAACGGGAGAGGCCACAACAGTGAGAGGCCCGCATACCGCAAAAAAAAAAAAAAAAAAAGGTGGGAGAGGAGAAAGCAATTAAGCATTTGAGGCAAAGACAAGCCTGAGAGGTATGTACAAAAGGAACTCGTTTTCAAAAACCTTTAACCTCCAATGTCCTGGGGAAATGAAACAACAAGAGACGAGCAGACTACTCCATGAAGCACAGCACTGACAGTCATGTCCAGGCAGGACGCACGCGTGTCCATTCATCCACTGGGAGTGTTTCTAAGCTTTCACCCGTGTGCAGGCGCTCTGCCTCCAGACAGCACTTCATGCAAATTCAACAGACTCTAGAGCAGTGGTTCTCAACGGTGGCTACAAATCAGAATTGCCCATGGAGCTTCAAAAGTCCTGAGGACAAGGCCCAGGTATGTGTTTAAAAGTTCTTCAGGTGAGTACACTCTACAGTCACAGCTGAGAACCACTGCTCTAGGTCAAGGGTAAACAGCCAGATGGTAAATATTTTAGGTTTTGCAAGCCACGTAATCTCTGTCATTTTAAACTACAGTACTCAACTCTGCCACTGTCACTCAAAAACAGCCGAAGATCATGTGTAAATGAATGGGTATGCTGTGATTCAATAAAACTTTATTTACAAACAGTGGCAGCCTGCCATATTTGGCCCAAAGGCCTGTTGGCCAACCTCGGCTCCAGGCCGACGGACTAACTTTCCTTATGGAAAATATAGCAAAAACAGTCTGAAGGAGTAGTTCTCCAACCTAGCTATGCGTTAGAATTGTTGGGGGGACTTTTAAAATCTAATCCATGCAGGATTCTTGGTGTAAAGTTTATCAGAAGGTAACACCCACCTCTTCCAGTCAAGAACTTCAGAGAAAGGCAAAATGTAGGAGTCTGCAATGATAACTGGGATACAGCCGGCCCGCAACACGTCACTCAACACCGCCTGGCCCAGCCGAGCTCCTCGAAGGACCACACAAAAAGTAGCCTCCTGCAGGAACACAGGCAGAGGGAGGGATTACGTACCAATTTCACTGATCCACTTACTCTGATCCCGGCAGACCATGAAGTTCTCTCAAGGGCTGAAGCCAAGCAACACCAAAAATGTTGAAAGGTAACAGGTCACACCAGTAAGACTGAAAAGCTTAAGTGGCTGCAATGTTCTGGTTTTCCACTCTCCAGTATCAGCGCAATGCCTCCACTGCTGGCATTCTGAAAATGTTCACAACACACGTCTACGTCTTCCTCTGGACACTCAACAACGTCACTTTGCAAGGGCTGGATTCTTTCAGTCCTAGTGTGCTGTGTACACACACTGTGGCACAGTGGCTGCACAGCGCTCAGAACACTTACCTCCGCCTACCTTGTTATAGAATTATTTGATCTGGGCCTATCAGTCTCCCTAGAGGACCCCCTAAATAGAAAGTATCAAATCTCCTTTTATCTTTCTACTCCCTATGGCATCTAGAAGTGTGCTTTGCATATAGAAGACATTCACTTCATGAATGCAATGCCTTAGAAAACGTAGTAAGACAGATATGTTCTACTTGGAAACAATCCATCGAACAAAAAGCAAAATCTCAAAAAATTTCTTCCTCGTTCACTGCCTCAAACTTGTACTCGATGTGGGACACGTTTGGGAAAGTGAGACATGTACACGAGAAGAAACAGCTGCAATAAGTCAACCAAAATAAGAAAAGACCCCATCTCTCATACTCAGTTTCTCCCAGTTTTTGCCTCTTCAGGAGGAAAAAAAGTTAAAAAACAAAACACTGTTTAATCTTTAAAGCTAGAGAAAAGGAAAGTTCAGAAAAAATATGAAGAAACTCAACATGCCAAATTCCTCCGGGGATAAACCAGAAAACAGCAAGAGTGGAAAAAGGGCATCAGTCATGGTGGAGGCGCAGGTGGACAGCTCAGCTGGCCCCAAAGAGTCGGTGTCCAGATGTGCACACACGTGCTGATAACCATTTTTCCTGTCTAGACAAAGGTTACTATAAATACTCGTGCTCACATCACCACTGTTATCAGTCAGACATTCCAGAGGAGATGCAGCACTTTTTGAAAGAAAGTATTTTAACAATCTCAGCATGGGCCAGTACTCTTTGGAGATTAAAAAAAAAAAAAAAAAAAAAAAAACACCAGCTCCTTGATATTTCTCCTTGAACTAACCTGTCTGTATTTTAAATATTTAAGTGAACAAAACTCAATTTCTCCTTTCCTAGCCTCCAGGCCCTTGCAATGTGAAATATCCTGCTTATAAAACATCCCCAAAAGGACTACTCTGCTTCTGGTTATGGAAGCCCTGCCACTTCCACAATACCAGTAGGACATGCTAAGGGCGGCAAAAACACCACGAGACAAAAACGGTAACAAAAAATAAAAACCTCCCACTCAGGAAAAGCTGACCATGGCCTTGCGGGTTGTCACAGTCAGAGGATACAAGCTGCACCTTCGAGAAGGAAGTTTCTCTGGGCTGGATTATGAATACAGTGATAAAAGCAAAATACATATGCCTGCTTTGTCTATGTGGCTTTTCTATAAATCTATGGGATTTGTGCTTTTGCAGTAAGATGAAGATCTGAAAGGAGTAGGAACGCTCACAGGCCAAGCAGCTTTGCACAAACAGTACACAGATGCCAAAGCTCCTGGAGGTCCATGGCTGCAGTGAAGAGCACTCTGTCTTCCTCTCCCCTTGGGGAGTGCTGCTAGCTGAACGTGGGAAACACCTGTCTGCTGGGGTCAGTTTCACCTTGCGGATGTGACCTGTGCCGAGCCCCGAGAGAGGAGCCGGGTGGCACTCACCTGCAGCACCTGTGGGTAATCGAAGACCTGGTGCTTGTGGCAACGCTTTCGGGCAGCGGGGATGCCCTCGGAGAGGTTGGTGCACTTGTCCAGGACTAACGCCGCTTCTCCGTGTCTGGCCTGGAGGGCGGCCAGCTCCTCTCTGTACTCGGGATGCAGAGCCATCTGGGACGACAGGAGGAAGTACCGCCGTGGCCTACGAAGGACAAAACGAGGGACTGGGACCTTGCAGCCGCTGTGCGAGTCAAGGTGAGACCAACTTTGTTATTAAACTTAATGGCAACAAGCATTTTCTCACCCTTCTTTATTCACATCCTTGACTTTTTGGGAAATTATACTCTGCGGCATTGTTGAATATCTAAAATATTATACAGTCTAAGAAAGCAATCTATGTCTCATTCACATGCTGAAGCGTCATGCCGTCATTAAAGATTTCATTTGGGAAAAGTTCTTAATGTTTTGAGGAAATGCTTATAATATGCCGAGCTAAGGGAACATGCTTTACGTGTGGGTGTATGTATATGTGTAAAGACAGAAACGGACTGACTGGTTGATTATTTGGAAGAACATCAAATGTTGCCATTAGTTCTATATGAGCTCTCTGCTCTGAAAAGGAACTGAGAGCGGGCTGCATCCTTCAAACAGGAAAACAAGGCGTCTTAATGGACAGCAGTGGCTGTGAAAGCAGAATAGGTGAAAGACTGCTTCCGGCTGTTGGGTGGCACTCTATGCCACTCAACATCCCCATCCTCAAGGCCACAGGGACTCGGGAAGACCAGACTGGGCACTGAGAACAAGTGGAAAAAACCATCTTCACCAAGGGATAGAACCAGTCTTAACATCCGGATAGCAGGAAAATGGAGTGAAAGGAGGACTTCCAAGAAGCTAGCGCCACTTTAATCTCCACGAGAGACAAAACGTGAGCACAAAGTGAGTAAGCCAGGAGTTGGGGGAAGACTCTGGGGAGACCAGATGGTAAGTCATTCCCTCCCGCAGGCAGACAGGTTACAGAGCATAAACACGACATGGGCTGAGGGACCAGCAGGGATCACTGTAGAAGAAAGGAAGAATATAAAGCAGGTTCCAGAGGAAATGAAACCCCCATCAGACCTAGAAGCAGGACTCACTCAAATCTACCTCAAACTGGTACAGACCGGGGAAAATACTGAACGTACACCTCTCTAGGTACTGCCACCAGGGAAGATAACAGGAAGCGATGCATGAGGAACAACCCAAAGGCCACAGTCTGAACCCCACTCCCCATCCCACCGCTTTCCTTCTTGCTTTGGGAGAAAGAAAGGGTAATTGTTTTGTTTTTCCACGGTTTCTCAGGCTTATCTGGAGGGTCCAGCTGGAGAACACCGTATGCATCCACCCATGGCCAAAGAATAATCATTCTCTAACGGAGCAGGTGGCACCTTCCCAAGCATTACGCTTCATGCCCACAAGACCCAGAGCAGTGATTGAGAAGGTGAACACTCTCCCTGCCAGCAATTCAGCTCAACAGAGCAGCAGTCACCATAGCTGTGCATGGCTCTCAAATCCTCAGAGCCATTTCTTCTGGTCATTTCTTTCTATAGCTGAACTAAAAGCAAAGGGTATTGCCCACACCACAGGGAGGAAAGAAAGGGACAAGCAGATTCCCTAGAACTTCACTGCCCAACAGCAGTTAGCCACGTGAGACCATTTAAATCTATTAAAATTTAAAATCCAGTTCCGCAGTCACATTAGCCACATTTCAACTGCTCAACAGCCATATGTGGCCAGTGGGCACCTGACAGCACGAATACAGATCATCTCCTCGCTGAAAGTTCTATTTGAGAAAGCTGCCCTGGACGGTAGTGCAGACCCAGAGCCCGGGGTAGAGGCAAGCAGAGGTAAGAGAGATGTGGAACAGCAGCCCGTCAGGGAGACAGTGTGGATCAGCTGTAGCGACTGGTTTCGCTCATCCTGGGCAACTTCCCCCTAAATCACGTTTTATTGAACAATACACTGTATATTTACAGCCAAAAGTATTCCTTCTAGCCACTGAAACAGACTCTTGAATTCTACTCCCAGCCCTGAGCCTCAATTATTTTTCTTTTGTAAAAGCAATTTTAATTTTCAGAGGGATGACTTATGATGGGAAGATCACATACGGGGAGCACTCTCAGATCATCCCAAAGTGAAGACCGCCTCCATTCAAAGTATTTCTGTAATCAAACTTGTCTGTTTAAACAGGAGGAAGATTTACAGTCAAACTCTCAAGACAAGCATGGAAACCACCTTAACAATTAAAGCCATTTGAAAATGAAATGAACTGTCTTGTGAGGTGCTGAGTCCTTTTTATGACAAATCAGAAAACTTTTCATTAAGAAGTAACAGCAAAAGGTATACATTAAGTTAGAGCTGAACGGCCTCTAAAGGTCTTTCCAATTCCCAAGACACTGGTTCTACGGTGGATGTCCTGGAGCCCTGGGACTCGCTGGATATTTCTGGAGATTTTCTATTTAAGCAACATAAAACTGGTGCTCCGGGCTGCTAAGAACAAGAATAAACATGCTGGTATCCAAGGGGGTGTCCATGCAGGAGGAGGTAAAGTGCTGGAGTCCTGGAGGGAAGAGGGTGCTTCTGCACAGCGGGGTGGCCCGCCCACAGGGAATGCTGAAGTCTTAGTGGGGGGAGACCTTCTACTTGGGGGAAGAGCAGGGAGGTGGCCTGGCACAGGGTACGAGATCCCTAAAAGAGTGACAGGGGAAGGGGTAGAGGTAGTTATGGCCCCCCAGCATGGGATGCTGAGACCAGGTGAGGTTAGGAGGGCATCCGGGCAGCCCAGAAGACTGTTAGAGGCCCGGCAGGCTGAAAGCGTGGGGAAGGGTGATGGCAAGAGTAGCATCACTCCAGTGCGGGCGGCGGTCAGACTCAAGAAGGGTGAGGAGGGTATCTGTCCTGGGGTGATGGGGAGAGCAGGAGCGCTACATGAGGGTCAGAGTCTGAGTGGGCGTGGAGAGGGTATCTGTGCAGTGAGGGGGCAGCGGCAACAACGCGACAGAATTCTGGTCCCATACAAGAGGGCTGATCAGATAAGACACTGAGGATAAGGGGAGCCAGATTTCTCACTGTCAGAGAAGGGAATCACAAATATGTAAAGAGAGGGAATTCCCTGGCGGTCCAGTGGTTAGGACTCCACGCTTCCACTGCCGACGGACCAGGTTCGATACCTGGTTGGGGAACTAGGATCCCGCAAGAGGCGCAGTGAAAAAAAAAATATATATATATATATATATATATATATATATATACACATATGGAAAGAGAGAAAAACCAGAATGCCCCTGCAGTGTTGGATGGAATTGAAGATACCGATATGAACGCATGGTTTTCAATACACGTAGACACAGAGAGAGAGAGAGAGAGAGAGAGAGAGAGAGAGAGAGAGAGAGAGAGAGAGAGAGAGAGAGGGAGAGAGAGACCCATCTATATAGACAGAGAAATAAATACAGATGCTAACATGTGGTGCTCAAAGAAACTCTTGAGTAAAGAAAGGCTCTGGGTTGGATTTCGCTGTTAAGAACACAGTTCTATTTTTAGACATTCAGCCACCAGGCTCCCTGGGTCCCCACCTACCACTACCATTTTCTACATAAATGTGCAGATGTGAACAAGAGTCTAAAAATGTTCCCCCTGCCTGCATGCTGGCTCTCCCTGACCCGGCAGATGGCTGGTCGATGGAGTAGGCCCATTTTAGTTTTAAGCAAACAAAATCTTAAGGTGGATTTGTTTTTCTTTCAAGGACTAAAATTACCAGCTATGACTTTCATGTTTCCTCCCAGCAGTGCTGATATCGAAGCTTAAGTAAAATCATGCTGAGAACTCGAAGTCTCCCTCAATAGTAACAGTTGTAAACTCCCAATTTAGTTCCTTTTAGAGAGAAAATGACAAGAATTCCAGCTGAGGCCAACACAGCTGTGAGAAGAAGCTATCAGTAGCAGCAGTCCTCAGCTTCCCATTGAAAAATATTGAGAGAGATTTAAAATAAAAACAAGCCTCTTACTACTCTATGCAGCCCTCAAGAGGTGTGGGAATTCCCTTAAAAAGCAACTCTCACAAAGAGCAACAGATCCCAAATGTTGCCGCGAGGTCACCCACACTGCCTCCTCCCAAGTCCCTGGAAAGTGTGATGAGTCTGGAGCCTGTCTTTGCTTTGCTTTGCTTTTTTCCCCCTTTTTTTCAGAGGGAGGGGAGTGTTGTTTGTAAAAGAAACACAACTGCAGGGCCAGACTGCAAAACCGGTGGGGAAATGGAGAGGGCGGGTCTAAGTCGGGCTGTAGAAATCCACCCCTTGGCCAGCAGGGGGAGGACCACGCCCATCGCAGCCTTTAGTGTCCTCCTGCTACCCTTGAAGGTACAGCGCTACTCTATCTAGTTACTGAACATCAGAAGTTTAGAAATCAACTGCAGCCTTAAGCCATCTAAAGATGTTAATTTCAGCCTAGTTATACACAAAAATTAGAGATTAAGTTACCAAGAAAACACCACCGAGAAAACAGCCTGTAAATCTTTGAAACTACTCTCTGAAGGTAATTACTGTTCGGAGTGGTTTGCTCTCCTTTGTTTCAGCTTCACTGAATCTTTTCCTTTCGGTATGTTTTTTTCCCTGGATTAAGTCTAAAGGGAAGTGACAGTCCTAAACCAATGTAAGAGAGCTAGGGACGTCCCTGGTAGCGCAGTGGTTAAGAATCCGCCTGCCAATGCAGGGGGCACGGGTTCGAGCCCTGGTCCGGGAAGATCCCACATGCCGCGGAGCAACTAAGCCCGTGCGCCACAACTACTGAGCCTGCGCTCTAGAGCCCGCCAGCTTCAACTACTGAGCCTGCACACCACAACTACTGAAGCCCACGCACCTAGAGCCCGTGCTGCGCAACAAGAGAAGCCACCACAACGAGAAGCCCGCGCACCGCAACAAAGAGTAGCCTCCGCTCACCGCAACTAGAGAAAGCCCCATGCGCAGCAATGAAGACACAACACGGCCAAAAATAAATAAATAAATTTATTTTAAAAAGAGAGAGAGAGCTAGATTATACTCAAGAGATGACACGATAAAGACAGTTTCGTCCGAGCAGTCTTAAGAAAGAGGCCCAGAGGCAGCTGAGCCGGCCTGCCAGACTCGCTCCTCACCTGCTCACACCCTGTCTTGCCCAGGCTTTCTCGGCCGCAGCACTGCCAACACTTGGACCCAATGAGTCTTTGTAGTGAGGCCTGCCCTGGGCATCATAGAGATTTAGCGGCATCGCCGGCCTCCACCCACTAGATGCCTGCAGCACCTTGTGCAGAGCAGAGTTAACACAGACTGACGGCTCTCTTTTTCGAAAGGCTGGCCCTCAGCTGGTGCACAGAACTTCGATTTGGGGGGAGAACTGTAAGGATGGCTCACTGGGCCCAAACTGTACAGACAACAGGGTTTATACTGAACACCTGCTTTCCTTCTGGGAGCCTGGAATTATGCACAGCACGTGCTACGCAGAGACTGCCCATGGGATTCGTTCCCAAAAAAACCCTGGGCGCTGAATCTCTAACGAGCTTAGCTGGTGGGCAGCATTTCACACGGTTGTCTCAACTTGGTGTTGGGGGAAGTAAGCCCCTCCTGTGTGATGCCAAGGGGAGGGCACCCTTGGAAGCCCCTGGTGTCCCCGGACGTCACCCCATGTGCCTTTGCTCTCTGGGGACTGTGATTTACATCCTGTTGCTGTAATAAAACATAGCCACGAGTATGACTACACACTGAGTCCTGTGGGTCCTCCTGCAAATCATCAAAATTGGAGGTGGTCTTGGGGATGGACGATGGACGGGAACAGGTCATTAGTCTGATGAAAATGAGGAAAAGGATTTCCAGACAATGTTTACAGCCCAGAAAAACTGAGAGAGCAAAGCTTATTATAAGGAAAAAAAAAAAAAAAGCTAGAGATGGAGACAGTGGTCATGTAGTCGAGGGTCTTGAAAGACATTTTAAGGACTCTGGGCTTCCCAAGAACAACGTGATGCCAACCGTCAAACTGGAGAACCGCGAGACCAGAGGCAGAAGACCACAGAGGAAGCCATTTCAGCAATCCAAAGGAAGGACGACAGTCGCCTGGCACAGGGTGGGTGCAGAGAGAGGGAGAGGTAGACAGAGCTAGAAAATATTGAATACGTAGGATGCAGAATCAATAGGACTTCTTATTCTGATACAGGAAGTAAGGGAGAGGAAAGAGTTGACGACACCACATAGATTTCTGATTTGGGAAGCCTGGTAGACAGCACTCAAAACTGACTGAGCGAGAGAGAGAACTGAAGGATCAGTAAAGTTGGGGTGAGGCAGGGAAATGGCAGACTCAAAGACCCTGGCCTGTAATCGATGCTTTGGCCCTCGCCGGCATCTCCCAGCACACCCTGCTGTGCCGAATGCTCCTCACCCTGGTCCTTTCTCTGGAAGGTCCACCTCGGCTGACAGCGGACTATAGACAGGAATGCTGACGTCGTAGCCTTGCCGGTAAGTCCATGTAGAAAAGCCACCACCAGCCAACAGAGCCCTGAAAGCAAAGGATTTTGTCAAATGATGAGAAAGAGAGAAGGTCTTCATTCTGATAAGCTCTGTGGAAAGGGGTAATTGAATATTCATAACAATATCAACCACAGCTAATGTTTACTAAGTCCGTTTTCTACAAAGGCACTGTGCTCAATGTTGTACAATCACACCTCCTGGACATCAGCTGCATCCTGTTCCTGAGTCACCACCCTTCCTCGGGGTCCTAAGTAGTCTTTCCCCACTTTCTATGTTTTAAAATACATCACAGCCAGGAGGACTCCCTTTGAACAGCCCCTCTGTCACCTCATTCAGATCCCATTCACCTCTCCCAAAAGTCATACCCAACTCTTAAACACACTTACAATAACAGCAATAATAATAGGTCTGTACAGGACAACTGGCTGGGGAAGTCACTTACCAACCCCACTGACTGGAATCTCAGGGGACAATGGACAAAGAAAGCAGTGGTGACGGCAAAGTATCACATCTCATGTTGCCTACACCCCAGCCTCTCTCCAATTCCCGCCCCGAGCAGTTCTTTCCACTGTCATCCCAGAGCTCCGTGTGCATCGCGTAACCTCTACCAGCTCTCACCATCCATTCCAGCTACTCAGTCTTATTAACGCAATTCCGTCTACAGGAAGCAGAATCCAGAACTGGACATTTAGTGCTTCTCTTGCAGTCTGTATGCATGAGCTTTTATTCTCCTTAGTTAGAAAGCCAAGAAGACTCTGTTTTAATTGGATCCAGCAAGTAGTACAATGACACTTCATCAGAAAGGAAGCAGGTGTATATCACACCAACTTTTACAGTTATTCTGCCCCTGGGGCTGCAAACCCATCAAATCACTTACTGGGGCAGAGTGATGCCAGTTCCATGCACTGCACAGTCTGAGCCAAAGTGTATGAACTGAAAAGCCACATTCTGTGCCATCTTGATTGCTACCAATCCCCTCCCTGCCCTGATGACAGCCTACATTCCCTTCTAACATGACCAGTGTAAGTTCAAAGATTTTCAAACCACCCCTGGAAATCCCAATGTGTTTGTTTAAGCTTTAGGAAACCAAGAATTGGTCAGGGAGGTAACGTGCAGGCTAAAAACCTCTCCAGCTGCCAGTCCTCTATGTAAGACTCAGTAACTAGCTTTCGTATCAACATACGGTCTTATTTTTCTTGAGTGGCATTCAGCAATGAATCCGTCCAACATGAATCTGGGTGGGTTCCATGACCATGATGGCAAGCAGACTGCATGGGTCCCCACAACCTATGTGCAGAGAAGCAAACACTGATCCGACATACAGGCACCAAGCAGTCCAGGTAAGCCAGGGTAGTGGGTGATGAGGTAATTACACCCACACCCCAGAGGACAGGAGCATGTGTATGTAGTGAGAAAGGAAGCAGGTGTACATGATGCCAACTTTTACTGTTACTCTGTACCTGGAGCCCCGGGGGTAAGGGAGGGGGTTAAGCACTGGTAGGAGGAAAGCATGCAACCCGAAGCATGTCTCCTGCCACAGATCACACATGTGCAATCTGGTGTGTGATCTTAGGAAGAGTCACCACTGCAATTAGTCAAACAACCCGCACACCGGCCCTGCTGCTAAGACTTCAACTCGAAGTCACTGTATCTTCTTCTGCCAAGCTTTCCCTAACATTATAATGGAGAAAAAATTGTAAGCCTCCCTTGTTTTACAGAACACGTGTTTTACATTGACTGAAAAGTAAATTTCTGAGAAGCACATTCTGTTTTCCCATTATGTATCCCCAAATCAGAGATCCGTTCCAAAGCCGCAGAGACTGAATACAAACCTTGCAGCTAAGAAAGCATCACTATGATGACCACACTCACACCAGGCGTTCTATCACTGCAAGTGTCACCAGAATCTTCAGCACTTTCCGGGACTTCCTGACTCAGGGACATCACCGACCCTCCTCCTCTCAGCCTGGCCTCGTGGACTCAGCATCCCTACCCTGGGTCTTTCCCAGACGCTCTCACAGCTCGCCTCCTCCCATGTGAGTATTCACAGAGCCTGAACACAGTTCGTCTGCAAGTGTATCTTTTGCTTCCTTTTAATCAGGCCCGCAAATTCCTCAAATATAAAGCTTCACGTTTTAGGTTTTTCAAAAAGAGAAACTGACCAATTCTACTGATTATCGTTGTTTGTTTACTGACTCAAACTGTAAAAAAAAAAAAAAAAAAAAAAATTATGAGACAACTACATTTGAGCAATGGCTAGATATTTGGTGAATATCTGGTGGTATTAAAGAACTACTGTTAATTTTTTTAGGTATGATAATAGTATTCTAGTTATATATATATATATATATTTTTGGCTGCATTGGGTCTTCGTTGCTGTGCGTGGGCTTACTCTAGTTGTGGTGCTACTCTTCGCTGTGGTGTGCGGGCTTCTCATTGTGGTGGCTTCTCTTGTTGCGGAGCACGGGCTCTAGGTGCGCGGGCTTCAGTAGTTGTGGCATGTGGGCTCAGCAGTTGTGGCTCGCGGGCTCTAGAGCGCAGGCTCAGTAGTGGTGGCGCACGGGCTTAGTTGCTCCGCGGCATGTGGGATCTTCCCGGACCAGGGCTTGAACCCGTGTCCCCTGCATTGGCAAGCGGATTCTTAACCACTGCACCATCAGGGAAGCCCCTGTAGTTACATTTTTTAAAAAGCTCTTATGCAGAGCCTCAAATGAAATGTTTACAGATGTAATGATATAACATCTGGGATTTGCTTCTAGATAATCTAGCGAGGAGCAGGTAGGAATACAGATAAATCAAGTTGACGACATCACAGCTGGACAGTGGGTGTGCGGGGCTCACTGTACTGGTTTCTCTTCTTTTATATAAGGTTAAAAGTTTCCGTAAGAAGTTTAAATAAATATACACCCATACGAAAGTAGAAATTTGTGAGAGATACGTGCAAAGAAAGGATAACAAAAATCTAAGGTAGTAATAAAATTATAGAATGTGTCTGAGAAAACAAAGATCAGTAAAGTCAGACATTGAAGAGGTACAATTTGCTGTCATTTGACTTAAAATAAAATGGGTATGTGAATATATACATGTGTGTGTTTGACTATAAATCCATCAAATAAAGACTCGAAAAATACAGTGTTTGATAACAGTGATTACCTCTCAGTAAGAGAGTAAAAAGAGGAGGATTTGAAAGCATACTTCTACTCTTTGTACCCCTGCATATTGTTCTAATCTTGTACCAAGAAGGTATATGTGTACCATGCATAGGATTTTTAAAACCTGAAAGAGAAAAGCAGATTCAAACAGCATAAAAGATGTATTTTCTGAGCGGACATTTGCTTCAGTCCTGGTCCTTGCGTTTCCCTGAGTCAAGTAATTCTTAAATAATCACACCTAGGACTTTAGATTTCAGGGGAATCTTAGAAACAGTCTAATCTAGCCTGTTTGTTTTCTAATTTCTGAATAATCAGATGTGCAGCTCCTGCTGAAACCATTCTACACTCATGGCTCTTGCCTCCTCTGAATCCAGAAGCAAGGACAAAGGATAAGAAAAATTAACAAACAAATCTACTATCCTTACCCCACCCAGAAGACTACCTAGGCTTCAAAATGATATTTCTCCCATGGAAAGATAAAGGAGGACTATATGATGATTCATTACTTGCTACAGGATTGTCTATAATCACTTACAAAAAACACATGCACAGGGAAAACGATTTAACCTTCCTGACCCTTAACACCTAAGTACCAGCAAGGACTTACACTCTCTCCTGATTACTTGACACTTTGCTGCAGAGAAATGAAACCCCTTTTAACGTGTGCACTTGATAAAAATAAAATACTTCTCCCATGCAGATACATATACCAAAATGTCAGCAAAAGTGAAATGTCCCAAACAGAAATAAGCCCTTCTCAAAACAAACCCAGAGGGGCTTCCCTGGTGGTGCAGTGGTTGAGAGTCTGCCTGCCGATGCAGGGGACACGGGTTCGTGCCCCGGTCCGGGAAGATCCCACATGCCACAGAACGGCTGGGCCCGTGAGCCATGGCCGCTGAGCCTGCACGTCCGGAGCCTGTGCTCCACGACGGGAGAGGCCACAGCAGTGAGAGGCCCACACACTGAAGGAAAAAAAAAAAAAAAACAGAACCGCAGGTGAAGACATTGCATTCCTAACAGCTCTTTCCCTTCCCTTCTCTACCCTCTAAAGTATTTCACCTTCCCAGAACAACCAAACGCATAGAACAGCAGCCCACTCAGGAACACTGGGGCTGAGAGCCAAATCAGGGATCACCTTGCGTTTAGATGGTTTCTACAGAATTTGTGTGGCCTGACTGCCCTCTATCGTCCAAAATGGTTCCTACACCAAAGTTGAGGAATGGTCCTGGGGTGTGTCTTTTCTAGTGATAATTGTATTTCCAGATAGAAACTCAATACTGACTCTAGATAATCACTTAAAGCAAAGAGGGCTTAGATTTAATCTTCTGGGGAAAAGCAGTACTAAGTGTAGATTTTCATAAATGACAATGCTGGCCTCCCACAGCTGGCCTCACCTTTTTCAGTAACAATGATCTTTTAAGAGTTAAACATCAATAAAGTTAAACATCAACTGTAATAAATAATAAACATCAACTGTAATAATGATCTTTTAAGAGTTAAAGATCAACTGTAATAAACATCAACTGTAATAACTGTAAGTTAGTTATAAATGAGTTCATATATGAAATTACAATAATCCTCTACCTTGAGTATTGCCCCGGACCCACATGTTGGGCCCAAACTTTCTGCTCTCTTCAGACCCTCGAACCCAGTGATGGGAGAGGAACCTTAAGCGGCACCTCCCTCCTGAGTTTTCCAGGAGGTGGTGCAGTCAATGCACAAAAGGGCCAAAACACAGTAAGCAACTGCAGCCGTGACGTCATGGCCGCCCCACACCGGATCTGCCTGTTCGGAAGTGTTATTAGGAAGGAAGGAAAGAAGCCCACTGACTGAAACAACAGAGAGTAAATGGTACTCAGAGTGCCCTCATTCCCCGGATGTTACGGGCTCCAGTTACACAGCCACGCCCTCTCCCCTCAGTAGCTGCGACTCTACCTCTGGCAAATGCTCCCAAATGCGGAGAAAGCTGACACAAGCCAGTGAGGAACCAGGCCGTGCGGGGGCTGGAGGAGAGGTTACGCTCAGGAGAGCACAACCCAGACTAGGAAGACAAGACAAACTTTAAAGATGCCCCGCTGGGACCTAAGCTCCAACTGGTTTTCCCCAACAGACTTAGGCAGGTCTGATGCTTCTAGGTCTTGAGGAGGAAAAGGCCTAGGACAATTCTCCACTTTAACAAACAATTCTGGTTACAAAGTACGTCCCAGTGGGCTGAGAAATATGATTTCTCATGAACGAAAGGGTCTTGCATTTACTTAATCCTCAGAACCCTATCACGGGGACAGCCCTAAATACACCTACCTGTCTCTGGGGACATCCAGGGCCGTGTTATAATCTGGGGGACCTCCAGGCAACATGTTGAACAGGAGGTGATTGGTTCCTCGATCCCACCTATTAAGAAATTAAACATGTAGGAGAATTCACACATCAACTATGAAGAAACAAAGACAAGTCAGTTTCTGGATGACAAGTAGTCTCCCCAACCCATAACAGGGCCTCTTCTCAGGAGTGCCTGCAGATCCCAACAGTGCATCAGGCACTGGCCTGGCTCCTTGAAAGTAAAGCTGGGGGATGTGCACTCCAAGCTTGTGCACTACAGAACTGCTTATGCTAATGAAAACCTGAACGCTACCTGAGTGTTCACCATTTGGTTACAGAAACAAAAAATAAATAAACCGAAGGCCAGTTAAATACATTAGGGAACATGTACAAAATGGAATACTATACAGCCCTTAAAGTCATGTAGAACCGACAGATGAAGATGAAATTATCTGGAAATACATTCATGATAAATGAAGGGAAAAAGGCAGCAAGAGAACGTGTTTTGCTGTGTGATCCCATTCTGGACAAAAATGTTATATACACATCCATAGGTATATATACTTTATACAAAAATGTATACATACATGCCTATGTTTTATACAAAAATGACTGAAAAGTAACAGCAAAATATTAATGATCATCTCTTAGAGGCAGGCTTATGGAATGAACCTTACTTTCTTCTTTTTGCTTACCTGTATTTTCAGACTTTTTATAGTGAATGTATATTATGTGAGTAATAAAGAAGGGAAAAAAGTGCTTAAATTTCAAAGGAAAAGCATGGGAAGCATCCTTAGCTTCTAAACGTTAAGAGGCTGGGAACCCACAGCAGTGGCACGGGAGGGTGGTACAGAGGCCAGGTGCCCAAAGCACCAGTCCTCCTACAAGTCAGTCGCTCATCCACTCACCCCCATATGAGATAAGAGACAAGCAGGCAGCCGGACACCAGCTCAAGAGAACCACTGGCTCTGCCCCTCCTTCCCTCTAGCTCCTGGAAGACCTGCTGTGATACCTGGAGAGCTGGGCCAGCGCCTGCGCCGTCTCCTTCACGCGGAGCGCGTTCTGGTTGAGCAGGTCGATGGACGGGATGAACAGGCAGGCCCGGGCGATGTCCTCGGTGTAGTAGTCGCTGTCTGCGACGGCCGTGAGCAGCTCGTTGTACTCCTGGGAGATGGTGCTGCTCACTGGGACACCCGCATCATCCACATACTTTTTCAGAGAGTAAATGTACACCTTGATCTTGTTCTTGGGGTTGAAGCCACAGCGGTAGACGTCGAAACATGTGTGCATTCTGCAGCTGAGGTCGCCGCGCTCGGGGACGGGGCTGTCGGCCGGCAGCCTGACCACCGGCACGTCGCGGATGCTGCGCTTCTGCACGCTCCAGTCGCTTGAGGACTCGATGGAGTGCGGCCAGAACTGAAACATGCCCGTGGCGATGAGGCCCAACAGGACGATGGAGAAGAGGGTGATGTAGTAGATGCGGTGCTTGGTCTTCATTCTCGGGATGAGGGCAGGACCCCGGATGTTGTACTTGACCGAGGCACACATAATGACCCAGAGAGCCTCTTCCTCACACTCCTGGTTACCAGGGGAGAAGAGAGAAAAGTGAAGTTTTTAGGGTGGCAGATGACACTTGAAAGGACCGTTCAGCTTTGAATCTACCTCTTTTCCTTAAGTGGTCTGATGAAATAATGAAAAGGGATTTTTGACCTGTCTTATAAATAAATAAATGTGTACATATGAGAATATGATGTATTCAATATTACATACTTAATATAAATACTGTTAACATAATGTAAAAATATTACTATATTCTATAGATATATGTTCTCTGAAAGCATAAGCCGGTAAACGCGTGCGACCTAGGAAGAGGGGCACTGACCAAGGAAGAAAAGTCAAAAGTGCAACAGCTGAAGACAGTTGCTTTATTTCGCTTTCAAATACTTGCCTAACATAAACTGATGCTTCATCTGGACAAACTGAGGTTTCGTTCATTGTACTAAGGCCTGTTTTCATTCATTCATTCAACCCTCATAGAGGACCTAAACAAAGAAGAAAGTGGAAACCTACCTTAGAGGAATTTATATGCTAATGAGACACAAAACCATAACAAAATGCGGAATGTAAAAACACCACTAAGAAAATATCAAGAAAAGGCCAAGGGGTATTAGAGAAGCTTAATCTTTAAATAAAATATATACTGATGTTTTGTAATAAAGGGATAGTTGACACATTTAGATGGAAGGGAGAAATGAAGAAACAGGGAAGGAGGAAAGGAGAGGTGGAGGGAGGAAAAGAAAGGCCAATGAGGTAGACCCATTTCTAAAGATTGATGCCAACGATTCTTCCCACTGGTGAAGGTGCACGCCACTCGTCCAACCAAAAGGTGGAATCTCTTTCCCTTCCCCCTGAATTCGGGCTAGCCTTGTGACCTGTTTGACCAAAAGAACGTGGCCGAAGTGAGATTCTGGGGCTTCTGAGTCCAAGACTTAAGAGACCCTGTAGCCGATGGAAGCCAGCCGCCACGTTATAAGGAAGCTGAGCTCCCAGCTTAGGGCAACCTCAGGAAGACCCCAGGGGAAACTATGTGAAGCAAACGTGAACCAGCCCCGCCAAGCTCTGTAGAGATGGCAGAATCGCGAGCAAATACATCATGGCTGTTGCTGTGGCTGTCTGTAAGTTCTGAGGTGGTTTGTTATGTAGCAATAGATAAAGAGCCAATAAGCATCACTGACAGATACAAAGAAAATCCTTAGTCCTCAGCTGAAAATGCAGAGTCCCCCTGCAGACCACAAATTAAGATCCTTACCGAACAAGCCCGACACCTGATGCCTAGCTACCGTGTGGGGAGGGTAAAGCCTTGAGTGTGACTGCATCATCTGGCACAGACACGCTACTGCAACAAGAGACTTTAGGACTTCAGCATTCCACAGGTCAAAATCCCGATCTTCAAAATGGCCTCATTCGGAAAAGCTATTAATATAAAGGGAAATAACTGAAAAGCTCATAGAGGTCTATCTTAAGGTTTATCAACCATTTGCACTATAGCTAAACGGAGTTCTCCCCAGTCATGCCCACACTGTAAGACTGCTTCCTTCCTAGCCAGCAGGGTCTCGTCAAGCCTTGAATGTTGCAATCATCATCAGCTTTTTGGGTAAAATGTGCTGAATGGTCATGAATGATTTCAACTTGTATCTCTCTGAGACCATGATCTGGAACATATCAAGAAACGTGCTTGTGGGCTTCCCTGGTGGCGCACTGGTTGAGAGTCTGCCTGCCGATGCAGGGGACACGGGTTCGTGCCCCGGTCCGGGAAGATCCCACATGCCGTGGAGCGGCTGGGCCCGTGAGCCATGGCCGCTGAGCCTGCGCGTCCGGAGCCTGTGCTCCGCAATGGGAGAGGCTACAACAGTGAGAGGCTCGCGTACCACCAAAAAAAAAAAAAAAAAGAAAAGAAATGTGCTTGTCATGGACTAATATATGAAAGTTCATACATTTTAAGCTTAAAGATTATCATCTTTGGGGTATATACATTAGCCATTCAATATACACTAATGGATTCCATGCCAGAAATGCAGGCACAAGAGCTATTTCACTTTTTCTGTCATTCTAACGATGAACAGGATGTTCGTAGCCTGCCCCCAACCCCTACTTACACCAGGCCCACCCTATCGTTTTCCTTCTCTCCATGCATCTCTCCTGGAGCTAGAAAAGAGGTCTTGGGACAAATGCACGCAAGGAGTTGCACTCTCCATATACCACGTGCCAGAACTGCCCAACAGGCTCTCAAGGTGTGTCTATATCCTGAATCAGTGGTTCTCAAACACCCAAATGATAAGAAGCACACAGGGAGAGCTTGTTAAAACACAGAGTCCTTAGCCCCAGCACTGGAGGGTTGTATTAGTAGGTCTAAAATAAGGTCAAAGAATCTACCGATTTAGCAAGCCCCTTGCATGTTTATTTTATGCAGCTAGGTTTGAAATCTTCACTAATGTTAGACAAACTACCATTTAACATAGTAGCTTTTTTCTTTTTAAATTTATTTTATTTATTTATTTTTGGCTGTGTTGGGTCTTTGTTGCTGCATGCGGACTTTATCTAGTTGCGGCGAGCAGTGGCTACTCTTCATTGCAGTGCGGTGGCTTCTCTTGTTGCAGAGCACGGGCTCTAGGCGTGTGGGCTTCACTAGTGTGGCACACAGGCTCAGTAGTTGTGGCGCACGGGCTTAGCTGCTCCACAGCATGTGCCATCTTCCCAGACCAGGGCTCGAACCTGTGTCCCCTGCACTGGCAGGCGGATTCTTAACCACTGCAACACCAGGGCACAGTAGCTTTTAAAACTTTTTTTAAACTAAAACCTATAAGACAACATTTTATATCATGACCCAATACAGACATAGATGTTTATGTATAATATCTGAAATAAAACAAATATATCACAAAACACTATTTTCACAAAACAATGTTTAACCTTAGTACACAGTATTAGCCACAGAACATGTGATGAACACTGTGTTCTTCTATTATCCTATTGCTTCTTAAAAATACTGGCTATAACCTACTAGAGCAATAATCCACCAAGGTAGTATCCACATATGACCTTTACAATTTTCATGAGCTCCAGATTATAAAAAAACACATTACCACAACAAAATAAATCCAAAGATAATAGAAGGAATTAAGTAATAAATAAAAGCACAGAAATTAATTAATTAAAACCCAAATAGGATCAACAAAGCTAAACCTTTTTTTAAAAAGACTAAAGAAATTGACATTTGGGCTTCCCTGGTGGCGCAGTGGTTGAGAATCTGCCTGCTAATGCAGGGAACACGGGTTTGAGCCCTGGTCTGGGAGGATCCCACATGCCGTGGAGCAACTAGGCCCGTGAGCCACAACTACTGAGCCTACGCGTCTGGAGCCTGTGCTCCGCAACAAGAGAGGCCACGATAGTGAGAGGTCCGCGCACCGCGATGAAGAGTGGCCCCCACTTGCCATAACTAGAGAAAGCCCTTGCACAGAAACGAAGACCCAACACAGCAATAAATAAATAAATAAATAAACTCCTACCCCCAACATCTTCTTTAAAAAAAAAAAGAAATTGACATTTGACATAATTCTGGTAAGATTAATCAAGATAAAGAGAAAATAAAGCACAAATAAATACTAGAATGAAAAGGGGCCCATAACTCTAAATACTGCATGTATTTAAAAGATGAGATGGTATCAATGAACTTATACCAAAATATTTGAAAATTTAAATGAAATGGAGAGATTCTTTAAAAATATACCTTATTAAAACAGTCTCAAGGAGAAACAGCAAACCTGGAAAGCTCTATAACATTAAAGAAACTGAAGCAAAAGTTTAAAAAATCTTCCTATAAAGAAAAGTCCAGATCCAAAAGATTTTCCAAGTTCTACCAAACAGTCAAGAAACAATAATTCCAATTTTACACAAAGTTTGGAAAAAAGGAGAAACATTTCCTGACCTACTTTAGGAGGCTAGTATAACACTAATACCAAAAATCTTAGACCAGTGATTCTCAAAATACAGTCTGGGGGCTCCAGGGGGTCCCCAAGACCCTTTCAAAGGATCTGAACTATTTTTATAATAACACTGACATTATTTTTTCACCTTCCATTTGCCAGAGGCTACATGATGTGTGATAATGCAAAGACTGAAGGCAGAAGTAGACACAAAAATCCAGCTGTCAAGTTCTTCCAAACATAATGAAATATATCAACTCACAGATTCAAAATGCTCAACTCCAAGTACAATATATACAAGAAAAACCAAAAACAAGACAAAAACCAACTAGATATGTCAAAGTAAAACCACTAAAAAGAAAGCCAAAGAAAAATATTAAAAGCAGCCAGAGGGGAGGAAATCTATTCAAGGCAGATTAAAGAGCTATACGTAACAGGCAAAACTGTAAGATATTTAGAACACAAAAGAGAATATCTGTGAATTCCAGGCAGAGAACGATGTCCAAAATGAAATGCAAAAAATGCAAATCACAAAAAGATAAAATAATAAATTCAGTGTTACAATCAGGAACTTTTATTCATCAGAAGACATCATAAGGAAGTAAAAAGACAGGCTATAAACTAGAAGATATTTGCAATACAGGTAACCAATAGGACTAACTAGCAACCAGAATAAAGAGCTCCTACAAAGTAATAAGAAACAAACAAAAAAGCCAAAACAAACAAACAACAGAAAACTAAAGACTTAAACAAGAATGTCACAGAAGAGGCCACAAAATGGCACATAAACATCTGAAAAGATGTTTAGTCTAATTAATGGACAGGAAAAGTATGGCAATAAAACAGCAAGACATCTCTACCCACCAGCATGGCAGAATGTCAGCATCAAACACCACCAAGTGCTGGTGGTGACCTGGAGCCACAGGAACTCCAAGAGTAGGAGCGTGACCTGGCTCCACAGTCCCAAGGGGGCATCAGGAGGGCTGGAAAGAAGAGAGGCTGACACCCACTATGTTAGAGTCCTAGGCATCACACTTTGCTTCCCACCTGTCACAGTTTGAGTCCCCCCCATCATTAACCCCCCAAAAAGAACCAGAGACGAGGATGGGGGTGCAGGCAGTTTTACTTGGGAGCTAGAGAACAGAGCAAGAAGAGAGACAGGGAACCAGGGAAAGCCAGTAGGAGTGTGTTATCAAGCTGGGTAACAGGGGCTCTTTAGGAACCCTCTGAAGAACCATGCAAACTACACCATGTCCCTCAGAAGGAGGAGAGGCCAGGTCATTTATCTGCAAACTCCTATCCACCATTGCCTGCAGGTTGCCTGGTATTATTATCAGCTCTGACCCTGTACTTAACAGCCCTCAGAAGGTCTGGATATTCTCCTTTCCTTGATGTACCACAAGTCTGATAAAGACCTACAGTTCCCTTGAGGAAGGACTCGGGAAACATCTGTCTATACTTTCAGGGATGTTGCAAAGTTCTTCTCCAAAGAGATCCAGCCTCCCCCTCAATCCACGGGATACAGGTCTGAGAGCTGGCTCACATCTGAAAACTAGGTGATAGTGATTCTTCCACTGCAGCAGCTGACATCAGCCTTCTACTTGTCATCTGTTGATTTTTTTTTTCTGGTTATACAGTGAAACAATACCCTAGTTGGCTGCCCATCTATACCCTCTATAGGAATGCCAGGCTCTCTTAGCATCACAGTGGGTCCAGACACACTGGTTTCGAGTCAAGCCTCACTGCTTATTATGGATATTGTGTCTGCCTTGCCTCTGATGGTTAGTGCCACCACCTGGCTTCTGCCATTTCAGAATCCTATCATCCTCATTGATACTTGGGAACCCAGCTCCATAGTCAAATCTCATAAGGTCAATCCTGGCCTATAGAGGAGAATCAACGCTGAGCTTCTCAAACGTGCTGGTCCCCTCCCTGCGGTTCCACATTACCAGAGGGAAGGGAGAACGCCCTCCTGGGAGCATGGGCAGGAAATGCACCTCTGGCCTCAAGTAATAAATCTATTTCAAATCTCCACCTCCCTGAACCTCTGACCCCCACCTTAATATTCTGCCAACACAGCTCTGGCACCTTTACCTCATTTACTCCAGACTAGGGTTTCTCAAGCTCAGAACTAGTGACATTTTGGGCCAAACGATTCTTTTCTGTGGGGAGCTGTTCTGTACAATGCAGAACGTTTAGTAGCATCCCTGGTCTCTAATCAAGAGAAGCCAGAAGCAACCCCTAGTTGTGACAACTAAAAATACACCCAGACATTGCCAAATACCCCCTGGGGAGGCAAACTGGCCCTCAGTTGAGAACCAACGCTATGACAGTCATATCCAAGGTTCCAGGAGCCTGCCCAGCAGCACATCAGGACCAGCTTGTCCCTGCAAGGCCATGAAACCCTGAATCAGGAGAGAATCCTCCCAAGAGTCACTCCCACTTGGCTTCACAGTCCACCGCTACCCCACTTTTGGTCTGACACCCTCAAGATTCATTCCCGTGTGTCCCTCCAGTTCCTGCTGGTCCACACGAGCCAGGTCCTACAGCTCTTCCAGTACAACAGCTATCACCCCAGCAGCAGGGGCTGTACTTCCCCACTTAGGCAGTGCTGAGATCTGAGGGCAGGGATGGGCAATGTTGACGAGGAGAAGCACTACCTTGCAAAGTATCCACGTCCAGGGAAGGCTCTGCATAGTGTCAGGTAAGGAGCGCTTCTTCTCAGCAATGGAGAGAGAGACTTCTGCTGGCCCAGAGGATCTAGGAAATCTGGGAGTTCAGTCCTCAGCGCCTCCACCCAAAATCTCCATCCTAAGACTCACGGTCCCACTTCTTCCCCATCATGGCCCTGACTTCAGCAGAAGCAGCCTGTCAAGGCCGTGCACTCAGCTTCCTTTGCAGTTCAGCCATAATTACGATGAAATTCTGGGCCTGATTTTCAACACAGCCTGCCCTCCAGCTGCAGGAAACGCTGCCATGGAGTTCTATCTTTCACAATGCGTCCCGAGTTGATATCTGGCTGATCTGAGCCTGAGCGCACCTAAGGCCTCTAAGGGGATAACAAGAGCCAACCAATTCCACCAGCGTCATCATGACCACGGTCCACACACTGCTCGAGCGCTAGAGTTCCTGTGCCAGCCAATGCTTTCCTTTCTACCTGAACCTCATCCCAACTCTCCACTGGTCAGCCTGACTACTCAGTGACGCTAGAGGGCACCAGGGGTTATCAACGCCTCACCTACCCCCAGCAAAGGGGTCCTGGTTGCCACCTGAGGGTGAGCGATTCCAGTCTCACAACGCTATTCTCAGGACCTGCTTTCTAGAGCCAATTCCAGTACCAACCGCCTTAGTTTATGTTCTGCCAAACTAAAAATGGCTTGGGTGCAAGCAGCTTGCAGAAGACGAATCCAGAAAGCCAGAGGGAGGGAGTAAGGAGAGGAGTTGGAGAAGAACGGAAAGCCACGAGGGTGCATTACCGTGCTGGCTGCCATACTGAGCTGGGCAGATGGGGCTCAACCCTTCTAGGGTCCCTCCGAAAAATGCACCTGAGAACTGTCCCTTTCAAGGACATTCATCCGCGAAGCCTATCCATCCCGCGCCTCCCCCACCCCCACCCCCCACCTGAGGGCTGTTCCCAGGGATATAAACTCACATTTCTGAGGTTTGCCTACACTGGCTAAGTGAGCGTCCACAGGTCTGTGCTGAACAGCTGAGAGAGATGGCGAGCACTTGAGGTGGAGTAAAAACTCTTAGTAAAAAAAGAAATGAGGGGAAAAGCCTTACGTGAACAAGAAACCAGCCCCTAACTAAGTCGAGCTTCAGAGACCGAGAACTCTCGGTGAACATCCTTGTACCTTTCACAGGCTTCATTACAGCACTTGCCAGACTGTAGTAATTGGTTATGTAATTGCAAGTCTCTCTTCTACTGGTCATTTTCTTGTAATCAGAGTTTTTCATCTCTGCTCAGTATTCCCAGCATCTAATATCATGTCTAGAACACATTCCATGTAAACATAAATGTTTGTTGAATGAAGGAGTGTCTATATACTTCCCAGTTCCGTCAGCACACACACTGTTCAAGGCCCAAGTTTTGAGTAATTATATGGTGATGAACTCTGATCATTTTCTTTCTTGAATTAGAGTTTCCAAAGGGGGGGGGGGCGGAAACAGACAGGTAATTTCACAGATGGAATTTTCCGTACCTACCCTTGACCACCCTCCTCTCCCCTAACACTGAGCTTCCCCAAGAGGACAAACCAAAAGGAATCTCCTATTAATGAATGTTTTTCCATATAATACCACAACCTGGGTCAAAATAAGAATTTCACAACAAGCCCTACAAACTTTAGCCTCCTCAAAGCACATCAAATCTGTCCCTGCAAAACACTGGAATCATCCGGCTAGATGTCAGGCACTGAATCACTGGAAAAATCTTTCAACCTCACTCTACTGTCAAGATGAGATGCATTTTCTGTTCCTGGAATTAGTTATTCCTAAATCTTGCCTGAATAACCTTTCCTTAGTGCTTCAGGCTATGTCCAATCCGCTTAGTCCAAAGTTTGCAGTCCCAAACTCTCATCTTCTTAACCTTTTTACAGAAGCCCTCACAGATGAACTCTTGGGGCCGCTGCTACCCTGGAACTTAACTCACCTGTTCCTGAAAACAAAGGAACCAAATATTAACCGAAGCAGGAAAATCTGCAATTCACTGCCTTACCTGATAGGATCCTTTACAATTAAAGTTATGTTATAGTGAACCACCCCTAAAAATGATTCCAAATTTAAAAAACAAAAACCTGTGCCCCTTTGTGGGAATTATACTATAATTAACACAGTGCATATAACTAAGGAACTACTGACAATAACTAAACTTTACTGCAGACCCACTACACGCCAGGATCTGTTTTAAGCATTCTGCGTTAACCTAATCTTCCTAACAGTGCCCTGTGACAATCTATGATTATCCTCATTTTACAGACAGGGAAAGTAACAAGGAAGGCTAAGCAATTTGCCCAATGTCACACAACTAGAAAATGCCAATGCTAGGATCTGGAGAATGGCAGCCTGGGTCCGGAGCCTGCGCTCTCTAACCCCCATGTGAAGCTGCCTCCCCTAATTACCCTTAAAAGCCTGAATTAGATACACCTTTTTCAGTCCTCAATTAACCAGCATAATTTGACAGACGCAAATCTATCCATTTACACCAGCATTTGCAACCAGATGGCTTAAGTCAGCGGCAGTGAGGAGTGATAGAAATTGAGTCATGTATTTTATTACTGTAAATAGCCTTTGAGCTCTGAAATTTACAAACTAAGTCCAGTTTAAGTCCTCAGGGCACTCAATTAACTTAGAAGAAGAATTTAAATTTCTATTTCAAGACATCTTCAGACAGATAAATCAAGGACCCTTCTAGATTAGCACTTTCCAATAAGTTACACCAAATAATTTTAACCTCAAAACTGTATACATAGATCTGGTTCCCGCCGCCAGTAAGTAAAACTCCAAGTGCCTCTGAGCTTCAAGTAGATGCCTAGAGCCCGGACACCGCTGGCCACCCTCCTCACCAGAGCATCCGGTCCTGCCCAGGGCATCTGGTACCGCACGGGACGCCACTGGCCAAGGCAGAACCCAGAGCTGAAAAATCCCAGTGGGAGAAAGCAGATCCCTGTGGCTCGCGGGAAGGAGCTGGCAGCAGAGAGAGGTCACGGCAGAGGGTGGGGCCTTCGGAAAAGGAAGCCACAGGATCCCGGGAAAAAGGAAAGGTGCGGACGGGGAACAGAAGTGGGCAAGGAAACAGGTGGGAAACCAAAGTGCTAGGCGGGTCGGGTGACGAAGGAGAAGGCGGGGAGGAAATCAAAGCGCACCCAAAGCGGGAATTCACAGGGAGTGGCGCCGGCCTCTTGCAGCCCTCGGACCTCCGCGCGGTCCGCGCTTCCCCGGCGATTCGGCCCCGACTCCGCCGCGGCCCGGGGAGGCCCGAGCCCTCACCGGGGGCCCGCCCGGCCCTTCCGCGCCGCGCTTACCTCGGCCACGGTTGCCTCCTGCTCGGCCCCGCGCTCGGTCACCGGCTCATGCCGCGGGGCACTGGCCACAGCCGCCTGGGTGGGATCGCACGAAGCTGCTGGTCGCCGCTGCCTGCGCCGGGTCTGCGGTAGCTAGCGGGGAGCACTGGGCCGGCTGCGCTCGGCGGCCTGACACCCAGCGCACTGCGCATGCGCGAGCGGCCCCTACCCGCGCCCCCTGCTGGACAGGAGGAGTCAAGACACCGCTTAGGGTTTCTCCCAGATAGGCGGGCGAAACTCAGGCTCCACAGAGAAATCCATAGACACGCAGCCTCGTTCGTAATTAAAGAAATTAATTAACGTTAAGCCCCATGCTTAACTTACAAAACTGTTTATAAAACTGACAAAAATGTAAACGTTTTAGTATAATCGGTATTCATGCACGTGCAACATTCCTGAAAGGGAATTTGGCAGTTATCCATTAAACGTAAAATGCAGGTAACTTTCCCCAACAATCCCTCTGTATGGAGTTTACCCTATGGATACTCTCAACGACGTTTATCAAAAATATTCATTACAGGGCTTCCCTGGTGGCGCAGTGGTTGAGAGTCCGCCTGCCGATGCAGGGGACGCAGGTTCGTGCCCCGGTCCGGGAAGATCCCACATGCCGCGGAGCGGCTGGTCCCGTGACCCATGGCCGCTGAGCCTGCGCGTCCGGAGCCTGTGCTCCGCAGCGGGAGAGGCCGCAGCAGTGATAGGCCCGCGTACCACAAAAAAAAAAAAAAAAAAAATTCATTACAGTACTGTTTCTAATAATAGCGAAAACCCGGACACAACCAAAATAAACTGGAAAATTTGATATTAATCAAAATAAATCATTAGAATGTAATAATGAGAGAATGAATATGTATGTTGGTATGGAAAAATGTCAGACATGTTAATATGAAAACATGGTTTAAAACAGTAGACGAGTATGAACCTTTTTATGTAATAAAATATACATATATATGTATGCAGAAACAAGACAAAATATATATGTAGATGCTTAGATTCAGGCACTTATATATAACATGTTTTCTGGAAATAATTCAAGAAGCAATAAACAGTTTTAGAGGGATTAATTGTGGAGGTAGAAATGGGGGAGAAAAACTTTCATTTTCATTTTGTTTCTGTATTATTTACATGATCTAGCCTCCTACATGCGCAGCAAAACCCCTGTCATAAGACAGTAAGTGGAGTCTAAAAAATTCAATCAAAATGCAGAGTGATGTTATTGAGAAGTTAATGAAATGACCCCACTGAGCCTATGCAGTTTACAGACAAACGGCTGCAGAACCCAAATCCATCTGGTCTCAGCTGTACCTCAGCACCATCTGGTGGAAGCTGTCACTTAGAACTTAAATATTCATAGGGATGATTCTGAGTCTAGAGACCCACTGGGGCTTCCAGCAGCAACAGTGATTCCAAGAATATTCTTGTGAGTTAATGCCTGCTTAACAAAGATCCAGAGAGATTGGGATGAGAATATTCTGGAGACAGGAAAACACATTCTGCTTCCCCACATCTAAGAGAGCATTTGCTCTGCTCTTCAAATCCACACCCGCCCCCCCAAAAATAAGAAATTTTAGCACACATACACCACATTTGAGAAACGGATAAGTGGAAAGCATTTTCACTTTCTTCTTTGTCTTTCTCTGTAAACATTTTAAATGAATTATTTTTTCATTAAATGAGGACTTTCTGTGTTAAAGACCCGTGTTAGGCATAGCCTTTGAAGAACCTGCCTATCTTATTCACTTTTTATAACCCTAAACACGCATAGTGCCTGGCACATAGGAAGTGCTCAATGAGTAGTTTTTGAATGAATAAAGGGTGCCCAGACGCTGGGAGGAGCTCAATAGAAAGAAAACAAATGCACAAGTAAGATTCACCAAAGCAGGGGATGGAGAGTGGCATAGGAAAATGTACACAAAATGCTACAGCAGGGGTCCCCAACCCCCGGGCCGGTACTGGTTGCCACCAGTCGGTAGAAAAACTGTCTTCCGCAAAACCGGTCCCTGGTGCCAAAAAGGTTGGGGACCACTGTGCTACAGGGTTCAAGAGAGAAAGCGATCACATCCAACTGGAAAGATGTAGGAAGACCTCACGCAAGAGTTGACACATTTGCTGGTCCTGGTGGACAGTTAGGATTTTGACAAATAGAGGACGAAGAGGGCATTCCCTCAGAGAAAAAAAACCATGAGCAAAGGCACAGATGTGAGAAAGAAGGAGAAGCAGTCAGAAAGAGCAAGTGTCTTTTAAACCAGCATGGTTCAAACAGTGGGGCTACATTTCTAGGGGTAGAAACCATGCAAGGAATTGGAGGTGAGAAAGTAAAGAAGCTGTGATATTAGAAGTTACGTGATGCTAAAGCAGCTGAGAGCGACTGCAGAGAAGAATGAGAAAGAAAACTGTGGGCCAGGACCTGAAGTCTCAGAAGGTAGAAGAGTACTTGTGGTCGGTGGTTAGAAGAGAGACTGTAGAAAGACATCTCATTACTTGCTCTGAAGGTACAGGAGAAAGCAAAGACCATGCAGAGTCCCGCGTACCCAGTGAGCCAGGAGAAGTGCAAGTGAGCGTTAAAAAGCGTGTGGTTTTCAAGGAAAGTGGCATCATCAGCCACTTTTTGTTTTTTTGTTTGTTTGTTTTGTGGTACACGGGCCTCTCACTGTTGTGGCCTCTCCCGTTGCGGAGCACAGGCTCCGGACGCGCAGGCTCAGCGGCCATGGCTCACGGGCCCAGCTGCTCCGCGGCATGTGGGATCTTCCCGGACCGGGGCACGGACCCATGTCCCCTGCATTGGCAGGCGGACTCTCAACCACTGCGCCACCAGGGAAGCCCCATCAGCCACTTTTTGAAAGAGAGTTTACAATGAAGAGCAATTGCTAGTGTGGAGATGAATGCCAGCTTTACCACTTCCTTTACACGATAGCAGTCTGTAAGTATGGAGAAAGGTACATTCCCCAAGAAAAAAGACGCCGTGAAAGAATTGTTCTGTGGTATTTCACGTTGGGTCAGCTTATACGACACTGGCAGGCAGCCTGGGTGGACCAGAAAACACCTATCAACACCAGAGCAAATATAATGAACACTCTCTCAAATGGATACTGAGCTCACAAAAGAAGTAAAGAAAATATACAAGGAGCCAAAAATGAAGGTGAAGTGAGAAAATTGAGTGTTGAAGGTACAGTTTGGGCATACAAGATGGGAAGATGTGGAGGAAACCATGTAAAGCTAGGCTATTGAGATGGACGGCTGGAAAAATGTGCTCAACTTCAGTAACAAACCAAAAAAAAAACTTGTCTGTCTTGTCCAGAGAATGGGAAAAGAAGAGTCTCTGCTGAGAAGCTTTAATTTCAAGCTTCACAACAAGGTGGGATTTGAATGGATACTGCCAGCATGGTCCAGGAAGTTCCCCACCTAAAGAGTAACTTGAAGCAAAGGAAACATAAATCCCCTCTGAAGGGTCATGCCCTCAAGGCAAACTGCCCAGGATTCTGACAAACATAAACTCACAATCTGGAATTACAAAGCGCATGAAGAATAAACCAGTCAGCAGAAACTACAAACAGCAGAAATTTAACCTGCAGAAACTACAGATAACCGGATAATGAGAAATAGATATAAAATAAGTAAGTTTATGGTGCTCAAAGACTTAAAAGATGGAACTGTAAATATTAGAAAGAAACAAGATGGTTTTTCCCCGCAGACGGAAGAGATTGAAAAAGTACTAAATATAAAAATTGAGATTAAAAATTCAATGCATAAATTAAACCACAGATTAGATACAATTAATACACTGAGATATAGATCTGAATAAATTACCCAGAATGCAGATTCAAGAAAAAACAAGGAGATGGAATATAGGACAGGGAGGTTGAAAGAGAGGAAGAATAAAGGAAGAAAACCCAGGATGTATCCAGAAACAGGGAACAGAGAGAATGCAGTAGAAGCAGTTTCCAAGGGTACAGTCACTAAGAATCTTCCATTATTGGACAGAGATGATCACCTGTAATGGATGGACAATAAGACTAACAGTGGGCTTCTCAACAAAAACAAAAAACAGAAGTCATAAGATACTGGTAAAAGTGCCAAAAGAAGCTAGCAGTCAATTTCAGTTGTAGACCTAGTGAAACCATCCTTCAAGAATACGAAAGAAACACATTTTCAGACAAACACTGATAGAAAGAATTTACCATCAGTAAACCCTAACAGAATTTCTTAAGAGATGTATTTCAGGAAAAAGAATATTAAAACCAGAAGAAAGTACTGAGATGAAGTAAAGAAGTAATGAAATGGATACACTCATAGGTAAATCAAAACAAATACTGGCTGTATAAAACTATAAAAATAAAAACAACAAATTTGGAGATTAAAAACTAGGCATCACCCCCATGTTCACTGCGGCATTATTCACACTAGTCAAGATATGGACACAACCTAAGTCTCTATAGACAGATGAATGGAATATTATTCAGCCACGAAAAGAAGGGAATCCTGCCATTTGTGACAACATGGGTGGACCTCGAGGGCATTCTGCTAAGTGAAATAAGAGAAATACAAACACCATATGATCTTTCTTATATGTGGAATCTAAAAAACAAAACAAACACACAAAAAACCTGGCTTATAGACACAGAGAAGAGAATGGTAGTTGCCAGAGGTGGAAGAAATGGGTGAAGGGGGTGAAAGATAAAAAGAAACAAAAAAAAAAAATGGAAAGAATTTTGCAGCAAATACCCATATATCTACTGTCTATATTATGCAATTAATATTTTACAGTATTGTCACATGTCTGTCTATCCATTTGCTGATCCATCAATTTTTTTGCTACATTTCAAAATAAGTTGCAGATATCAGCAGTTACATCTGAATATTTTATTGAATGCATATCATTAACTAGAGATCAGTATTTTGCAGTTCCTTTTTTCTTATGAGATAAAATGTATGTACAGTATGATGCACATATTTTGTACTTTTTCTTTAAATTAGGGAATAACAGTAGCTTTGGCAGGTGATGGGGGAAAAGTAATGGCAGAAGAAAGGAGCAAAAAATAATGATTTTCCCTTTATACAAAAATTATAGGTCCCATGTACTCATATAAACACCTAAAGAAAAGAAATTAACAAATTAGAAAACAAAAATACAATAGAATTAACAAAAGTAATAGTTCATTGTGAAAAACTAGTAAAATTGATAAAACCAGTACAAGACTGTTCATGACAAAACAAAAGTAGAGAGAGCAAAAGTTACCACTATTAGGAGTGAAAAGGGGATATTACCACATAGAGAGAAAAGAATGTAGTACTGATACATGTAAATGTAAATGAACCCTAAAACATGAAGCTGAGCAAAATAACCCAGACACAAAAGTGAACAGCTATATGATCCCTTTGGGAAACTTTATGCATGGAGCTAGAAATCAGAGTGGTGGCTGCCGTAGGAGATTGGGAGACTTACATAAGAGCTTGAAGGAACTTTCTGCAGTAATAGAACTGTTCCACATCATGACGGTGATAGGATATTAGTTACACAGATGTATATATATATATATGTCAAGGACATTGAATCTTACAGTTAAGATCTGCCCAATTCACTGTAGGTAAACTTTACTTCAGTTTTTAAAAATTAATTGAATGCAGTGTTTTAGCAGAAGCTCAAAAGACATGAGACCAGTACTAGACCTAGATGGTATCTGTAACTCTCCTAGGTACTTTCCCTAAATAGAATTTTTAAGTTTATTTCTTTTTTTACTGTATACAGCTTTCATGTGGTTTTAAAAACAAAAAGCATTAAAACAAACCCAGGAGAACCAAACAAGTGAAAGAAAGAGTAAAAATTCTCACTCCTGTCCTTGTTTCCCATCCTCCCAGTTTCCCTACCCCATAGGCAACTACTATTCTCAGTTTCTTTTGAACTCTTTTTCAGACTCTTTATGGGAAAACAATGCCCTAAATTTTGACTTAGGGTGATGGAGTCTGAGAAAACATGGTGTCAAACATTAAATATCCTGTTGAGAGTCTTGAAGCCTTAGAAATGTTGTTAGAAATGTTCACATCAGAACTGGAGGTTCTATTTGACCAGGTCTTCGACCAAACTGGGGTTGTCATGACTTTTCAAAGCACAATTTCCAGAGGAAGAAAAAAACAACAACAACAAAGAGGCATTAACTAAAATACTAGTCAACAATATGGCAGGAGATGAAAATAAAGGAGCGAGAGTTAAGTGTTCTAAGGTCATTTCCATGTTCAGGAGGAGAATAAAGAAAATGATAAAGTGAATGTTAATAAATGAAGAGTATCTGGCAAAATAAATACTCATTTCCAGACATACAAAGAACTCCTACAAATCTGAGGCTTAAACAAATATTTTTTAAATGAATGAAATAAAATGAAAAGGAGGCAACAGAAAAACATACTCTCTTTTCTGTGTCTGGAAGTGGTTGGTGAGGAGGTGATGTTTGGAGCTTCTGTAGCCATATTGAGACAATGAGGAAATAAGCTTGAAGGGGAAAAGCCAACCCACTAAGGATGGCAGAGTGGACAGATGAGTAGAACCTGGGTTCCCCTGGATGGGCAGATGATTGAGGTAAGGCCTGCTGGCCTCCTATGGCAGGAGAGAAATGAATGCTGAGGAAGAAAGGGTGTCTATCTTGCTAATACCCTGTAGGTGTCTGCTACAAGGACCATGTAACCTGGAGCTGCCTGGAAGCCATCTTGCCACCATCTGAATGGAGCATGTCTGAAAATGAAGCCACACAGAGGAAAAGAGAAGGAGAGAACACAAAATCTGATGGCTGTAGTAACTGGCAGAGCAGAAAGGTGATCAGAGAAGATGTGAGGTGGGTGTAGGATATGTCCAGTCCATGCTCCAGAAAGGGAGACATATGGAACACAGCCATTCAGCAGAGCACAAGCCAGCTCTACTCAAACCAATGAGCTCAGTTCAGATCCAGATTCCTAGTTTAGTCAGCCTCTGCTAGGAAACCTGCTTGGATTCCCTCTAAGGGAGAGCTAGGAGTCATCCTTCTGAAAATTCTAAATGGAATTCATCACGTGGGTCCTTCACAGGGGACCCTCAACAACAGTGGCAGCATCACAACAGAGGTCTCTGGAGAGGATGTGTAGGGCCGTCAACGTGGCCATTCTGTTCTGACCTCCGGAAAAGTGGCAGGCATCCCAGTACAGCAAATCCTGGCATCAACGTATCCTGGAAGTGGGAGTAGAAACGAGTGCTACTTAGCCAACGATGTTGAAAAATAATGAAAGGTGAAACGATGACAGCATGAAGCCTGGTTCTCAGGACTGGAAAAGTCAAAGAATCCTTTGGGACTGTGGTTTGGCGGAGTGGAAAGATTGTGAACCAAACCAACCTGAACTTGAATCCTGGCCCTGCTACTTTTTAGCAATGTAACTTCAGAAACATCATTTCATCTGTTTGAGACTCAGTTTCCTCATCTCTAAAATGAGGGCTAATAATGCCAGCTTCCCACGGTGGTTAGAGTTAGAAACGATGCATGTAAATTACCTAGCACAGTGTCCGGCACGTACAAGGTATTCAAGAAAAGACAGGGAGGAAGGAGGAATGAGTGAAAGGCAGAAAGAGGAAGACAAATCCTAAGCCACAGAGCATGGTTTATAGAAAGTAAATGCTGACTTCACCAACATGCTCTAAACAGAAGAACAGAGGAAGATAGCTTTTCCAAACAGGAGTGTCGGCACCTGAGAAGGGTCCTCAGCCCACAGCTTTAAGGCTGGTTCAGAAAGCTCCTTGGAGCTCTGAACTAAAGCACCCCTGGGGAAGGGGTGAGCGGCCCTTTGGTGCTTAAGGTGGAAAGGCCAGCCTGGGTCAGAGCTTGTCCCCATTGCAGCCTCCGTTCAGGGCCCCATCATCTCCCAGCACAGTCACAGCTAGGTCGCTCTGGTTCGAGACCAGCAGTAAAGGCAGCTCCTTCCCAGGAAGAAGAGTATCCCGGAGATAGAGTCGCCCCTCCTGACTCCCGCCGGGGACCCGTTCACCTCGGCCCACGCGGGGGCTGGTCCCATGTCCCAGGTCTCAGGTCCCAGGTGTGCTGTAGGCCCACACATCCTATGTGCAGGGAGAGTAATCTGAACATACAGAATTAACTCCTTTCTCCTTGTAGAAATCATCACTCTTTTTTCTTTTGGGGGCAAACACTCTCTTAACGTGTGTTGCTCCTTTGACTAGTTTCCCTGGCAACAAAGACAGAAGAATGCAGGCAGCAACAAAAGCGGGTACAGGTAGTTTGTTTTCATGTCCTGGGGGGCTGAGGGCTGTGGGGAGGAGCAGTCACGACTCCCCCTGTTCCATAAATGACTCACAGCAGAGGCTTCCAGTTTTTCTCCCGGTTTTGTTTAATAGCCGGGGAGGGGAATGGACCACGACTTAAGGCGTGTCTCGCTGCCACCGGGAGATCAAGGAGCAGTTCTTCTTCAAGGGCAAGGCCAAGAAGGGTATCTGCCTGGCAAACGGCTCATCCACCATCAGTCTTCACAGGGGCTGCCAGGCCCTGTGGCCACAAGACAGCGACCAGCTCACCTGTGCGGACCGCTCGGCTCCTAGGTCTAGCAGGAAGGGGCGTCTTCTGCCACCTGGGATTTGCCCTCAAGCACCCGCCGGACCCTCTGCATCCCTGGGATGTGAGAAGGGGAAGTGAGGGTCAGCACAGATGCTGGGTGGGTGGGGACGAGCAAGCTCTGGCTGCTGGGGCCACAGGTGAGGCCAGAAGAGGGAGGGCAGAATGAAGGACGCAGTTAGGAGGCGGACCGCTTACCCAGGCGAAGCCGGTGGGTCTTGTCAGAGAAAACCAAGCGGAACCAGCCAGGCTCTTTGCACCCGAAGGCTTGGCCAAAGGACAGCAGCACCTTGTTATCCAAAAGGCGGCGCCAGAGCAGCATCTCCTCCTCAAAGGTGGCCGCGGGCAGGTACTGGGAGGGTGAGAGGCGCTCAGGATGCAGAATGAGACCCCCTGCCCTTGCCTGCTGGGGGCAGCTTTAACACTGCCCCCACCACCTGCATTTCCACCTGCATTACCTTCCTCAAGTCAACCCAGATGAAGAAGCCGGCCCCACGGCTCACGAAGGGGATCCCCAGGGCCCGGAGCTCTTCCGAGACATAGGTGTGAGCAGCCTTGAGCCGGGCGTGGTTTTCCGGCAGGTACACTTGGTTGATCCAGTCTGTTTGGGTGAGAGAGAAGCCAGAAGATCAACCTCGCCATCAACCCTCCGCTCCGGCCTGAGAGTCTAAATGCTGAAAAGAAAAAGGCCATGAGCTGCCAAAGCTGGGTGAGCCCCTCCTGCAGCTGGTTGATTGGGGGCAACGGGAATATTCAGTGAAAAGCACCTTAAATCCAGATCCTTGGCCCTGAGGGCTCCAGGGCCTGCATGACGTTCTCAGGAGCCCAGACACAAAGTCCCTCAGGACTCAGACCCTCACCAGAGGTGTACCCACTTACATAGTGACACTTCCGAGTCACCCAGGTGGAAGCTCAGATCACAGTGTGGCCACTGACTAGGCGTGAGGCCTTGGGCAACTTCACCTCCTTGATCCCCATTGTTTTAACTGACCTTTGTTTTCAGTGTCCAGTTCGATGAATTTTAACACATGCATAGATTTGTGTAACCCCCATGACAGGCAGGATACTGAATGGTTCCCTCACCCCGAAGAACACCCTTGTGCTATCTGTTTGAAGTCACAACACCCCCTTCCCTGCAATCGCTGGTCTGTTCTCCATCACTGTAGTTTTGCCTTTTCCAGAGTGTCACGTAAGTAGAATCATACAGTAACGTAATCTTTTGGGACTGGTTTCCTTCACTCAGCACAATGCCTCTGAGATGGGTCTGTGTCCTCATGGCTTTTATTGCCGTGTAGTATTCCAGTGTGAGGGTGAACCACAGTCTGTTTCTCCATTCATTTGTGGAAGGACATTTGGGTTGTTTCCAGGTTGGGGTGATTATGAATAAAGCAGCTATAAACATTCATGGAGAGGTTTTTGTGTGACCATAAGGGCAAATATCTAGGAGTAGGATTTCTGGGCCATTTGGTAAGTGTGTGTTGAATTTTATAATCAACTGCTCAGTTGTTTTCCAAAGTGGCTGCTCCACCTTAACATTCCCACTGGCAGTGTGAGTTCCAGCTGCTCTACATCCTCAGGAACACGTGATACTATCACGATCTTTTTAAATTTAGCTATTGTAGCAGATGTGTACTACCCGGTCCTGATTTTCCTCATCTATAAAATAATGGGGAAAATGCAGAAACACCTGCTTCCTAGGATTCTGGGGAGGGACAAATGAGATTGAGAGCATCTCGCGGGGCTCAATGAATGGTGGCAATTACAGGTAACCTTTGCTATCTAAACTCACTATCTGAACCCAGGAACAGAATAGACCTGCACAGAAAGAGACACTTTCATTATAACAATCTTCCTTTAGTAGCTTCTGCTCTTTTTCAAGTGCTCACAGCTAATAATAATGAGTTCATATTAAGTGCCTATTGTATGCCAGGTGCTATTCTAATTGAATGACAAATTACACCAACCCTACAAGACAGGTACCATTATGATCCCTGTTTTGCAGAAGAGGAAACTGAGGCTCAGGGAGGTGAAGGAATAGACCACATAGCCGGGACGTGACCGAGTAGGATATGAACGTGGTTTGGGCTCAGAGCTGGCACTCTCAAACACCACCCTAAATTCATCTCATGGGAGAAGCACCCATGACCCCTGGCCAGTCCCAGTCTGACTACAATCCTCCCCCATCCTCAGGTGGCCAGGCCCAGGCAGTCACCACGGTCCCGGAGCAGCTGTGCCATCTGATACTGGACCAAGCCACTGAGGCCGTGATAGCGGCAGAGGGAGGATACCGCAGTGGCCACGTCCTGGTTTTCTGTGTACAGCGTGCCAAAGCGGAGCCCAGACATCCCGAAGTCCTGAAGGAGAAAGGCACTGTGGGAGGCAGACATCCCTCCCAGAGGAAGCCGGTTCCACCCACCTCTCTGCCCTCTCACCTCCCCCTGACACCCCCAAGGCCAGCCAGGAACCCACCTTGCTGGTCGCCCACATCACGTGGGTCCTCTGGGGGTCAGGCAGCCTGCGGAGAGCACAGGGTGGGAACAGAGGCAACGCAGACCCGTCGGAGTTCACATGTTTGGTTGAACAAATGAGGAGACAGATGAGTCTCGTTTCATCTCTTGAATCACCAATTCCTACACATCCTTTAGAGCAGGGGTCAGCCAGCTACAGCCTCCTGCCTGTTCTTGTAAACGAACCTCTAAGGGGGCACAGCCACGCTCTCCCACCTGCGTACTGCCCATGGCTGATTTTTTTTTTTTTTTTTTTTTTTTTTTTTGCGGTACAGGGCCCTCTCACTGTTGTGGCCTCCCCCGTTGCGGAGCACAGGCTCCGGACGCGCAGGCCCAGCGGCCATGGCTCATGGGCACAGCCGCTCCGCGGCACGTGGGATCTTCCCGGACCGGGGCACGAACCCGCGTCCCCTGCATCGGCAGGCACTCTCAACGACTGCGCCACCAGGGAAGCCCCCATGGCTGATTTTATGCTACAATGGCAGAGCTGAGTGAGTGACCATACGACCTGTAAAGCTTAACATATTTGCCATCTGATCCAAAAATATTTGCCAGCCGCTGATGTAGAGCATAGTTCAAGCATCACTTCCTTAAGTGGACCTTCTCTGACCCCCTCCCAGTACACCAGGCCAATTGGGTACCCCAAGCAGATCCTCTGCTGGCTCTCCAGACGTCTGCTTTTCAATAATCAAATGATTAGCTGTGCATCTAGTTGCTAAAAGTTTTGGGGTTTTTTTTGATTTTTTTTTTTCCAGCTAGAAAGACAAGTTCCACATAAGGAGGGTCTATATCTTTCTTGTTCACTGATGTATCTCCAGCACAGCAGAGTGTCTGGCCCACAGGAAGTGACAAATCCCTATTTCCCTGAGTCTCACTCTCCTAATCCATAAGCAAAGGGGAGGAACAACCTATGTGCCATCCACCTGGCAGAGCTTTGCGAGGACTGCCTGAGAAGAGCAAAGGAAAGCGTTCGGGAACCACTGGCTGAAACCACCCACCCTGACCAGGCAGGATAATCACCACTTGCACGAGTTATCTCACAACAAGAGGTCCTGCTAAGGAATATGGAGCTGACAAGCTACCGCCAGCCGGAAGACTTTAGGAGGGGCCAAAAGGAGGGAGGAGACGCCAGCCCATAATATGTTCTACCAACCTCCCAGAAACCCTCACATGGGAAACCATCCTGACCGAGAGATGTGCGCACCGCCAGGAAGGGCCTTGAATTGGATCAAGTATGGGCACAAGCAAGATGATGGACCAGAGACAACCTGGAAAGCTAACCCCATTACCTTAAAACCTGAGACTGCGAGCCACGTGGCAGAGCAGTTCCCCAGGGTTCCCTTACCCTCCTGCTCTCCACCCAGGTGCCCCTTCCCAACAAAGTCTCTTGCTTTGTCAGTACGCGTGTCTCCTCAGACAATTCATTTCGGAGTGTTAGACAAGAGCCCACTCTCGGGTCCTGGAAGGGGTCCCCCTTCCGGTAACAAAAGGACCCAGCAGGGCTGAAAGATCTCGACGGGTATCAGGAACTGTCAGAATCCCCAAATGCCAGAGGGGCAGATTTTACAGATGATCCGATCCAACTGTTTCCAAAGGTGTTCTGGCCACACATTCTTGACTCAAACTACATCTAATGAAAAAGCTCCGATAGCTGGAAGGGCCTGGCACATGCAGGGGGCCCCAGAAGTATCTGCTGAATGAATGAGTGAATGAGTGAAAATGGAGCCACTCTGGAGATGAGGGAAACGGCAGAGGAGGCCCATTTCCCACCCTCCCAGCCTTCCCTCAAGGAATCCTAAGACCACTCCTTGGAGCTTTCAGAACCACCACAGAACAATCTGAAAACCACTGATTGGCCAGCCTCCCTTCTTCTCGTTAGGGGACCTGAGGACAGTAGGATTAGCTGGGAGGAAGGGGAACTGTCCTGGGTGGGCGGAGGGGCACGGGACTGGCAGAGTCAGCTCACCTTTCCAGGCTCAGGACACTGTGGTACCCAACCGACTCCTCAAACACAGACAGCATGTAGACCTCATCCACCATCACGTGCAGCTCATGCCTGGAGGGCAGGTCGGGGGGAGGAGAGAGATTGGCTGGTAGACCAAATGCATCCCCCAGGGTGGGATGGCAGTGAATCAGAAATCCAGAAGGACCATGGTCTAGCCCAGGGTTACCAAACTTGTTTTTTCCAGGAACACCCTTCTTTTGTCTATTTCTTTCAAACAAACAAGAAGCCGTGCACACACAAGGCAGATGACAGTGGGGATTCTGAAGCAATGTGGGGGGACGGGGGAGGCGGAGCCCTCGGGCACCTCCAGCCACAGTTAAGTGCAAGACAGTTACGTACAGGCGGACCCAGATTCACGGCTGGCTCCACCCCTCACTCTAAGCTGCAGTCAATGGGATAATGACAGTATCTGTACCTAATAGGGTCGTTGGGAGGATTACGTGAGCTGGAGCATGTAGGGTGCTTAGCAGGGGGCGGGGCCCCTAGAGCAGGCAATAATAGCAGCTGCTGTTATAAAAAGGAAGAGAGAAGTAGCATCCCACCAACCCCTACCCCCTGACTCCACTGCCAGAAAGGGCCAAAGCAGGTAGAAACCCACAGTGGGGTAAAGGGGGTAACAGGACCTGAACCAAAGCTCACGTCAGAACCCTGATCCGTCACACGCTTTACGGGGTGAGCGTGGGGTGCCTCACCTCTTGGCGAACTTCAGGTACTCCTGCAGCTCTCCTGGGGAATAGACATCACCCAGAGGGTTCTGGGGGTTGATGAGGATGAGGCCTTTGACCTTCACACCCTGAAACCATCAGTGGGACAGGAGACCCTCAGCTCCTCCCCAAGGCCCCACGGTCCCACTGGGCCAGATCCCAGGGAAATGTGTTCACCACCCAACACGAAACGAATAAGGGCAAAGAATTATATCTGCAGCCTCGTATCAGCTATAAAAGAGAACAAATGCAGAGAACAAAGCTCAGAGAGAAATATGCCCAAACGCCGGTAGGAGTTGCCTTTGTTGGTAGGATTATGGGTGGCGGTTTGTACTTTTAAAATTCCCACAGTGGGCATATATGGATTTTATGACCAAGGTTAAAAAAAAAAAACAGATTGACAGATTTCTGAAAAGTGGACTGGACAGGAACCACTGGAGGGCTGCTGGTCTATGCCTTTCTTCGGGAGGCCTCAGATCCCCTCAGAGTGAGGGGGACCACCTCCCCAAATCACCAGAGAGACTGCTGAACCACAGACTTCTAAGCTCCATGCTTGACCTGCTGAGTCAGAATCGGGAGAAGTGAGGGGTAGTAGTTTTTTTTTTGTTTTTTTTTTTTTTTTTTTTTTTTGTGCGGTATGCGGGCCTCTTACTGCTGTGGCCTCTCCCGTTGCGGAGCACAGGCTCCGGACGCGCAGGCCCAGCGGCCATGGCTCACAGGCCCAGCCGCTCCGCGGCATGTGGGATCTTCCCGGACCGGGGCACGAACCCGTGGCCCCTGCATGGGCAGGCGGACTCTCAACCACTGCACCACCAGGGAAGCCCGGGGGGGTAGTATTTTTAATCAAGCTCTCTAGTTGATTCTCTGTACACTGAGAGTCTCAGAGTCTTTCTCTAGCAGGAAGCCCTCCATGGGCAGGCTCCTGCTTGACCCCCAGAACGGTTCCATGCTACCACCCTACCCCCCGTCCCCATCACGTAGTGCCACCACTACTCCCAGGAGATCAGCCACAGGAAGGGGGTCCATGCCCTGCTCAGGCCCCCCCGCCTTCCAGCCTTGGGTTTAATTTGATCCCCAGACCTCAGAATTAGCTCCTTCCAGTGCCATCTCGAGCTTCTCCACTGTGAGCTGGAAGGGGCGTGTCTCCAGCCCAGTGACCTGGAAGAAGATCCACAAAAGCCAGCAGCCAAATTCAGTGACCCCCCCCCCAGACCTGGACTCTGGGGCCTCCAGCCAAATTCAGTGACCTCCCCCCCAGACCTGGATGCTGGGGCCTCCAGCCAAATTCAGTGACCCCCCCCAGACCTGGACGCTGGGGCCAGCAGCCAAATTCAGGGACCTCCCCCCCCAGACCTGGACGCTGGGGCCTCCAGCCAAATTCAGGGACCCTCCCCCCAGACCTGGACGCTGGGGCCACCAGCCAAATTCAGGGACCCTCCCCCCAGACCTGGACTCTGGGGCCACCAGCCAAATTCAGGGACCCTCCCCCCAGACCTGGACGCTGGGGCCACCAGCCAAATTCAGGGACCCTCCCCCCAGACCTGGACACTGGGGCCACCAGCCAAATTCAGGGACCCTCCCCCCAGACCTGGACCCTGGGGCCACCAGCCAAATTCAGTGACCCCCCCCAGACCTGGACGCTGGGGCCAGCAGCCAAATTCAGGGACCTCCCCCCCCAGACCTGGACGCTGGGGCCTCCAGCCAAATTCAGGGACCCTCCCCCCAGACCTGGACGCTGGGGCCACCAGCCAAATTCAGGGACCCTCCCCCCAGACCTGGACTCTGGGGCCACCAGCCAAATTCAGGGACCCTTCCCCCAGACCTGGACGCTGGGGCCACCAGCCAAATTCAGGGACCCTCCCCCCAGACCTGGACACTGGGGCCACCAGCCAAATTCAGGGACCCTCCCCCCAGACCTGGACCCTGGGGCCACCAGCCAAATTCAGTGACCCTCCCCCAGACCTGGACGCTGGGGCCACCAGCCAAATTCAGTGACCTCCCCCCAGACCTGGACCCTGGGGCCACCAGCCAAATTCAGTGACCGCCCCCCCCAGACCTGGACGTTGGGGCCTCTCCTACCCCTGTCATCTCCAGCCTCCTCTTAGAACAATCTCAGAAAAACACAGGGGGGTCACTCCTCTCTCACTGCCACCCACCCCATCACATCAGGGACACCCTCACGGCTCCTAGGATTGGGGAAGAGCCCCCTGAGGTCCACTGATTGGGGTCCGTGGGCTTCCATGTTGAGGTCTGCTCTGCCCCGTTCTCACCCCACCATTCCGGTGTGGTCTCCCTGGGCTGCCCTTGGCTTTTGCATCAACCCCAGGGATCTCAGAGGTGGAAGATCGGGTGTCCCCAGGGCACCTAGGCAAGGGCAGCCGTGGCCAGCAGAAGGCTCCACTCTCCTTTCAGCCATAACCCCAGAGGCCTCGGCATGGACTTCCTCTCATTTCTACCCTCAAATTCAGACAGAGGAACATCTCGGCCTACAGGAAGGCCCAGGTCCAACCTGGGGTCCCAGGAACTCTTACCTCACTGTCCAGATAGACACAGACCAGTCGGACGTTGCCATAGAGATACACATGCTGCGTGATGGCTCCGTAGTAAGGGGCAGGGATCAGGAAAGCCTCTGGGGGCAGGAGTGGGCCAGGGCCCGTCACCCTCTGGCCGGAACACCCAGACCCCCGTCCACTGACCCCACGCCTCTCCAAGCCTTCAGTGTGCTTGGGGAACATCTGGGGAACACGCTCCCTCTCTCAATTCCCCAAACCCTTTCTAAAGCTGGGATCCACTGAGTCCCTTTTCTAATAATTAGTAGCTACCATTTATCGGGCACTTAATATGCATGGGGATCTGTGCTAAATATTTATATTTTTAATCTCGTTTGATCCTCACAATCACTCTGTGGAGTAAGTCCTATTATTATCCTCACTTTACTGATGAGGAAACTGAAGCTTAGATCCCTCGGAAGCACACGACATGCTGGGTTACTGCAAGCACAGACTTGGAACAGGAGTCGAAGCTGCAGGGTGATGATCTGGGTGTGACAAATGGGAAAACTTGACAAGACACAGAACTGCCCAGAGACAGAATGTGCTGCTTCTGGAGGAGTGAAAGCTCCCCCGCTGGGGGCACTGAAGCCAAAGGCTGACACCGCTCGGTGGCGAGGGGGTGTCATGCAGAAGACTCCCGCTGTGGACACAGGGGTTGATGAGATGACGCCCAAGGTCCGCTTAAGGCAGAGGTAAAGGTGCTCCTCCAGCTCTGAAGAGGGTGCATCGGTCAAGCTGCTCCCTTCCCAGCTTTCCCTTCAGCACAACCCCACCCCCGCCTCGCATCTCTGGAAGGGGCAGACTTTGCCCTACATGTTCCCTCCCCCGGCCACAGGGATTGGGCCAGAGGTAGACAAATGACCCCAGGAGCCAATGCACTGGCTGGCCAGACACCCATCACGTTCTCTCTGTCTCAGGACTTTGCTCCAAGCAGCACAGATCCTTGTGAGATGAGAACATGCACTTGAATGCAAAGGTCCTGTGGAGTCAGAGCTGAGCCAACAACCTGGGCCAAACAGAGCTGAGCAGGGTCCAGAGAGAGGCCTGCATAAGAAGCGGGGGAGGGGGACTGCACACGCCAGTGAGAGACAGAGAGTGTGACGCTAATTCTATTCTTGATGGTTCTAGAACGGGTAGGAAATTGCCTATTACATCCTTGTGATGAATCTTCCGTTCAGGGTTCCAAACTTGGTTATTACGTCTCTCTGTGTTATTTTAACAAGTAACTTAACCCCTGGGCCTTAATCTCCTCATCTGTTAAATGGGAATAAGCACAGAACCTACCTCATCGGGGTTAGAGTGAGGATTAAATGACAGACTATGCCTAGCCTTAGGCCAGCGCCTGAAACGTAGTATGTGGTCAATAAACGTTACTAAATTATGATTATTAATTAAGCTAATATGAGTGGGTCTCTGTTCCTGGCAACCAACAGCCCCTGACCATGACTATGGTCAGTACGTCCTTGATTTGACCATGGCTCTTGCAGCAAGCACTGCTGGCTCGACACTCAACAGCCATTCCAGTTCTCTTCCTTGCTGAGAGAGCAGCAGACTTTTCAGCTATGACCAGCAATACGTCCAAGGAAGGGGCACCTTCCCCCAGCCCTGGGGGATGGAGCAAGTTTGGTTTAAGCCAACCAGCGTTCTCTTCCCCTTCGCCAGGGACTGCTTTGGAAATGGGTTTGTGAGTCCGTCCTGGCCAGAAATATGCAAGGGGAGCCCTGCGGGGACTCTTCCAGGAAAGAGGAGCCCCATTTCCTCCCTCCCAGTAAAAAAGAGACAGGCACAGCACAGCCTCCCTCTCTTCCTGCTTTAGGACATGCTGTCACATGAGGTCGTCACAGAGAAATGGCCCAGAACCCTGGCATCACCTTAACTTCCCCTGGAACTGCCAACCCCTGGTGTCTTGTCAGGCCCCTTAGTTAAGCCCCCTGTGGTCTAACAGTCTATTATGGCAAAAGCACCCTGATGCAGGCCTCGAGGACAGGCAGCTAGGGACACTGCAGGCACAGGGCAGCCCCTGGCACTGAATGGGCTGCGGTCTACTTACCCCCCACCTCACACAGCACTGTGGCCAGAGCGGAGAAGAGAGAGGCACAGCCATTCAGAACCACGACCTGAGGGCGACACATCCACGGGACAAAGATGAATCTGTCCCAGGAGGGTGCAAGGGCCTGCAGCCTCTAACCCAGGAGGGCACAGAGGGAGGGCCAGGGCACAGAGGGAGGGCCAGGGCACAGAGGGAGGGCCAGGGCACACCCGCAGGCCCCTCCTGACTAACAGCCAAGTCCATTTGTGTGGCTTATGCGTGGGGACCCTGTTCTAGATCAACTGAGCAAGGAAGAGGGAGCTGGTCACTCAGAGTCCTGCCCGAAGGTGTGGAGGCAAAGAGGGGCCACGGAACAAAGCGGGGCAGAAATTATACCCAAACTCTAAATATCTAGGATGAGGGGAAGGAAGGGAGGGGGTCTTCCTAATTCCAAATCAAAACTAAGTGACCCTACCTTACCCCTGGCCAGCCGAAAGTTGGGGAGGGGGCAGAAGATCAGGAAGGAGCAGGGGAGGGGGCTACTCACGTTCTCTGGTTTAAGGGGTGCGGGGCTCCTGCAGTAGAAAGACAGGAACCTGGCCACTTCCTCCCGGAGGCTGGAGATCAGACAGACAGATGGGCAGTGCTTGTCAGAGGGGCTCCGACCCCAAGTCCATCCCAAAGCTCCTCTGGCAAATCTTCAGGCAGCTGCCATTACCCTTCTCTGCTTCCCACGATGGGAATACGATCACTATTTGTCTCCGCTCCTTGGTACCCACCTCCCTCCTCGGTCCCAACACTACCCGCATGTGTGGAAATTTCCATTCCAGTAGTTCTAGGACACCTGACCCCACCTAATCAGCAGACTGCAGGAATATCAAAAAGTAACAGTCTCTATACAGATCTAGCTAATATTAATAGTAATAATAGCACATTAATATAATAAAATATATAATATAATGTAGGATAATATAATTATTATTATAACAATAACTATTATCATAGTTATTGCCAATATTTACAAGCATTTACCTTATGCAAGTGTTATTTAGAGAATATTCCTCATTTACTCTTCATAAAACCCCTATGACACAACTACTATTATTATTATCCCCATTTTACAGACAAAAAAACTGAGGCTTGAAGGAGTTAGGTTACGTGCTAGTTAGTGGCAGAGTCCACACTCAAGCCCAGTGGTCAGTCTCTAGGGCCACCATCCTAATTATTATAAGAGCACATGCTTGGAATTACTCTTGGAATCAAGTCCAGCTCCAGCACTAAATCCTTAGGACAGCATCTGGGCCCTAGCAAGTGCTCAATAAATATAAACTCTTATTAGTTTTACTTACTATTTCCCATCTTACCAGCAGAAGGCCCCAACCATCTCCTCCTAAGCTGATTCTGGCTCCTCTAAAGCTACTGAGAAATTGGAGACAAGGCTCCTGGCCTGAAGGCCCTCTCCACTCCTCAGACTCAAGAGAAACCAAGCCAGGGAGCCGCTGAGCAGGGGTGGGACGGGCAGGAGGCACTAGTTCCCTGCAGATGCTCCAGGAGACCCCACGACTGCCAGCTCTCCAGGACTAGGCCCTCAGCCTAGGGCAGGCTTTCTCAACCCGCCACTATTGATGTTTCGGGCCAGATCATTCTTTCCTGTGGAGGGGCCTGTCCTGGGCACTGTAGGAGGTTTAGCAGCTTCCCTTGCCTCTACCCAAGAAAAGCCAGGAGCAACCCCCTCCTAGTTACGACAACCAAAAATGTCTCCAGATATTGCCACCTGTCTCTTGGGGAAGGAAACCGCCCTGGGGTTGAGAACCACTGGCCTACAGGTGCTACTTACAACAGATGTCCCCTCCAGTCAGGGTACTGCAGCAGGGACGGCTCCACCCGCAGCATGTCGCTCTGACTCAGCTGGGGACAGACAGGGGAGAGCAGGGCTGAGGAACGCACACACTCATGGTGAGGGCCAGCCCTGCCACCTGCATCCATGCAGCACCAGGGCTTCTAAAGCCAAGGGCCTGGTCTGCTTATCAGAGAAACTGAGACAGGGGCAGCCCAGGACAGCATTCTCATGCCCATTTTGCAGATGAGGAAACTGAGGCTTAAAAATGTCGGGTGTGGGACTTCCCTGGCGGTCCAGTGGTTAAGACTGTGCACTTCCACTGCAGGGGGCCCAGGTTCAATCCCTGGTCAGGGAACTATGATCCCGTGAGCCGCACGGCACGACCGAAAAAAAAAAAAAAAGTCAGGTGGCTCAGCCAACATCACAGCACCGGCAAGTGGCGAAGCTAAGACAAACCAGAATTTTTGACTCCTAGTCCAGTGTTCTTTATACAACACCGCCGCCCAACAAAACCAGAGAGGTGGATTTGCAGAGGCAGCGATAGGAGACCGCGCACCTCAGTTCCTCCAACGGGGTGACAGAAGAGGTCCCAGAACTGGGTGCCCTACCTCGGTCTTGGCTCTAAGTCACGGAGGGACTCAGGCCACTGTCTTCCTGCAGGCTCAGCTCAACCTCACACTTTGGAAAATGTGGCCATTTCCAGACCATCCCCACCCTGCCTGGGTGCTGGGTTAGTGACTCCCAGGGCATCACACCCACAAAGTCGAGGAAACGCAGAAGCCTTGGGCGGCAGGACCAAAAGGAAGAAAGGGAATGAGGCACGTGTCTATAACCCCAGCCTTTTCCATTTCTCCTTCGTCCTTGAGCACTGCACTGTCCGATCCAGAGGCCTCTGGCCACATGTGGCTCTTATGTGGGTCTCCTGAATTGAGACACTGGATTCTGAAGACTTATATGAAAGAAGTAGGCAAACCATCTCAATAATTTTTTGTATTGATTACATGTAGAAATAGCCATATTTTAGATACAATGGGCTAAATAAAATATATGATGAAAATGAATTTTACCAGTTTCTTTGTACTATTTAATAGAAAATTTTAATTATATACGTGGCTCACAGTTTATTTCTACTGGATGGCGCGGAGCTGCCTTAGAGTGGGGAGCTGGCTTTGGGTAGAACAGACTTTTCAACCCCACTCCCTACACCCCTCTCCCCTGGCAGCTTAGATGTTTCCCTTTGGAAATATGTTCCTTTAGGTTAAGGATCACTCTCTCCACAGTTCCAAACTCTAACTCTTAGGCCTCGAGAGACACATTCATCAGATAGTTCCAGCAGTTTACTAGAGATGGCTCACACCAGCTCAAGAAACCTGATTATTTTCTCTATCTGTGAGTTGGCAGGCAGAGGGAAGGGGGAGGGGCAATATAAGGGTAGGGGATTAAGAGGTCCAAACTACTGGGTATAAAATAAGCTACAGGGATATACTGTACAACACGGGGAATAGAGCGAATATTTGATAATAACTATAAATGGAGTGTAACCTTTAAAAATTGTGAATCACTCTACTGTATACCTGAAACTTGTATAATACTGTACAGCAGTTATACTTCAATTTAAAAAAATAAATAAAAGAAAGAAATCTGATTTCAGGAATTTTGCAAACTGTACCATTTTCAAAAATTAAATTATATAAACTATACATATAAATATGTAAAAACAAAGGTAAAAAGTGCTCAGACAATATTGCTCCTGTCTGTTACTCCACTTTGCTCTCATCTGTGCTCTGGAGGTTCTTGCCGTCCATGTGTCTGCATGGTGGGACTACCACGTGATGGTGCCCCTGCACCTCTCTTCCCAGCTCTGCATGCAGTGATGTCACGGCAATAGCCTGATATCAGCCACAGTGGGGGCATTTACACTATGGGAATCAGAAAAGCTACCGATCAGGGGCCCCTTTCTCCCAGGGCCAGTTGTTAAATACTGACCACACACCACCGAGTATCTCCCCCTGAGAGCAGGGCCCCAGCCAGCAGGAGGAACTGAGGAGGGAAAGAGCCAGAAGAAGTGAAGAAGGAGGATCACAGTGGGGAAGTGACTCTCCCAAGATGGCAGAGAAAGTGGTCCCCGAGGCCGCTGAAGCAAGCAGCAGGCTGTCTGGGGGAAGTGTTCCAAGGAATCCCAGAGAAGACAGCCCCTTGCAGCTGGGGATGCCACCCAGAGGTGCACCGGGACTTACCCGCCTGGACAGCAGGTCAAAGCAGAGTTTGTTCTCACTGGTGCCCAAGTTAATGATGCCCTGGAGGTGAGAGGTACAGAGCCATGTGAGCAAAGCAGAGGGTGCTATCAGAAGGCCCCGGGGGGCGCACCAAGGCAGCAAAGTGAAGCTCTCTGCAATCCCGCCCTTCCCACCACCCCTCCTGGCCTTTGCTCAAGCCATGCCCTCCACATGGCTCCCTGATCCTATCTTCCCATTTCTAAAGCTCTGTGCAAATGCCATCTCCTCCAGGAAGCCTTCCTCAAAATCCCACCTGCAAGGGATCTTTTCTTCTTCTGGATCCCAAAGCACTTTATCTGTCCCCCTTTACGGCACTAGTCAGTTTCTGTCCCAGGTCACAGGGTCTGATGTACAGGCTTTATCTCCCCCACTGGATGGGAAGTCCCTGAAGGTTGGATACATGCCCAAGACACCGCTGTATCTCTCAAGAGCCTCAGTTTACAGGATGAAAGAATGTACACAGTAAACTGGTGCTCTGGCAGGAACGGGAACAAGGGTCATTGTACCACAAGAAGAGGCCCTGTCAGCCCCATGGAGAAGACCACGTGGTGAGGAACCAAGGCCTGCCAACAACCATGTGAGTGAGCTTGGAAGTGGATCATCTCCCCACCCCACCAAGCTTTCAAATGAGACCACAGCCCCAGCTTCACTGCAACTTCCCAGGAGATCTTTAGCCTGAAGCACCACCCGGATTCCTGAATTCCAGAAACTGTGAACTGTTTGTTTTAAGCTGCTAAGACCTGAAGTCCTTTGTTACACAGCAAGAGATAACTAATACAATCCCTTACTTTTTCCAGGTCTCTGCTTCAATGTCACCATATTAAAGTGACCTTCTATGACCACCTCACATAAAATAGTAATATCCCCAGCCCACCCTACCAGTCTCTATCCTATTACCCTGCTTTATTTTTCCCTACAAGACTTACCCCAACATATTATATATATATATATATATATGTATGTCTGTCTCCCATACTAGACTATAAACTCCATGAGGGCAGGAACTTTATTTTTGTTCACGGCTGTAACCCTGGTATATAGAACAGTGCCAGCACCTGGTACATGCTCAACAAATAAAGATTATTAAAGGGTTATTCATGACAGCTCTCTACCCTCTGAAGGTATTACTAGTGATAAGTTATAATAATTGGGGCAGGTAGTATTAATAATAATAGCAACTACCATTTATTGAATGCTCTATGTGGAAGCACTGTGCTAGTAACTTACATACCTGATCTCATTTAATTGTGACAGTTCTATAGAGGAGGTATTACTATCCCATTATAGAGACGAACTGAGGTTCAAAGACATTAAGTAATTAGCTCAAGAATACACAACCCAAAAGTGAAACAGTTGCAACCTGAACCCTAGTTCTGTCCCAGATCTAAAGTTGGACAGTCGATGGGCTGTGGATCAGAATCCATGTAAGAGCACTCCATGGTTCTTGAATTCCTCCCTCACAAATCAAGGTTCCCTTAATTATAAATGGGCCATTTTCTGATTCAGGTAATATACAGGGGCCTCTCTGAGCAACATAAGACACCCCGTTGGGGGTCAAAGGGGCACAACTCCAACATGACAATAGCAAGCTGTGTGCTGCCCTGTTGGTCAAGGTGGGGTACCCGCCCCCCCCACCCCCCGTGCTCTCTTGTGTCCCAGTGGGAAGGGGGCCTTCACTCACACTGGGGTTCTCATCCTCATCATACTCATCCATGTGGTAGGTCCTGTAGCCCTCCTCTGCTGAATCCCAGAACCATTTAATGATGCTTCCTCTAGAGGACAGGTAGGTGCTGTCGGAGGAGAACATGGCGGTGGGATCACCCACTCCATAGAGCTTTAGCGGCTTCTGGTCTGGTTTTCCGGAGCATTCTCTTTCCAGACCATCCCCATGGTTACTGTGCAGGCCCTGTGTGGAGACTGAACCCGGAGAGGTGGTAGGTGTCCCGGAGTCCTTCTGAGGGAGTGTGAACATCTGCAGAAAGACAAAAGCACTCAGTGCCTGATCTGATCAAGGGCTTTCCTAGCACCAAGCAACAAAAATGAACTGGGAGTCACGGGGCCCTCCCCCTTCTCTATCTGCCCCTTCCTTCAAGTTTATATACTCATCACTTCCTGTGTCCCTTACTAGTTGTAACCATGTGCGCAATCGCTTCAAGGCATCAACTCTGCTAAGGATCTACAGACAGGGGCTGTACTTGCTGCTTTTCTACAACTTGAATAAATGGCTGCTTCAGCTTGTTTTACTTTTGTGGAAGTTTTTCATTCTGCAGCCTAAAGAGTCACCAGCTTCCTTTTCCATTCTTGCCGACGTCAATTTCAAAAAGCCAAGTTAAAATTCTCTGACTTAAAGTAGAAAGAGCCTGGAGTCCAGGGGTCTTGTGGTGACTGTTGCGAATAGAAGTAAAGGATAAAATGAGATTATCTGGTTGTTTCGAGGCGATGATGGGTGGGGCCTGAGAAGAAGCAAGTGGGGTTCCCACAAGTGCAAGTGCACGACCCTGAGCAGAGCCCAAGGCCCCACCCCCGCTCCCTCCCGAAGTGGGGGAGGCGTGGCCGCTGCGAGGGGCTGGTCTCATCCTGCGTTCAGATGTGAACTCCTCCACTTTCTAAGCCAGCGTCCTCGCGGGCACAGTGGGTGTAGCCGTAACTACCTCATAGGGTAGCAGTGAGGACATAAATATATGTTAGTGTAAATGGCTTAGAACAAATCCTGGCTCATGCACAAACTTCAGTAAAATATGTTATTATAACTCCTCGCCGCTTTCCCCAGTCCTGATGCACAAGCCCCAAACACCAAATGATGGGGGACCAGCCAGCGGCCCAGAAACCCAGGGGGCTCCTCCGTTAAATTTTGCTCCACTAAGTCTTTTCTGGGGTCTCCTCCAACTGACTGGGCTCTCCCCAGCCTCACCTCGCCCCCCCTCATCCTATGCCTGGGCCCTCGGCAGGTCAGAGGGGCTGAGGCGGGGTGGAGGTGGGGGCCGGCCGGGCCCCGGCTCCGCGCGCGCCGTGCGGGAGCGAAGGGCGGGCTCGGGGCGTCCAGCGGGGCGGCGGCGAGTCCAGAGCCCGAAACCCGCGCGGCCGGGCCTCGGAGATCCACGAGAGGGCGGACAGGGCGGAAGGCAGAGTGCAAGACCCCTGCAGAGCGGCGGGGGCCTCGCGGGCGCCGGCTCCCGGCCTCCGGGAGGAGGAAGTCTGGCCGAGGGCTTCGAGACGGAAGGGCCGGGACTTCTGCAGCGAGGCCTCGAGCCCGGGCAAGGGAGACCCCGCGGGCCCCCTGTTCTGCAAAGCGTGGATTGCACCTACTTGCGGAGCTGGAGGAGCCGCCGCCGGCACTCAGGCACGCGCAGTCTGTGTCCGAATCCTCGCCCGGACTCGCTCTCCGCCGCTGTGCGCAGGGCACCCGGGCCCAGGCACTCGCACTCGGGACCGTCCACGCCGGGTCGGGCTTCCCAGAAGGTTCCGGGCACAGTTCGTCAACTCGCGCCCGAGGCCGCAGGACTCCCGGGTGTGGCCTGCGCTCAGGGAGCGCACATGCTGCAGCACTGTGGGGCGGGGAGGGGAAGCCGCGGAAGGGGAGGGGGCCCAGGGCCAGAGCTCCGCCTGGAAGGGACGGGCCGCCCGCTGCCACCTCCGCTCTCTGCGGCCTCAGCGCCCTGGCGGCCTTCCCGCCCCGGTCTCCCCGCCCCTGGCACACGGGGGCCCCTCCCTCTGCCTCCCGGCCTTAGTGTCCCCATTTACAGGCAGAGTCACCGAGGTTACTGGACAAATGTATGCCTGGTTGCGGCCCATGGAAAAGGCTTTCCGGACTTACATTAATTCCGATTAAGGGCATCCTGAAAACATCCTTCCCCTATGAAAGCTTTTGACCTGAGTTTGTAATTTCTCCTCTTTTCGTTCTACAGAACATCTGGTGAACTCTGCCTGGGACCCTGCACATTCCGGGACTTTGAGTTAGACCACCAAGGTCCCACGCCCGCCCCGAGCCTTTGAGTAGGAAAAGTTTCCTTTTCTCCATGAAAAGCAATGAGCAGGATCCATCAGTACAGATCTGGCTGGGAAGACTTGGCTGTCTCCGGATCACTCCACTTCTTGTCTTTGCTTTGGCCTTGCCACTAACATTGTGACCTTGAGCAGCTCTCAAGACTTTTTGTTCCTCTATGTAAAATAAGCCAGTTCTCTCCATTTAAGTCATATCATTCTGTTTAATTCAGGTAAGTAGTCTTATTGAATGCCTGTGTCGTGCAAGATCTCTGCAAAGTGCTGGGATACAGTGATGGCAAAACAAACAGCGGGCCTGCATGGTTGACTGGGAAGGCAGACATACAAATGTGCTAACTAATAAGAAAGATTACTGGGTGCCTGGGAAGCATGCGGCAGGGAGATTTAACACCACTGCCCCCTTCCCTGACACACACACACATGCATTGGCCCCATACAGGAAGCCTTACACACACATTCATTCACCCTAAACACTTAGGAAGTGATGCTCGAGTCCTAGTTAGCTAGCTGGAGTGTGGGATGTTGGAAGCAGAAGAAAGCCTTTGATAGAGCCTTGAAGGTTAGAGTCCGTGTGGAACATTAATGAACTGCAACAAGCCTAATACCGACCCCCGGAGCTTGCAGGGTTCAGGAGAAAGGTTGGAGATACGATCGGGGATCAGGTCATGAATCTTAATAAACCCTGTTAAGGACTGTGAACTTCTCACTGAGGGCAATGGATATATATTGTAATCTCTAGAGCAAACACTTTTTAAAAAAAGTCAAAAGGTATAATTAAGAATAAATGGGATACCACATAATGCCTGATTAATTCAAAAGGCATGCGGGAAGGAAAGAATTAACAAAGAGCATAGGGCACAAAGAGAAGACAAATAGCAAGATAATTGACTTAAGTACAACCATATCCATGATTACATTAAATTAATGACCAAAGACCAGTTAAAAGACCATCAGACTGGATAAAATGGTAAGATTAAGAATATGGTGTTTCGGCTTCCCCGGTGGCACTGTGGTTGGGAGTCCGCCTGCCGATGCAGAGGACACAGGTTCGTGCCCCGGTCCGGGAAGATCCCACATGCCACAGAGCGGCTGGGCCCGTGAGCCATGGCCCCTGAGCCTGCACGTCCGGAGGCTGTGCTCTTCTGCGGGAGAGGCCGCAACAGTGAAAGGCCCGCGTATTGCAAAAAAAAAAAAAAAAAAAAAAAAGTATCTGGCCCAGAGGGTCTCATAAGGAAATTCTACCATGTACTTAAAGGAGAATATTATTCCAGTGCTATTAAACTGTTCTAGAAGAAAGGAAAATCATCCACATTTCATAATCAAATAAACAGTGATATGTAGATTTGATGATGTTTATATGAAGAACTATGGACAAATCTCACCTATGATTAGGTTATTAATACTTAGAAGACAAATAGCGCCTAACAAGCAGAATCCATCAGCATAACAAAATAACCACGTGGGGTCATACTGAGAATGGAAGGACAGCTCAATTCTATGATTTATAGTAACTCTTCATTAATAGATCCTAAGGGGATAAAAGTCACTTGATCTATAGATGCTATGGAGACACCTGACAGAATTAGATACCCATTCTTGAGTTAGACAACTTGATGCCATGAATGGCTACCTCTTTAACTAAGACATCTCTCCGCCAAAAAGCCAGCCTCCTACTCAATCTAGAAACTGAAGGGTTTGAATTCATGAACAAGAGCTAAGGCTGCCCGTGATCACTGTGAAATATCTAACATTGTACCAGAGGTCTCGGCCAGAAGTATTGAGCAAGGAAAGAAATTAGAGTTAAAAATAGGGAATCTGGATGATTGCTATCTACAGATTCCTACTGCCTACCTGGAAGACGCAAAAGAATTAACAGGTGTTCTTCAAGAGAATTGAGTATAGTTATAGGCTAGGGCCCCAATTCATCTTTTGGTAAATACAGTTTTATGGGGAGGCAGCTACAGCCATGTTGCATATATATGCTGACCAGACTTTGCTAGTGAACACTAGACCAGCACTTTCAACCGGGTGCACTCACCTCATGAGTGAGCCTAGCACTGCCTGGAACCCCCAACCACAGGCAGCTTCATTTTCCTTTAATCCTAGAGGTGTTATCCCCAACTTTCAGATGGGGTGAATGAGGACATAATAATAGTCTGTTGAATTTAATGCAGCCCCCTACATACCCAGAATGAGTATGAACAGTGTAAGCTATTTTGGGGGTCACAGTCCCTCCGAAACCGCAACATTATCAACAACAACTCACACTGATTGGGTGCTGCCTTGAGCCGGGCTCTGGTCTGGCTTCTTTGTGTGCACCACGTAATTTAATCCTCAGAGTGACTCTATTAGGAGGGTACCACCATTAGCCTCACTTTACAGATGAGAAAACAGAGGCTCAAAAGCAGGAGGTGAATCACACCAGCTCACACAAATAGGATGGGAAAGGGAGGCTTGAACCCCAGGCCCCACTGCCCTCTTAACTATCCCTCCCTGAGGCTTTTGCTGGAAGGGTGCATATCCCCTCAAAGCTTGGCTTTCACTTTCAGGGATCCAGAAGCCCCCTAAGTCCATCGTTGCCCCACCCCACTGGGGCTCCAGGGGCCCAGGTAAAGCCCGGCAACGTTTGGCCTAAAGCCCCCTCTCACTCCACAGCCGCGGCTCCCGAACAAGCCACCCTGCATTTACCTCCGTCCCTGTTTTTACTCATTTCTTCTCTGGTCTAAAATCCTTATGTCTGGGCTTCCCTGGTGGCGCAGTGGTTGAGAGTCCGCCTGCCGATGCAGGGGACGCGGGTTCGTGCCCCGGTCCGGGAAGATCCCACATGCCGCAGAGCGGCTGGGCCCGTGAGCCATGGCTGCTGAGCCTGTGCGTCGGGAGCCTGTGCTCCACAACGGGAGAGGCCACAACAGTGAGAGGCCCGCGTACTGCAAAAAACAAAAACAAAAACAAATAAAATCCTTATGTCTGATGAAATTGTTCTTAATCTTTGGGGCCCAGAGACCCCTCCACCACCTCCTCCTCCCACTAGGCTTGCTTACTGCTTTGGGCCTGCATGCTCTGCTTTTAAGCACAGATGATTTCAAGGGCGACAAGATCTACCTTGCCCTTTCCAAGGGGATCTCCCCCAGCTGCTCTCAATTACCTAAAATGGCCTTTCTTTTCAAAAAAATTTCTTTAATTTGTTGCTTTACTTTTAACTGAGGTAACAACGGTTTATAACATTATATGTTTCATGGGTACAACATTATATTTCAACGTCTGCACACACTACAGTGTGCTCACCACCAAAAGTTTAGTTTCCATCTGTCATCACACAGTTGATCCCCTTTCCTCGTACCCCACCTCCATCCTTCCCCTCTAATAACCATTGCTCTGTTCTCTGTGTTTGTTTAGTTTGGTTTGTTCATTTATTTTCGTTTTTTTTTTTTATATTCCACCTATGAGTGAAATCATACGGTATTTGTCTTTCTCCATCTGACTTATCTCACTTTGCATAATACCCTCAAGGTCCATCCATGTTATCACAAACGGCAAGATTTCATTTTTTATGGCTGAGTAGTATTCCATAGTATACGTATACCAGATCTTCTTTATCCATTCGTCCATTGATGGGACTTAGGTTGTTTCCGTATCTTGACTATTGTAAATAATCCTGTGATGAATATAAGGGTGCATGTATCTTTTCAAATTAGTGTCTTGGTATTCTTTAGATAAACACCCAGAAGTGGAATGTAAATTAGTACAGCCATTATGGAAAACAGGATGGAGATTAAAAAATTCAGAATAAAATGGACTCTTCTTTGCACCATTACAGAGAGAGGCTCAGCAATGCCCACACCTGGGAGAACCACAGTTTGGAGCCGTGGTTCTCAAACTTTGAAGGTCTTGGCATCACCTGGAGGGCTCATAAAGGGCAGGAGGCTCTTGGAAGTGGGCGAGGGCCTGGGCCTGAGTAGTATCTTGAGACCACCAGGTGATTTGGATACTTAGCAATGTCTGAGAACCACTGGAGCAAGGGAACCTCAATTAAAGCACAAATGAGCTACTAACCTTTCCCGTTTTTGGGGAGGTCACAGTTGAGAGCAGGCTGCAGTGGGTTAACCTCAGGCAGGAAGGGCAGCTTGACGAGGAAGCACTGGAGTGATTGCCAGGAGGGCTGGTCCCAATCGCCCTAGCCCTACCTGACTGTGTGTCCTTGGCAAACCCACTCAGCCTTTCAGGGTCTTCAGTTTCTCTTTGTTAAAGGGGGAGGTCATGAAAACTACCTCACAAAGGGCGATGGGAATGGCCTAAGTGAATGAGCTTCCTGGTCTGCCTTCCCTGAGGGTCGACAAACAGAAGCAAGGCCAAAAGCAGCTTGTGGTTCAAAAATACCCTGTCTTGTGCCTGTCCTCCAACTTCAGTGGGTTCTTGTTTAAAATGCAGGTACCTGGGCTCCACTAAGGGATTTCGATCCAGTAGGTCTATAATTGGGCTCAGGAGTCTGCATTTTAAAACAAACATGGCAGGTGATTCTGGATTCCTCTTGGACAGACGCTGTCCTCGTGGACTCCACACTGAGAGGACGCATGAGCAGTGGGCAGGCACTTTACCGAGAGCGTTAGGACCTCACGTATTCCACAGCCTGGCCTGCACTGACGACCCACCTCTTCTGTCATTTATTTGTTCATTCCCCACTCAAAAAAACAATTCACTGGGCACCTATCATGTACCCAGCCCTGTGTTAGACCGTGAGACTATCAAAATAAAGGAAAAGTTCCCCGATTTCAAGGAGTCCCAGAATACATTTTCCAATGGAAAAGTCTGATCTTTGCTCAAGATCCTTCAGTGGCTCCCCTTCATCTTACAGGGGTTATAAACCCAAATGCCTTCAAGGACACAATGGTAACAAATGTGCAAAGCTGGCTTAAGGCAAAGGGGAGGACTGGGGAGGCTGTTGACTAACAGAAGCCTGCATATCCCTCCTCTATGCCTTCAAGTTTAAAAAAAAAAAAAAAAGGCAAGCACTGCCAAGCAAAATGGTTTTACCAGTTGATTTCAGCCCTCGGCCATCAATTTGCAACCTCTGAATCCAAATTCTTTCGTGTGGCATACCAGACCTCTAGAATAATCAATCACAAATTTCTGCCTAGTCTCATTCTTTGCACCTCTCTTCCCCCACCACCAACAGCCCCAAAACACTGAACCTCCTGTATCGCTCCCAGCACACCATCATCTCTCATTCCTCCAGGCCTTTGCATGTGCTGTTGCCTCCACTCAGAGAGCACTTTCACAAAGCTACCCACTTGGCAGACTCCTGCTTCTCCTTCAGGTGTATGCCTGCATGTCACCTCCTCCAAGGAAACTTCCTCCCTGACTCCTTAGGCAGGTTTAGGGGCCCCAACCTATATCCCCAGGCTCTTTGCTCATGCCTACAGTATAAAGCACAGCAGTGCCTCAAAGCCTTTGCTCTAGCTGGGTTCCAATGCCTGGACTGCTCCCCCCCCCCCCCCAGATACCTGCTCGGCTCACTTTCTCACCTCCTACAACTCTTTGCATAAATATCACCTTCTCTCGGAGGCCTATTATGACCACCTACCTCATTCTGCAACCTGCTTCCACCCCTGCCACACTGCAGTGCCCCCCATTCCACTTTTCATGTTTTATAGCACTTTTCTCCTTCACATGTACTCGATACTTGTTTATTATGTGCACTATTTTCAGTGCCCCCTTCTAAAACTTAAAGCTCATGAGAGCAAGCGTCTTTGCTTGTTTGCTTACTGTTTCTCAAATGTAAAGAATGGTGCTTGGCCCATAGGGGAGCTCAACCACATTTATGAATGAGTGAGCGAGTGGGTAAATTAATGAAGGAAGGAACGAACGAATGAACGAACGAATGTATACCATAATGCAATGGGTCCATTCTGGGCAGTAGCTTCTTAGGTTCCAAGGCACAGAGGTGGTTCTCGGTCAGTGTTTGTTGACAACTATTGGTAGCAATTCGATGAGTGACTGAGGACGGGAATGAAGGAACCAATCACTGCAGTCGCCAGGTGACTGCTGACGGTGGAATGAAGACTTGCCCAGAGGGAAAACCCTCATTTCCCCCAACCTCCCGCGTTTCCCATCATCTGCCTGTGGGACGCCTGCGACCACAACAGCTGTAACATGCATTCGCCAAGAGGGGTCGCTAAACCCCTATTTTCCTTCCTGGCGCGGAAAACTCAGGGCAGGGGCCTCTGCAGACGCAGAGAAAGCGCGGACGGGAGGAAAGGTGGGCGAAGGCCCCGACCCCCTCCGAGAGCAGCCAGCGCCCCGGCCGCGTGGCGCGCGCTCACGGAAGGCTGGGACCGAGCTCGCGCCGACTGCGGGGCCCGGACGAGCCCGGCAATACAATCCCAACCTAACTCAGCACGACCCCTGCGCTCTTAGGGTCTCCTAGGATCTGTTTTTCAGATAGGACCCCAGGCTCAAAGAAGCTGGGTGCTTTCGCCAATGTCGCACAACTAGAAAACCTCAGGGGTAGGATTAGAATCCAGATGTGCTGAACGCTGTTGTTCCCTCGCTCCACTCCCCACTCCTCCCCAGCTCTTTCGGGCTAAAGCAGAGCAAGATTCCAAGTCCAGTGTCCGGCTTGGCCTCATTTAGAAGGCCCTTGAGTCCTCTTTCCTGGTGGGGAAAGCATGGAGGTAGGCAGTGGGAGGTGGGGAAAAGACCTAGTTCCTCCCCCAAGGACGCGGACCCAGCTGCCCTGAGCACCTGCCCTCCCTCACTCCCACCCTGGTTTGTATCACCCTTGCTCCCTTGATTTCAGTTCCCTGGACTTTGAAATAGCCACCTGGCCACATGCAAATTCACTTGGGAAAGAGGAGCCTGGCAAGCACAGAGGTGAAGACAAGAGGCGAGGAAACTGCAAAGGGTTCCCTGACCCATCTCAGAGATAGACAGCAGTGAAACTGAGGCCCAGAGAGGAGGTGACCTGAGAAAACCCTGGCCCATGCACACTTGTGGCCAGAACCTGAGAGTCCATAGTGATGGGCTCTCTTTGAGGACATGGATCCAGAGTTTCACATACTGGGCATCCCAACAATCGAATGAGGAAAGTGTCCTTGGTTCCATTTTATAGATGGGGAAAATGAGGCCCAGCAAGTTTTCCTCAGCCTTGTGCAAGTTCACGCTGCTGGCATTGGCCTGACTCCAGGTGTGTCTGAATCCCACGTGTTCTCTTCCTGGATTCCTGGGCCACAGCAATAGTACCCTAACGATTCCATTAGGTCTGGCCTGGTCTCCAGGTTGTATGAGGTGACCTGGAGTGGACAGCCTGAGGAGCAGGAATGCCATAATGTCAGGATATGGTGGCTGTGACCCGCTCAACCCACCTTCCTCCATCAGGACCTGAAGAAGGTTGCCACTTGGTTGCCCTCTGGGGAACATTCTTCTTCCAACCAGTTACCCAGCAGGCCCTATTCTTCAAAGGGCACTGCAGGTGTTCCCTCTTCCAGAAAGCCTCTCTGACCACTCCAGCCCCTCAGAGCTCCAACGACTATCCTTCAAGGTTCTGAGCAGTTGTCTGCTTAGGCATTCTACGACCGGAGCACTCATCCCCAGCTGGATTGTAAAGACCTTGAAGAGAGAGACTAACTCTTTGTTTGTACCTCCCTTTAGCCTATGGGGGCTGAGCATACAGTAGGTGTCAAGGAGCTGCTTTTTGTTTACTTATTTGCTGATTCCATGGGAAGACGGCTCTAAAAAGCAGCTCTGTGTTTCCAGGGAGTTTTTAACCGAATTTGAAAGTGACATCTGTGTCCTGTGGGATAACAGAGAGTAAAGAATTATCACTATTCATTCATTCAACAAACACTTAATGAGCCACTGCCATGTGCTAGACACCGTCCTAGGCACTGGTGTCACAGAAGGCAACAAAAAGGGGCAGACCTCTTGTAATTTACCTTCTAAAACAGGTGACAGAAAATGAACAACGTATATAAACCAACAGAGTTGGATAAGTGCTATAAGGAAAATGCAAGTTGGGCAGGGGATTAAGAGCAAGAAGGAATGCTCTTTGGACAGGGTAGTTAGGCAAAGACCCTCAGGAACCGAAAGAGAGTCTGCATGGATCTCTGGGGGAATAGCTCCAGGCAAAGGGAACAGCAAGTGCAGAGGCCCTGATGTGAGAACTTGTATTTGCTGACTTTGAGGAAAGGATCTCACAAGGTTTGGTGAACCTTGATGAGGATTTAGGCTTTTATTCTGAGCACATGGGAAGACAGTACAGATCTTCTTGAGCTCGTATCTGGGTGACTAACTGCCTTGTGGGGCTGACTGGAGGTTCCCAAACCAGTCAGGACACCGGGGGGGCTGTGTGAGGTCTGCTCCTGGCTTGGATTCACTTGTTCTCAATGCTAGACTAGAACACTTTTGCTCCCTGAAAGCCTGAGGTCTTCATCTGGGATTCCTGCAGCCCCAGGACAATATTCTCAACCAGGGTCCACGTCGGAGTCCCCTGGGAAGCTTTTCCCCAAACCAGTGCCAAGTTCCACCTCTGCCTCGCTGACCCAGAGACTCTGGGGTGGACCATGGGGATGAATGCCACTCGTTAAGAGCCCGTTGTCTACCCGTGAATACGTGATGTTTCTCCACTTACTGAGATCTTTAGTTTACTGCAGCAATGTTGTATAGCTTTCAGAGATACATTTTGCATTTCTCTTGTTGACTTTGTTCTTATGTATTTTATTCTTTTGGATGCTATTGTGAGTGGAATTGTTTTCTTAATTTCATTTTCAGATTGTTCATTGCAAATGTATAGAAATACAATCGAGTTTGGTATATTGAAGAAAAAAAAGAAAAGAACCCACTGTCTGGGACTTCCCTGGCGGTCCAGTGGTTAAGACTCCACGCTTCCACTGAAGAGGGCACGGGTTCGATCCCTGGTCTGGGAACTAAGACCCCCGCGTGTGTGCCGTGGCCGAGAACAACAACAACAACAACGCTGTCTTAGAGGGGCTGGGGATGGGCCTCGGGACCTCTCATCCCACTCCGAATTTTCTCTGCAAGTACATTCGGTGTTATAGGAATGATGAGGACCAGGCTTTCATCAGAATCCCCCAAAGATGAAGAATCATATTCTAAGGCAAACAAAGTAGGTCTGTGAGGGAAAGCACGATTACGGCCCACTGCCCCCTTCACCCTCCCATTCGTTCCCTCCCCAGCCTCCTGCCCCCGCTACCCCACCTGCCAATGCCTTTTCCTCTGGCTTCTCCATCTCATTACTTTGCCTTGATCTATTTCGATGGCAGCATCTCCCTTCCTTCCAGTACTTAGTATGCTGCCAGCATTCAATACCTCTTCAAATATGAATAAGCTGTTCTCCTTACCAGAGCTGTGGCTCAGTTAAGTCAGTCTTTTCTGGGCGCTTTCTGTTTGCTTTTCCCCAGCGTCTTTCTGCTTCAGCTGTCAAAGAGGAGTTTGTTCCAGCCACCCCCCTCTCCCTCTGCCCAAGACCCAGGATACTGCTCAGGGCACAAAGAAAAGGGTTTTGTTACATTACCCATGGACACTATCTACTCCTGTCACCCACACTTCAAAGCCAAGGGGCCCCAAACAGGAGCCCTGGTCCTGGGAGGGAGACTGAGTGTCCTCGGCCCTGGGGGTGCTGGGGGAGAGCAGGCAGGAGATGGCAACCATGGGGTGACTGGGTGGCCTTGCTCCCCGGGGGGAAGGTGCTGTCTGGCTTTGGCAGGCTCTGAACTCATCCGCTTGTTGTCTGGACCTTGTTGGTTGCTGTGATCCCCTGAAATGTCCCTTTCTCTGAGTGAGGTATGGTGCGGTGTGGTGTGACCTATATGGAGTGGTTGTCAAGAGTCTGGGTGTCAAGTCACAAGTTCGAATCCCAGCTCAGCCACTTAGAAACTGTGTGGCTGTAAGTAAGTTATTAAGCATCTCTGGACAGCAATTCCTCATCTGTGAAGAGAGGTGAGGGAAGAGGGATGGATAGCATTATGTGAAATAATGAATATAAATTTGAGCCTCTCCCTGCCAAGTTCTGCCCAGCCGTCCACCACACCATTCCTCCCCTGATCATCTCAACTTTCATTCTTTCAGTCCATGTTTATTGAGGCCTACTGTGCGCCCGCCAGTCTCCCAAGACTGAAGTCATTACACGGAATGTTCTGGAAGGAGCTGACTCCTCTCACTCTCCCCCGGGAGACCTAGAGATGATGGGTTGAGAGTTTCCACAGGACATTTTCTCCCAGTTACTCCACAGTTGTGAGTTCCTTCCCACTGCGAATCTTCTTGGCAGGAAGTCTTCTCCTCGTCCCCCGGGAGGCCTGCTCTGACCTACTGGGCTTCTGTTGACCTGCGTCTTCCCCCAAACCCAGAATCTACAAAGTTGGGCTCCAGCACTTCCCTTCTTCCTGGGAATCCTTGGGCAGGGACAAGACCCAAGTGCCCCCTCTCCAATCAGCCCACTCTGCTAAGTTCTCCTCAGAGCCAGAGCGGACACCTTCACCCCAGAGCCTTTCAGAGGGAGGTTTCATCCCGTCAGTCACTGTGTCCTGGGCACATATATAGAGGCGGACCAGACACTGTGCTGAGCACTTAGCAACATCATCCTGTCACACACACCCCACCCCCACCCCCGTAGCCCTGTGACAGCTTGTAACACTGGTGACCACAATGAATGCCCTTGTGTAGTGCCCCTCCCCCACCGTGCCGACTCTGGGCGTGGCCATGCGTCACGAGTCAGCCAATGAGACATTAGCCCACATGATGCAAACAGAGGCTTGACAAATGCTTGGCCCCTGGGGCTTGTCCTCTTGGACCGCTTGCCCTTTGAAGCCAGCCGCCATGCTGCACAGAAGCTCAGGCCGGGCTGTGGAGTGATGACGAGCCTTGTGGAGGGAGCACCTGGAGGGTGAGATGCCACCTTGCACATTCCAGCCCCCCGACTGAGCCCCACTGACCCACAGAATTGTGAGAGAGAATAAATCAGTGTTGTTTTAAGCTATTATTATCATCCGCATTTTACAGATGGTGAATCTGAGCTTCGGAGAGCATGAGTATGTTTCCCAAGTCTGCCTACTGAGTGAGCAAATGTGGTAAAAGTGAACCACTTGGATCTCCCGCTGAGGGAGCCGAGTGGACCACAGCCCAGCTCTGTCCCGCCGGGCCCACCATCGCATCCTCACTGAGGCAGGCTTCCCGTTCCCTGCAGGCTGCGCCCAGCCTGTGATGGGCCGTGGCAGGGGGACTGGCACAGGCCTGGTCCTAGGAGGTGCGGGCTTCCCCCCTCAGCCTACTTTAGCTCCAGGACTCCCCATCACGGGGCTGAGCTTTTTTGGGAACCGTGTTGCGATCTAAGACTCTTCCTGCCTCGGGCCCCCTTCCTCCTTTCTTCTCTACCAGGACCACAGCCTCAGGGCTCTCCCACCCACTCCTGTTCCCTCCCGTTGATCCTTCACAGGTGTTTCCTCCAATTAATACATTGCGTTTGGAATCCCATTTTGGCGTCTGCTTCTCGGAGGACATGAACTAACACGTTGGAAAGTTGAGATTCGAACACGTGGAACCTCGGCCCGATGCCTCCTTTTGTTTCTGTCTGGATGCTTTTCCTCTCAGGAAGAAAAGGCATCTTCAAAGATCGCCACCCTCCAGACCTCAGAAGCTCTAAGGCCACAGAAGAGGGAAACTCCAAGGATAAGGAAAACAAGGTGCAGGAACCGCCACAGACGTGCCTGGGGGAGGCAGACAGACACCTGGCTCTTCAGGAACTGACATGACCCGGGAGCCTCCACAGAAGGAATGATGGCGACAGGGAGGGGGGCTGGGGTGACAAGGTAGCATTTATTCTCGTCTCTGCCCAAGCCCTTTACACACAGCATCTCACTGCACCCTCTCCAATGCCCATAAAGCCAGTATTACAACCCTAACTTTACAAGTGAAGACACGAGGCCCAGAGAGGTGAAGCCACTTGCCTCAAGTCACACAGCTACCACGTGGCAGGGCTGAGACTTAAATCCAGGTGGAGGGAAGCTGAATGGTCAGGTGCTTCCCAAATCCTGGGTGTGAATCCCTGCTCTTTCATGTGTTCCAGGAAGACCTTGAGCAAGTTACCTAACCTCTCTGAGTCACAGTTTCCCCAAACTTGGACACTAATTATCCCTTTTTCCTAGAGACCCTGTAAGCATAACGAATGGAGTCTGGAGCTAGTGGGTGTTCAATACATATTAGTTCTGCCCCTACACCCACACCCCCGCCTCTAGGCCAGCCAGTTTTCCATTACACCACACTATTTCCGTTCTGCTATTGACACAAATGAGATAAGCACTTTTTTGAAAATCCCAAACCCCAGGCTGATCACAGTTGCACAAGGGTCGATATCCAGACCTGATTCACGATGTGGTGTTGCCTTTATTCCTATAAGAAAACAACACACCAACAAACTGAAACCTTGATAAATGAGCAAGGGACAAACAAAAATCAGAGGCTTCCAGCCAGGACCCAAAAAAATCCCCTGGATTCTTTCCCCATGAGGGGAGGTTTTCCATAGGGACACAGCCACGTGCTTTGGCTCGGGGACCACGCTGCTTTCTCCTTGAGAAAGCTCCTGGGATAAAAATAGCTAAGCATCAGGCAGCCCCTTCTGGGGCTTGGAGACGAGGAGGGAAGGGATGGAAGGAGGGGGCCTTGGCTCCCCAACGCCTGTGTCCTTGAGAAACAGGAGGAGGAGGGGGGCTGTGCAATTTGGGGTCCGAGGGGAGGTGGGGAGAAGAGCTTCCTGGCGAAGGGGAGGAAGAAATTGTCGGGTCAGGCCTCCCCTGATTCATGGAGCCCAAGAATCCTAAGGAAATACTGCTTGGGGAGCAAGAAAACAAAGTGGCGGGGCTAGACCTTGCTAGCCCAGGAGGAGCGAGGCCACCGCGCCCGCCACCGGGCAAGAAAGACCGGGGGGGGCCCCTTCGCACGTAAAAAGAACAGAAACAGAAACAAGGCCCCGGGGACCCTGGTTTGAGTGTCTGAAATGAATCCAAGCCAATGGAACCACTTCCAAGAGGCCCGCGTTCCGCAAAAGTTGTCCCCTTGCCCTTTCCGTCCCTGCCCCAGTGGCCCCAGCTTAGACTCCATCCTCCTTCCTAAGTGGTCCCTTGGTGAGCCCAAGATCTAACGCTCCTCTGGAGGGCCAGCTCTCCAAGCCATAGGACAAGCTTGCAGGTAGAGTTGGGGGAGCCTAAGGAGCTTAGGATCATGGGCTCTTTGAAAGTAAGAAGAATCTTCAAGATTGTCGAGTCCCTTATTTAGGCCTCATTGTGCAGTTGAGGCATCTGAAGTCCAAAGAAGACAAGCAGCTTGTCCAAGTCACACAGCAAGTCTCCTGACGCTGCTGTGCTGCAGAGCTGCCAGTGACCCCTTCTGCCCAGAATGTCATTCGTCCAACAAGTATGACTGAGCACCAGTTATTCACCAAGCACTGTCACGGGCAGGTGGGTGCGCAAGGTGGGAGACGACTGCTTTATGCCAGGTATACCACGGAAAACCCCTCTGATAATGTGACATTTGAGCAGAGACTTGGAGGCAGTGAAGGGGGAGCCGTGAGGATATCCAGTAGAGCATTCCAGGCAGAGGGAACAGTGAGTGCAAAGGCCCTGGGGCTTAGTGTGTCCAAGGACCAGCAAGAGGCTGGATGGCTGGAGTGGAGTATTTGGGGATGAGGTCAGAGATGGAACAGGTGGGCTCTGTAGGCCACTGGAAGAAGCTTGACTTCCCCACAGTGTGGCAGGAAGCCTTTGCAGGGTTTTAAGCAAGACTTGATCTGATTTAGCATATGAAAGGATCCCTCTATCATGTGGGGAAAACGCTGCTGTAGAGGGTCAAGGGTGGGACCAGATAGGAGGACACTGCAGTAACCCTAGGGTGAGGTGGTCATACGTGGCTAAGGGTGTGAGGATGGTGAGAAGTGGTTGGATGCTGGGTAGAAGTCAAGGTCACGGGATTTGCTGCTTGATCAGACATGGGGCGGGAGGGGAAGAAAGGCATCAAGGATGATGCAGGGCCTCATGGCAAGATAGACTTGCCATTTACTGAAGCCAGGAAACCATGGAAGGAGTAAATCTGAGGGGAAGATCAGGACTGTGTGTGTGGATCCAGCCTCAGATCAGAATCCGTTCCCTGAGGCCTTCACTGATCATCTGGTGCATTTAGTCTGGCACAGCCCACATCCAAGTTCAGCCCCAGGCTGTGTGGCAGGAACAGCCTAAGTCAAGGCTATGTCACATTCCACTGCCTCAAATTCACTCATACCACATCTCCACACCCTGGCCCAGCCTGAACACACTTGTCCCAATGGACTCATCCGTTCTGAAAATACTCTTTAAACAAATTCTTTCATTTCTCTACTACTTTACAGAGTATGAAACATTCTTCCCTGTATTATTCCACATGACCCTCATCACAAGCCTATGAGATATGTGGAGCAGGCATTATTATTCCAATTTTTACAGATGAGGAAACTGAGGCACAGGAAGGCTAAGTGCTTCAGGCAAGGCTGCACAACCACACAATCCAGGAGTTCGAGGTAGAAGCCGTGTCCGCTGCCCCCCCCCCCGCCCGCCCGGGGCAAGACCCCCTTGAGCCACACTCTCCGTTCAATTGAGGATGACTTTTAGAGCAGCTGTGATGAATTTGGTCTGTGGCTGAACTGGCCAGTGCAGTAGCAACCAACCATGCATGGCTGTTTAAATTCAAATTAAAATAATTAAAATTAATACAATTAATCAAAAAATACACTGCAAAAATATTTTTTAAATACAATAAATTTAACAATTTTAATTTCTCAGTCTCACTAGCCACATTTCAAGTGCTTGATGTGGTTGGTGGCTGCCATAATGGACAGCACAGATAGTAGAACATTTCCATTATCACAGAGAATTCTATCGGACAGTGCTATTCTGACGACCCTTCTTGCCCTCCCCAATGTAATTCCCAATGTCAGAGTGGAGGGCTTATGGGTAGTATGTGGTGTCATGCCAATTTCCATCATTCCCAGCTTTTGCCCTGACAACATACCACATGAACCATATCTTACTTAATAATTGTTTTTAGAATGACTAACTTTTAAAAGTTAGATATTGATTTATGCCTCGTCCTAAGCACAAAGACATGGGTTGGGTGTACAAATTATACATACACACAAACATGCAATTACAGTGGTTGAATGCTTGTCTGCACGTTACCTCAAATCATCTCATGATTGAGAAACACTGGTAGAGAGACATGGGCTTTGGAAGCAGAAAAAGGCTTCACCCTTCAACCAGCTATGTGCCCTTAAGTACATTTCTTCACCTTTTCTGAATCCTAGTTTTTTATCTGTAAAGTAAATGTTCCAATAAAGAACCAACTGAATCCTTATAAAAATCAGGTAAAGAGGTTTATAATGAAAGCTGAGCCTGGCACACAGTAAGTGTTTATCAAACGTAGTTCCTTTTCCCTCCCCCCTTTTTCCCCTTCCCCCAGTCCCACTCAGAGCAGAAGCTTAAAAGTTAAAACAGGAATGGCGTGTCCATAGAGGGCTGTGAAAAGTGCCAATGTATCCCTGGGAATCTAGAAATCCACACACATGCATAGGGCTGTTAGCTCACCCAGGGAAGATCTAAGAGGCCCTAACCTCTTTCCTTTAGCTGACTTTGAGCCTCTGCACAAGAAGGAAGTGAAGGCTAAGGCCAAGCTGTAAACTCCCTGCCAGAGCACTGAACACATGCTCCAGTACACATTTGCAGAGCCCCATGGCAAATGCTGAGAGACTTACTGGATCTAGCATTTAAGGAAATCTCTGTCCAATTATTAGCTGACCAGTAGGCTAAAAAGCAGAAGCTTCAGGGGCCACACATGATAAAGAATACAGGCTTTAAAGAACTGATCCAGGGAAGTCACTAAGGAAACAGACAGCAACAATAACAAACACTAGTGAGGGGACAGAATCTGATTTGCAGAGTTGTCATATATTATTTTAAATGTTTACATTTCAACAACAACAACAAAAATCATAAGACACTAGGAAACAGGAAAGCATGGCCTATACACTGGAACAAAATGCAGTCGACGAATACTATCCCTAAGGAAGCCCAGATGTTGGATTAGATGTCTTAGTCTGTTCAGACTGCTATAACAAAATACCATAAATTGCCTGGCTTATAAACAATACATATTTATTCCTCATAGTTCTGGAGGCTGGAAGTCCATGATCAGGGTGCCAGCATGGTTGGGTGTGGCCCTCTACCAGGTTGCAGACTTTTTGTTGTATCTTTAAATGGAAGAAGGGGCTAGGGCGTTCTGTCAAGCCTCTTTTATGAGAGTGCTAATCCCATTCATGAAGGCTCTACCTCATGACCTAAGCACCTTCCAAAAGCTCCATCTCCTAATACCATCAAAGTGGCATTAGGATTTCAACATATGAATTTTGGAAAGATGCAAGCATTCAGACCATAGCATTAGACAAAAGATTTTAAATCAGCTATTATAAATATGGCCAAAGAACTAAAGGAAGCCAGCTATAAAGAATTAAGAGACAGTATACGAACAATGTCTCACCAAATAGAGACTATCAATAAAGAGATAGAAATTGTGTATACACCAAATAGGAATTCTGAAGTAGAGAACACAATAGCTGAAATGAGAGGGGCTCAACAGTAGATCTGATCCGACAAAATAATCAGCAAACTTGAAACAGATCAATAGAGATTATCCAGTCTGATTAGCAGAAAGAATAAAGAATGAGGACAACTGAACTGAGCCTCTGAGACCTGTGGTACATCATAAAGTATGCCAATATATATGCATAATGAGTGTCCAAGAGGAGAGAAGAGAAAGAGACAAAAAGAATATTTGAAGAAATAATAGTTGAAAGATACCCAAATTTGATGAAAAACATTAATCTGTACATTCAAGAAGCTCAACAAGTTCAAAGTAAGATATACTCAAAGAGTTCCACACCTAGACGCATCATAGTCCAATGGTCAAAAGATAAAGGAAGAATCTTAAAAACAAGAGAAAAGTAACTCCTCACATACAAAGGGTCCTCAATAAGATTTAACAGTTAACTTCTCATCAAAAACCATGGAGATCAGAAGTCAAGGGAATGACATATTCAAAGTGTTGAAAGAAAAAGACTGTTGAACATGAATTCTATACCCAGCTAAACCCTCCTTCATAAATGAAGGAGAAATTAATACATCCCTACATTGAAAACAAAACAGAATTCATTGCCAACAGACCTGCCCTACAAGAAAAATTAAGGGGAACACTTTAGGCTGAAATGGAAGGGCACTAGCCAATAACTCAAATCCACATGAAGATATAGGGCACCAGCAACTACATAGGTAAATATAAAAGCAACATAAAGGTTGTATTTAATTTATAACTTATCTTTGACTACCTGATTTAAAGGACACTGTATAAAGCAATAATTACAAAACTATTGAAGATCTTACGTATAAAGATGTAAGTCATGTGACAATAATAGTAGAAAGGAGGGGGAAGGTAATGAAGATATACTGGTGCAAAGTTTTATATACTATTGAAATTAAGTTGGTATTAATCCAAACTAGATTGTTTTAAAATTGGTTAAGGTGTTAATTATAATCCACAGTGCAACCACTAAGAAAATAACTAAGATATACAGTAAAAGAAACAAGAAGAAAATTAAAATTGTATGCCGGAAAACATTTATTTAACACAAAAGAAGGCAGTAATGGAGGAATATAGAAAGAAAAAGACATAAGACACATAGAGAACAAATAGCAAAATGGCTGATGTAAACCCTATCTTATTGGTAATTAAAATAATGTAAATGAACTAAACACTCAAAAGGATAAAAAAAAAAACCATGATCCAACTCTATGCTGTCTATAAGAGACACACTTTAGATTCAAAGACATAAATAGATTGAAAGTAAAAGGATGGAAGAAGATATAAGATAGAAGGAGTACCTAAAAGAAAGCTGGAGTGGCTATACTAAAATAAGACAAAATAGAATTTAAGACAAAATTGTTATTGGAGACAAAGAAGGGTATTTTATAATGATTAAAAGGATAAATCCATCATGAAGACATAATGATTATACACATATATGTACCTATCGGCAGAGTCCCAAATTACATGAAGCAAAAAAATGAGAGAAATGAAGAGAGAAACACATAATTCAACAATAATAGTTGGAGATTTTGATACCCGCTTTGAATGATGGATATAACAAGTAGGCACATGATAAGCAATGGAATAGAAGACTTGAACAGCACGATAAACCAAGCAGGTCTAACAGACATCTGCAGAACCCTCCACCCAACAATAACAGAACACACATTCTTCTCAAGCCCACACGGAACATTTTGCAGCATAAACCATACTTTAGGCCATAAAACAAGTCTCAGGAAATTTAGAATTATCGAAATCACACAAAGTATGTTCTCTAAACGCAATGAAAATCAATAGAAATCAATAACAAAAGAGGGCTTCCCTGGTGGCACAGTGGTTGAGAGTTCGCCTGCCGATGCAGGGGACACGGGTTCGCGCCCCGGTCCGGGAGGATCCCACATGCCGCGGAGCGGCTGGGCCCATGAGCCATGGCCGCTAAGCCTGCACGTCCAGAGCCTGTGCTCCGCAACGGGAGAGGCCACAACAGTGAGAGGCCCCCGTACGGCAAAAAAAAAAAAAAAAAAAAATTTGGGAAATCCACAAATATGTGGAAATTAAACAACACACTTGTAAATAATCAATGGATTAAAGAAGAAATCACAAGGAAAATTAGAAATGCTTTGAGAGAAATAAAAATGAATACACAACATACCTAAACTTATGAGATGCAGCTAAAGCAGTGTTTAGAGGGAAATTTACCACTGTAAGCACACATATTAAAAAAGAAGAAAGATGTCAAATAAATAACCTAACTTTCCACCTTAAGAAGTTAGAAAAAGAAGAACAAACTAAACCCAACACAGAAGGGGGAAAGAAATAATAAAAAATAGAGCAGAAAGAAATGAAACAGAGAATAGCAAAACACTGGAGAAAATCAACAAAACCAAAAGGTGATTCTTTGAAAAGATAACAACATTATAAGAGAATACTGTGAACATTGTATGCCAGCAAGCTAGATAACTTAAACTAAAAGGACAAATACCTAGAAAGACACAAACTACTAAAATTGGCTCAGAAATAAATAGAAAATCTGAATAGACCTATAATAAGTAGAGATTGAATTAGTAATCAAAAAACTTCCCACAAAGAAAAAAGCCCAGGCCCAGATGGCTTCACTGATAAATTATACTAAACATTTAAAGAAGAATCAACACAAACTCTCCCAAAAAACAGAAGAGTAGGAATACTTCTTAACTCATCCCAAGGGTCCAGTATTATCATGATACCAAGACCAGACACAGCACAAGAAAAAAAACTACAAACCAATATGCCTTATGAATATCGATGGAAAAATCCTAAACAAAATATTAGCAAACTCAATCCAGCAACATATAAAAAGAATTATGCACCATGACCAAGTGAGACTTATGCCAGAAATGCAGGTTTGTGTTAACATCCAAAAATCAATCCGTGTAATATACCATATTAATAGAAAAAAGGACAAAATCCACATGATAGTCTTATAGAAACAGAAAAAGCATTTTGTTTTCAATCTAGGGATATATTAATTTTTCCTTCATTTATGAAGGAGGGTTTAGTTGGGTATAGAATTCATGTTCACCAGTCTTTTTCTTTCAACACTTTGAATATGTCATTCCCTTGTGGAACGCTTTCATGGTAAAAACACTCAATAAACTAGGAGCAGATGGGAACTTTTTAAACCTGATAAAGGGCATCTACGAAAAATCCACAGTAAACATAATTCTTAATGGTGAAGACTGAAAGCTTTCCGCCTAAGATCAAGAACAAGAAATGGATGTCTGCTCTCACCATCTCTTGTTAACATTGTACTGGAGGTTCTAGCCAGGACAATTAAGTAAGAAAAAGAAATAAAAGACATCTATATTATTAAAAAGAAGAAGAAGCAAAACTATCTCTATTTGAAGATGATATAATCTTACATATAGAAAATCTAAGGAAAATGCACATGCGTGTGCGCGTATGCACACACACTATTAAAACTAACAAATGAATTCAGCAAGGTTGCAGGCTACAAGATCAACATACAAAAATCAATTATATTTCTACACTCTAGCAATGAACAATTCAAAAATGACATTAAGAAAATAAATTCACAACTGTTTTTGCAATACAAAAGAATAAAATACTTAGGAATAAATTTAACAAAAGAAGTGTAAGACTCGTACACTGAAAGCTATGAAACCTCACTGAAAGAAATGTAAAAAGACCTAAATAAATGAAAAGACATTTCATGTTCACAGATTGGAAGACAAATTGTTAAGATGGCAACAAGCCCCAAACTGAGCTACAGGTTCAACATAATCCTTATCAAAATCGCACCCCCGCTTCCCTGGTGGCGCAGTGGTTGAGAGTCCGCCTGCCGATGCAGGGGACACAGGTTCATGCCCTGGTCCGGGAAGACACCACATGCCGCGGAGCGGCTGGGCTCGTGAGCCATGGCCGCTGAGCCTGCGCGTCCAGAGCCTGTGCTTCGCAACGGGAGAGGCCACAACAGTGAGAGGCCCGCGTACAGCAAAAAAAAAAAAAAAATCGCACCCCCTTTTTTGGGCAGAAATTAACAAGCTGATCCTAAAACTCATTTGGGAATGCAAGGAACCTCACATAGCCAAAACAGTCTTTAAAAAGAAAACAAAGATGGAGGACTCATACTTCCTAATTTCAAAATTTACTGAAAGCTGCAGTAATCAAGGCAGTGTGGTCCTGGAATAAACGTAGACATATGGATCAATGAAGTAGAATTCAGACTCCAACAATAAACCCTTGCATTTATGGTCAACTGATTTTTTTTCAATGAGACAAGAATAGTCTTTTCAACAAATGATATAGAACAGCTGGATATATACATGTAAAAGGGTGAAAATGGACCCCTAATTTATATATGCAAAAATTAACCTAAAATGGGTCAGAGACCAAAATCTAAGAGGTAAAACTATAAAGCTCTTAGAAGAAAACTTAGACATAAATCTTTATGGGCGTGGGTTAGGTAACAATATCTTATATACAGCACCAAAAACAGAAGTAACAAAAGAAAAAAATTTTATCAGACTTCGTCAAAATTACAAACTGTGCTACCAAAGGACACTGTCAAGAAAGTGAAAAACAACCTTCCGAATGGGAGAAAATATTTGCAAATCATACATCTGGTAAGACTCTAGTATTTAGAAGATGTAAAGACTTTTACAACTCAATCATAAAAGGAAAATAACCCAATTTTTTAAGTGGGCAAATGATTTGAATGGACTTTTCTCCGAAGAAGATATAAAAATGACCAATAAACATATAAAAAATGCTCAGCATCATTAGTCATTAGGGAAATGCAAATCAAAACCACGAGATACCAGCTTATACTCACTAGGATGGATGGAATGAAAAAGACAGACAATAACAAGCGTTGGTGAGGATGTGGACAAACTAGAGCCCTCATACATTGCTGATTGGATTGTAAAATGGTGCAGCCACTTGGGAAAACAGTTTGGTAGTTCCTCAAAAAGTTTACTTAGAGTCATCATATGACCCAACAATTCCATTTCTAGGTATATATCCTAGAGAATTTAAAACATAGGTGAATACAAAGACTTATACACAAACGTTCATAACAGTGTTATTTATAATAGCCAAAAAGAGGAAACAGTCCAGTTCTTCAACTGATGAATGGATAAGCAAATGTGGTATATCCATGCAATGGAGTATTGCTCAACAATAATAAGGAATGAAGTACTGATACATGCAACCATGTGGATGAACCTTAAAAACACTATGCCAAGTGAAAGATACCAGTCATAAAATACCACACATTGTATGATTCCATTTATGTGAAATGCCCAGAATAATCAAATTCATAGAGACAGAAAGTAAATTAGTGGTTGCCAGGGGCAGTAGGGAGGCAGGAATGGAGAATGACTATTAATGGTTACAAATTTCTGGAACTTCCCTGGTGGTCCAGCGGCTAAGACTCACACTTCCACGGCAAGGGGCTTGGGTTCGATCCCTGGTTGGGAAACTAAGATCCCGCATGCCGTGTGATGCAGACAAAAAATGTAAAAAAAATTTTTTTTCATTTAAAAATTGTTATAAATTTATTTTTAGAGTGAAGAGAATGTTCTGTAACTACATCATGGTGACAGTTGCACAACTTTGTGGGTATACTTAGAACCACTGACCTGTATATTTTTAAAGGGTAAATTTTGCGATCTGTATTATATCTCAATAAAGCTGCTTTATTAAAAGATGATTAGTTACTATTATTATCCTGTCCCCAAGCCTGGAAACCCTTCTATAATGGGCCTCAAAGGACTGAGTGTGCTGGTGGCCCCCACCAGGCAAAGTGTCCTCAATCTCTCGTTGCACAGGCCAGGAAAGAGGAAGGCGAGCCTGCGCTGAATCCAAGCCCGTGCGAGAAGCTTCTGTGCTGCCTGCCATAGCCTCCTGTGTCAGGAGGGCAAACCTGAGTGGGGCTGGGGCGAGCTGGGGCCTCCTGTTGCTCAGCCCTGTGTCTTCAGAGCTGGTGTGAGTGGGGTGAAGCTAACACTCCCGTTATAGACCCCGCTGCTGTGAGTTCACATCCCAGTCTGGTGGAGCCGCCTGCCTGGAGTCGTGATACCCCTGGGAAGCTCACCTCTCCCAGGCACCTGCATCTTCAGTCTCCTTAACGAAGCCTGGGTTGGGCAGTGCTCAGGGAATCCAAGGGGCCCAGCCACTGTGAGGGTCCTTCCCCTAGTAGGGGTGGGGGACAGACAGGGGCCTAGATGCAGGGAGTGGCCCAAGGTCCCTGGTGGGCGAGGAAAAGAATTCTGGTCCCCTGGGTCCCTGGCTCCAAGGTTCTTCACAAAACATTTTTCCTTCTCCCGGGAGACCCTGATGCTGCCCTGGAAACCATCTAAAACTTTCTGGCAAAATCATCGCTATCTGGCAATAGCTCATGCCCAGCCTCAGCGTGAGCTGCTCACCCCGACCCTGTCCCTCCCCAGCACCCAGCAGCTTCCAGACACACTCCACCCATCCTCTCTCACTCTGTCCCCCAAGTCAGTCACCATAACGTGTACCATTTATCAAGCCCAGGGCTGGACACTTCACGTACACGATCTGCTTTCATCTCCTCCACAACCCAGTAAGGACGGACTCTTAGGATGCCTGCTTTCAAGGAAGAAACTGAGTCCTGGAGAGGTAGTCACTTACTGAGGATCCCACGAAGCAGCGGAGGAAATATCTGAACCTGATCTCTTTGACTGTACTCTTTTTTTTTTAAATATGTTTTTTCATTGAATTACAGTTGATTTACAGTGTTGGGTTCATTTCTGCTGTACAGCAAAGTGACTCAGTTATACACTTATATACATTCCTTTTTATATTCTTTTCCATTATGGTTTGCCCCAGGATACTGAATATAGCTTCCCGTGCTATACAGTAGGACCTTGTTGTGTATCCATTCTATATATACTCTTTTCATGACACTTGGAGCCTTGTTCAGTGAATGAGCAGGGCTGATCCCCAAGGCTGGGAGAATAGTACCACCTCACACGCCAAGGGGCAAATGGGCAGAGACTCTTCCCCACTCCTGTGGCCCTGGAAGACATCTATTCCAGCAATTTTTCCAGGGACTTTCGTGAGGCCATATAGGTTGTACACAGGCAGTGCTAGTCACATGGCCCACATGTGACTGGTGACTCCAAGAGTTGAGCAGTGCACATACCACACAATTGTATGTATATGTGAGCCCTGACTTTTGACCAGGCCTTGCATGGGACACCCTGCTCCCTTCTTTTAACCCAGTGAATTCTGTCCATCTTCCAAGGCCTGGCTCAAATTCTCCCTCCTCCAAGTAGCCTTCCTGGACCACCCCAGGCCACCTTGATCTCCCTTCCTCTGGTCCCCCATAGATAGGTACTGTCCATTGGGTACTGAGTAGCCACTTCTGTGGGTGAGCCTGTATATATCTGAGCACCCTTGAAGTGCTCCAGGAGGGCAGAGGCTGGCTTTGAAATTACTTGTTTCTCCCACCTCACCTGACAAGATGCCAAGGCTTCTATAAATATTTGTGCCTTGGCAGGTCTCCAGGTTACCAAGGATGAAGCAAAAACCCCAGAAACAAATCAGAGATTTCAGAGCTGGAGGGGTTCTCTGAAAGAGCACGCCCTCCCCATCTTATAAGTGGGGAAACTGAGGTTCAGAGAGGGAAGTGTTTTGCCCTGAGTCACAAGGGCAGTCAGAGCTCGGACTACCCGTCCAGTGCTTTTTCCACCGACCACCCTGGGTCTTGGTTCTCGGCCCCGCTTCTCCCCCAGAAATGCTGCAGCAGGTCTGTCTCTGAACGCCCACGCCTGTCTGCTTGACCCTAGGAAAGCCCTGCATCGCGAATCCTGGTATTTTCAGGATTGGAAAGGACCTTCAAGGCCTGGTGCAGCCACCCTTCAGTTACTGAGGGCCGCCCCCCACCTTCTGCCCAGAGCCAGCCTTCCCACAGGAGTGGAAACTATCCTTTTCTGGTTCTATTAACTCAACCATCTGTGAGCGAGCAAGCAGTATAGGACCCTGATTTTCCCTAAAACCTCAGGTCAAAGTCGCTAGGAGAGGATTTAGGACCCTTTCCAATGCCGTTGGGGACTAGCTGGGTGTCTCTAGAATGTCTGCTCTCCCGCGGCCCCTCTCCCAGCTCTGCTAGGACAGAAGCAGAGACTCCCCAAGGGACCTCTGTTGCTGGAATCCAACCACCTCCCAGGCCTGCCCCCAGTGACTAAGCTGGCCAGCAGTGCTGTCACAGGCACCAGCCTGCAACCTGGGGTTTTTCCACTCCAGAAATACTGCAGGAACCTCCCCTGACCCGGTCCACCAGAGGGACAATTGGCTGAAACTAAGCCAGCTGTATCAAGGCCCCATTTTCCTGGGGGCTTCGGGCCTGGCTTTAATCAAGGCACAGAATACAAAGTTCCCATCAATGCTGTACAGGTCTTCACTAGTTGGAAGAGGTGTTTGGGGATGTTAGGAACCCACAGAGAAAAAAACCTAGCAGGCTAGACTGAGGGCCCCTGTTTCAACCCCAAAAAAGAACATTTTTATTGCAGGGAGAGTTGGAGCTTCTACAATATGACTAAAAAAAGACCAAAGGAAACAAAGAAATGAATATGATTTGGTCCTTACAACATGCCAGGTACTTCTACTGTTTATGTTTCATTTAATCCTCACCATGAACTCAGAAATGAGTGTGACTTCCCCATTGTACAGATATGAAAACTGAGGCTCAGAAAGATTAACTACTTGCCCAAGGACAAAGGAGTGGGATTTTAACAAGTGTCTGCCTCTCGCCATAGCCCAGGCTCATTCTAGCATGCTGCCCTTCTGGGAATCAGTTCCAACCTTGAAAGTGAACCCAGGCATGATCTGCTATCAGGTCTGGGCTTGCAGACAGAAGTGAAAGACCACTGGCCTGGCTCTTAGGAGGCTCTGGGTCTGGGCTCTCCTCCCCACTCAAGGAGGGAAGGTGCTTCTTGTCTGGGGACTGTACCTTCTCCTCTTCTTTAGTGAGGAATAGAGGACTTGGAGGCCTATATAAAGTGCCTTTCAGGTCCCAGGCTCATGTTTTCTATCAGAAGTCCCTGATTCCCATGAGAGGAGAGTAGGTAGGAGGAAGGGCCGCATCACAGGCAAGAGCAGAGGCTTCGGAGCCAGGCTGATCTGGGTGCAAGTCCTGTGTACAGGCAACGTGCTTACCCTTCCCAGCCTCAGTTTCCCGTCTACAAAATGGGACTACTGTGGTTACCAACCTTATTGAGTGTGCTGGGGACAAACACTGGTATAGTGCATGCATTGTGCCCTATCAAAGGACCTGGTATGCAGTAAGCATTCAATACATGTGTTTACAGAAGGAGCCGTTAGTCCATTACCAGGTGCTTATCAAGCACCTGTCACACGGCCAGCATGATGAGACTGTGTCTAGAGCAGTTCTCTCATGCCTGTGATTATGGCACTGACAGTGCCCACTGGCTCCAGCGTGCTCCCTGCATTTGTATCACCACATCCCTGAGAGGAGGGAAGGCGGTAGGCAGTTGAGTCATCACTGGCTCTGGGTGGAGGGTGCTGAGACCCAAGAAGTACAATGACTTGCCTGTGATCTCTTGGGGTTGGAGCAGGCGCCCACGTCGGGGAAGGGCTCTGGAGGCCCAGGCCCACACCTTTCCTTCCTCCCAGGTGTCTCTCCATGGTGCCTCCCACTGTACCAGAGGACTCATCCAGGTGGGTCCTCTTAGGCTCCTGCCCCAGGGGCCACCTAAGGATGGAATCCAGACTTTCAGCATAAGGCTCTGCCAGGAGCTGCCCTGTGGTCACCAGTCTCCGAGATGTCCCCCAGTGATCCCACTTCTTGGGAATCACAGCCTTGTGTGGTGCCCTCCCACACTGTGGTGTGACCAGTAGAATATGGCAGAAATGATGGCATGTCACTTCTGAGATTAGGCTATGAAAGGCTGTGGCTTTTGTCTTGGGTTTCTCTCTCTCTCTCTCTCTCTCTCAGCTCATCCCCTTGGGGGAAGCCAGGTGATATGTCATAATGATATTTAGGAAGCCTATGGCCCATGTGGAAAGGAATTGGGACCTCTGGCTAAGAGCGATTGAGAACTTGAGGACTCCCATGACCGTACAGTGAGTCTGGAAGTAGACCCCACCCCCCACCCCCACAGTCTGGCGTTCAGATGATGGCAGCCCCTACCCACAGCTTGACGGCAGCCTCCTGAGAAACCCTGAACCAGAATCACCTGCTAAGCCACTCCTGAAACCCTGACCTTCAGAAACTGTGAGATAGTAAATGTTTGTTATCTTAAGATACAGTTTGGGGATATTTTGTTTCACAGCACTAGCTAACTAATACATGTCTCCTCCCCAACCAGCACCCACTGGGTCAAAGCAAAGGTGCTTTTCTGATGTTTCTCCATCAGCAAGATACTAAATTATTTGGACCTCAGCTTCCTTAGAAATAAAAATGGTGACAGAGAGGCCTTCTTCTTAGAGTTGATATGAAGACCTACAGAGATGAGTTCAGAGCTGGGGGTGGGTCACAGGCTCTGAACAGCTTCAGGTTATGAAAAACTCACATTCAGCTGTTACTGACCTAGAGGGCTCATTCCACAAGGCCTCAAATGCCACTTTTTACATCTAGGTCTTGTTGCAACCAAGGTGTATCAAGCAGTCCTGTTGTATTGTTTTTGTTTTTTTAATTAAACTGAGTTTGATGGTGGTGGTGGTTGTTCTAGAATCACTATATGCTCATAATAGAAAATGTAAACAGCTCAAAAACTATGAAATGAAAAGCCAATATTTTCCCTTATTCTCCACTCCAAACTCTGTCCCACTCATAGAGATAACCATTATGGAGACTTATTTATGTTCTTTTACATGAATTTCCTATGCATAGACAAGCATTTCCATTTGTTTATGTCTCTTTTTAACACCAAAGTGATAGTAATATGCATACTGTTTTTAACTTTGCTTTTTTACAATGTGTCTTAAACTCGTTTTCTTATTGGCACACATGGATCTACCTCATTCTCTTTCCTTCAATCATTTAACAATTATTTATTGAGCACCTACTACATATCAGGCTCTGTTCATTCATCACATATGTAGTGACTGTTTCCTCTGTTCCAGGCACTGTTCTAGCCTAAAGTTTCTCAACCTCAGCACTATTGACATTTGGGAGGAGGTGAACTCAAAAAGAAGACACTAAGAAGCAACATTCTTAAGTTGGGAAGAACCAAGAGAGTGTAACATGGAGAAAACCATCTTGCAGCTTTATAATATTCCACGGTACGGCTGGACCACAATGTATTAGGCCATTTCCCTAATGTTAGACATTTAATTGTTCTGACTTTTTGCTAGCATAATTTACACTGCAATGGACATCTTTATATATCCATCTCTGCACAAAAGTTCAAGTATAACCATGGAATAGATTCATGGAAGGGAATTTTCCCCCATCAAGGATATGTGTCTTTAAATTTTTGACAGATTCTGTTAAATCGCCCCACAAAAAGTTGATCAAATTTATACTCCCAAAAAGAGTATATAAGAGACCCTGTTTGCCACACTTAGCCAGCACCAGGTCTTTATGGAGGACTGAGCACAAAGTGGGTATAAAGAGGGGATATATCTAGAGCCAAACACCAGCCCCACTGACCACTGCCTGGGCCATCACCTCCTCACAGGAGCCCACAGGTCACCCAGGAGAAGACCTTGGCAAGATGGAGAGAGAAAAGACTGTAAGGGAGACTCTTTTCTCCTGCACCCTCGCATAGCATCAGCACCAGGGGAGCGATTCCCTCACATCTGCACTCATTGCACAAATATTTAGTAGGTTTCTACTTAGTATAAGCCTCCAGGATTCTTGGTTGGATGTATTTGTATCTTAATAGGTAATGAGATAGAGATAGAATCTTCACTGTCTTCCTCTTTTTTACACTCCCCAGGGAATACTCTTTTAGCCTCTCAACCACACACACACACACACACACACACACACACACACACACACACACACGGTCTGTGAGGGTCTCCACCACCCACATGTGAGCTCTGAACAGGCCAATATGTCTTCCAAATGGACGGTCTTGAAATATTTCTGCAGCATTTGTTTTGTGGGGAGGAGAAAAACTGATTTTATACATGTAAAAAATTATTTACTTCTTTTTTTATGTTTAAAGATTGTTTATTCATTTATCCATTCATTCCACAAATATTTATTGAGCACTTTCCATGGCTATGGATAAGGAGAGATAGAGGCTAGGTGTAAGGACAGAGCTAACTTATATGGACATGTTTACAAAGTCTTGGTCAAAACACATTTCAAACCCCTTCCTAGCTTTGTCCTAAGTGCAGGGGACAGAATCATGAGCAAAAACAGGTGTAGTCCCTGCTCTCAAGGACACTGATGAAGTGGAGGGAGGCAGCCATTACTTAAACAAGCTCAGTGATAAATCCACAGTTAGGACCATGATAAGTGCTATGAAGAAGAGCCAGTGTCAGAGCCAGCAATGGGGGATTTAGCCTAATTGATGGAGGGGGTTGAGAGGGGGAGGTCAGGGCAAAGATGCCAGTTGAACAAATGTCCAGGCAAGAGGTGAAGGCAGCAGGGACTAAATAGCTCACAGGGCAGATGGGGAGATGGGAAACCCTCTGAGAGATATTTAAGAAGTCAAATCACAGGCAAGGGAGGTGTAGGGGATTCCTGTGTTTCTTTCTCCAAAGGGTGGAGAGACTGGAAGAGCCCCAGATTACAGATCCTGAGGGCAACACGATATTTCAACTTATTTGGACTTTTATTTCCCAGCTTTTCCATCACACAATTTGCCTGAGTCACCATTTCAAAGACTAAGGATAGAGGTAACGTACATGGATATGTGTACAGATTCTTGTTAAAAATATAGTGCAAACTCCTCAACCTGGGCTTTCACGTCAGCAAAACCCCCCTCTTGTTCGTACCTCTTGTTCTCTCTTCTATATTCCAGTTTTCTTTTGCCATTTTCCAGACCAGATAACTTCTAGGAAGACATGGAAAGGGTTCTGGGTTTAGATAACAAATTAAATCCGTCACTCACAGGGATGCCTTGTTGCGAGCAGCCAGAGCCCCCAGATTCCAAGATGCGTGATCTGTTCACATGGTAATAGTCTGGATATCTGACTGGGCCTTCCAGTTTATATGCACATATAAAAGGCAGCATTTTTTTTTAGTCGCCCAAAGAACTAGGATAAAGTCAATAGTTTATCTTACAATTGACGGAAATAGATAGTAGATTCCCTTTTTCTAAAAAAAATAAATTTATTTGTTTGTTTTTGGCTGTGTTGGGTCTTTGTTGCTGCGCGCGGGCTTTCTCTAGTTGCGGCGAGCGGGGGCTACTCTTTGTTGCGGTGCGTGGGTTTCTCATTTCAGTGGCTTCTCTTGTTGTGGAGCACGGGCTCTAGGCGCGAGGGCCTCAGTAGCTGTGGCTTGTGGGCTCTAAAGCGCAGGCTCTAAAGCGCAGGCTCAGTAGTTGTGGCGCACGGGCTTAGATGCTCTGCGGCATGTGGGATCTTCCAGGACCAGGGCTCGAACCCGTGTCTCCTGCATTGGCAGGCGGATTCTTAACCACTGTGCCACCAGGGAAGCCCCTAGATCCACTTTTAAAACACTATGCCACCAGTCACCCCGTTTCAGCACATCAACCCCTACAAGACACCGTGGCCCTCCACTGGGGATGCAGGCACGCTGGCCTTAGTGGTCAGCTCTGTTGTCTGCTCCCCTGACCACTCCTAGGCCCTGCACTTGCCCAGCGGCTCTTGTCTTTCACAGTCCCCTCTTGATTGCACCAGAGTGTTAAGAACAAGGGCTCTTTGGGCCTTCGACCCAGACATTGATGGGGCTGTACTCCCCACAGCGGCCCTGGGCTCCAGCCCTCATTGCCCACCACAGGCTGCTTGGAGAGGGCCTTTGCTTCAGACCTCACTGGGATGCAGCTGATACGCCTTCATGTCTACCGTCCCCGGGAGGGGCCTGAGGCCCCACAGACCTCAGAAGGCTGTAGAACAAGCGAAGGTGGAGTGTGTAGTCTCACTAAGGGGGAAGGTATTCATGAGAGTGTCAAGACTCAAGGGTGGTTTGGAGGCACCAAAGGTCAGCCCTCTTCCTTCATCTCCCTGTGCATCCAAAGCGTCCCCTGAAGCCTGGGCATACGTTTGCACTCAACGTGAAGCATGACCCTGCTGATGGCGGGACCACATGCCTCAGTCTCTAAGTGGTATTGGATTCAAATGGTACAATTCAATGGTTCACAATTCATTTAATAGATTTTTTTTTAACTCACATTTTTAAAAAAAAGATTTATTTATTTATTATTTATTTATTTTATTATTCATTTTTGGCTGCTTTGGGTCTTAGTTGTGACACGTGGGACCTTCGTTGAGGCATGTGGGACATTTCATTGCAGCGCGTGGGCTCTTTGTGGTGTGCGGGTTTTCTCTTCTTTAGTTGTGGCACGTAGGCTGCAGGGCACATGGGCTCTGTAGTTTGCGGCACGCAGGCTCTCTAGTTGAGGCACGCGAGCTCAGTAGTTGTGGCGTGCGGGCTTCTCTCTAGTTGTGGCGTGCAGGTTTTCTCTTCTTTAGTTGTGGCACGTAGGCTGCAGGGCACATGGGCTCTGTAGTTTGCGGCACGCAGGCTCTCTAGTTGAGGCACGCGAGCTCAGTAGTTGTGGCGTGTGGGCTTAGTTGCACTGCAGCATGTGGGATCTTAGTTCCCCCACCAGGGGTGGAACCCACGTCCCCTGCGTTGGAAGGCGGCTTCTTTACCACTGGACCACCAGGGAAGTCCCTAAAACTCACATTTCTTAAAGGGTGCTTAAGAGGAACCAACTCGTAAGCTCTGCGTGTCACTTTCCACGTACAGTTTTGTCTTCCCCCAATTTTGTTTCACACCTATATTCTCTGGCAATCCTCTCCTGGCTCTTCTAATCCCCCTCCTCCAACCAAGTCCTAGCCTAGACCCAAGGAGCAGGCCAGGCACTCATAGACCCTCCTGTGTGTTTGGGGAAGGGAAGAAACGTCGGAAACCTCTCCAGCAGCTGGGGGAGCAAAGGCCTGGGGCCACTCAGACCATGTCACTCGTGTCTTGTTCATTAACAACGGAAGCTTGCACTTATGGAGCAGCAGGCATCGTGCTTAATTTTAATAACACAACAGCGATAACAATGAGAGCTGACATTTATTTGTTAAGCGTGTGGGCTCTGGAGCCAAATTCTCTGGCTTTGAATCCTGGTCCCGATACTTTTTAGCTATGGGAGCTTGGACCGCGGTTTCCTCCTCTGTAAACGGGGCTGATACTGGCACCTACTTCTGCGGTTGTTGGGAAGATGGAACTTGCTGGTACAGGTAACTCGCTCGGGCAGGGCCTGGCACCAGGGGGTGGTCAGCAGTGTTACCAGGTGCCTCGGACCATTTAAAGCAGCAAACCTAGGAGACAGGTGTTATCACCACTGCCATACCCAATGGCCCAGAGAGGCTAAATACCTTGCCCAGGTGGACACAAGTCACATGTGGGAGGTCTACACTCAACACTCATGCGGATGGCCCCAAGCCCACCTTCTAAACCCCTGCACTCACTGTCTGGACAAACTCCCCTTTCACAGATAAGAAAAACAAGGCTCAGAGGAGCCCTGCTCATCCCAATGACAGAATAAGGATGGTCCCCATGGTGCTGATCAGGTCCCCTGACAGCTGAAGGAGGTCCCCGAGAGGCAAGCTGCCCACCGACCAGAGCATGAACAGGCCCCTGTATTCCAGGCCCTGCTCCTCGGCCATGCTGTCCATGGCTGCTGTGCCACCTCTTAGCTTCCTGCAGGGAAGAAGGGTCTCATTCCTGCAGTGTTCAGGGTCCCCACTACCACCACCGAGAGCAATCACTGAGCATCTGCTTATGGTCTGGAGTAAGTGGCAGCCACAGAGGATGACTCAGCCTGGGGTGTGAGAAGCATCTGGGAGATGCCCTTGGGGCACTGAAGTATTGGCATGTCCAGCTCCATGGGGCAATGAGACAGTAGCCTGGAAATTGGCTGGAGAATCCACTGCCGTATCCCCCTCCAGGCTGGACCAGTGTCCCGCGTACATACACAGTGCTGGGTGGATGCTGTCTGTGCGAGAACCTTCTTCCTACACTCAGGTGCCTGATCTACCTTGAGGGGGAGGTGAATCCTATGTGCTATTTCAAGGAATTGAGACCAATCTCACTACACCATCCAAACTCCTGCCCATACCGTCTTGTGACCAAGGGTGAGCGTGCGCAGAAGGCCTACTGTATGCCAGCCCTGGGCTTGTTCATTCCATCCTGCCATCGTCTCATTTAATCCTCACCACACATTGTCAAGGCATGCATTATTATCCCCATTTACCAGAAATCAAGACTGAGGCTCAGAGAGGTTGAGTGCCTAGGCCAAGGTCACACAGCTTCTGCGTGGCAGAGGCAGATTTCAAATGCTGTCTTTTCCACTACACTCAAGTGCCTTTTCTTGAACTCAGTCCAGGGCCTTGTCTCTAAAAAATCAAGGAGTTGGTTAAGAGGACCTAGGTGGCCCATGACTGCACAGCCGCCTGGAAGTCTGTTTCTAGGGGAGATTTTGAAGCCCCGGCTTTTGCCCAGACACTCCCAGAAGCAATGGCTGCAAATTCCACATCCAAGAGGGGCATCTTGGGCCTTAGGGCCTCTTTCCCATCCAGGCTCTGGCATATCTGGCCAGGAGGGGGGCCTGGAGCCCGGGGCTGCTTCTCTCAAACTGATTTCCAATAAAACTCAGCCCCCAGAGAGCCATCAGTCTGAGGGAGAAGGAGCATGTGACTGGGGTGGCCCCAGGCAGATCTGGCCAAACCCAGAGCAGGCCTGAGGCAGTCCGCCCCGCAGCTCCCTGCCCGAAGGGGCTGCCAGGTGGCACCGACTCTGGCCTTGTATGGGCAAAACTGTCCTGGAAAGCCTGGCTTTGGAGACAGCTTTGTCTCTATTTTAGTCCCTGGGCCAGTGTCGGTCTCTCCCCTCAGCTCTCATTGGCTCAAACAGCAGTCAGGCCTGCCAGGACCCTGCTGCAGCCTGGGGGTGGGGATGAGGAGATGTTAGGTTGAGTCCCCAACCCCAGGGAGAAGGAGATCCCTAAAAATAATAACAACAAGAATAGCAACAACCAGCTATTATTTCCGCCAGGCATCACAGTAAGAGTTTTCCATGCATTGTCTCTTTTTTTTTATTTTATTTTATTTATTTATTTATTTATTTTGCGGTACGCGGGCCTCTCACCGTTGTGGCCTCTCCGGTCACAGAGCACAGGCTCCGGACGCGCAGGCTCAGCGGCCATGGCTCACGGGCCCGGCCGTGGCATGCAGGATCTTCCCGGACCGGGGCACGAACCCGTGTCCCCTGCATCGGCAGGTGGACTCCCAACCACTGTGCCACCAGGGAAGCCCCATGCATTGTCTCTTTAAGACCTTAAAGAGGCAGGCGACATCATTATCCCCTCTTTGGGGAGCACCTAGGAGTTAGATAACTTGCCCAAGGTCACACAGTCATCTAGGGCTGCAAAGCCAGGCACACGGACTCTCAGCCGCTCGGATGAGCTGCGTCCAGCTGGCGCGCAGCCCTAGAAGGGGCCTCTGCCTGCCTGCCTTCAAGCCCACCTCTCCTCCCCATAAAGGAGCCTGGGCCTCTGGTGCTGCACTTTGGTGGTAGGTGCAGGCCTCGATCACCCAGACTCTGAGGCCAGAGCTCTGCCCCTTGTCCTGAGCACCTTGTCCCCGAGGGTCTAGTCAGGTCCCGGCTCTGCGCAGTCCACACCTTCTGAGTCTGGCCCAGTCCTCGGTCCAGGAGAGACAGTCTGTACAGAGAAAGGCTGGAAATTCTAATGGGCAGCCAGCGGAGGGTGGGTGAGGGCCACAGGCCTAGGCCAGGGTTCAAAGAAAAGATGGGGCAGTTGCCACGCACTGCATACTTGGGCCCGAGGGCCTGCCCTCCTCTGCACTTTGGCATTTGGTCAGATTCCTTGCCCTCTGGATCTCTGGAATCAGATAAGCCTGGGTCCGAGTCCAGCTTCCGGCACTTAGCAGCTGTTTGGCCCTGATCAAAATCCTCAACCTCTCTGAGCTTTGGTTTCTCCATCTGTAAAATGGGGTTAAGGGGCCTGCTGTCTCTTCTAGTTGTTGAGAGAATTAGCTGTAGTGTGAGCATCTGTCCAGGTTTGCTGGAACTGGTAGAGGTGGGTGGGTTCTGGGGATGCATGAATATTGAGAACTTCCCAGGGCAATCAGGATGAGTTGGCATGAAATCTGGTATGCAAATCACGGAGCACAGATCCTGGCCGAGAACACACCCAATGCACAAAAGCTGTTTTTGCATTAGCGGCCCCTCCTCAGCTGTGGCTCCCTCCATCAGCCCGACCTCAGCACAGGGGATCTGCCTCCTGGGCCCCCAAGCCCAGGAGCTGAACAAAGCCCGGTGCTGCCCTCAGGTCCCCCCCTCTCCCCGCAGTGAAATCCCTTTGTCCTCAGAACCCTCCCCTCCGCCCCCGCCTGAGGCAGAGTGGGTGCAAGCAGTAATTACAGAATCACTTATTCACAGAAGCCTGCACGTGCAGCCCCTGATCAGCGGTAATTAGGCAGCGAGGGGGTTTGAAAGCCCATCAGCCAATGCAGGGAGGGGTGCTGAACGGGACAATCAGCCTCACCAGGCAGGGAGCTGGGGGCAGGGCAAGACTGGGAGTCTTGGGGAGGCAGCTATTGAAACGGCTCCCCTCACCGCCTCTCCAGCTGTCCTGTACAATGAAGGGCTGGGGGTGCGCTTGCAGGCTGGCACAGGGGAGAAGTGGTGGGCGAGGAGGGAAGGGTCTTTGAAGACAAGGCCACCCTCGTCACCCCAGTGTGTCCCCGTAAAACAGATCTCCTGCGAGTGTCCGAATGTCCTGCGTTAGGGGTCGACCCTGCTGAAGTAGGTAGGTACCCTCTCCTGCCAACAGGAAGTTGCATCACCCTACGGGGAAAGAACTTCTCTAAAGCAGTGTTTCTCCAACTGTAAAGTGCTTGCAAATTATCAGAGTTCTTGCTAAAATGCACATTCTGATTTGGGGGTCCAGGGAGGGGCCTGAAATTCTGCATTTCTAACCAGCTCCCACATGCTGCCGGTGCCCTTGACTTGGACCACACTTTGAGGAGAAAGGTTTTAGTGCATCTCTGGGGATGTGGTGGGCGAAGGGAGGGGAAGACCCCTGGGGTCATTTTCCTGCTCTGTGACATTGGGCAAGCCCGCTCAATTCCCAGAGCCTCCTTATCCTAACGCGGGAAAGAGGGATATCATGCCTGCATCACAGGGCTGCTCTGAGAACGAATGGGAAACTGCTGTGAACACACCCTTGGGAGCTGCAAAACCACATTTATGGGGAGTGGGCCGGACCTCAGCTTGGCCCAGAAAGCCCTGGATGCGGGTAGGGATCAGCTGGAGCTTAAATTTTAGAACAGGCTGGTGAGACTGCTTCTCCCACCTCTTAATCTTGGGGTCTGTGGGTGGTTTGGGGGTCCCCAAGGGAGGCACATGGATGGGCAGGCACCAAGAAAAAGAGTTTGGCCCAGGACAGCCCGATCGATGCCCATCCCCTGACTGACCTGCTTGGTTCTCTTGGCTCCAAGCCTCTGCACACGTGCTTCCAGCTGCCTGGGACACTTTCTCTCCTGCACTTGACTCACTCCTGGGAGCCCCCTGCCTCAGTTTCCCTCTCCTACATGCAGGCTCAGCTCTATCCCTGGTCCTCAGTACCAATCAGAACTAAAGGTTGCAGGGAGCTAGGCAGTCTCTGCTCAGGGTCCCAGATGTCTGGTTCTGGTGACCCTGACCCCAGCCTCTCCCAGGAGCCCTCACCTTCCTCTCTCCAGGAGGGAGGAGCTCCCTGCTACGGGCTGCTGCCTACAGGGTGAGAGCCTTCCAGAGTGAGACACTCACCACCTGGTGGGTAACAGGTGCCCCCCCCCCAGCAGAACCCAGACCCACAGCCCACGGGCAGCAGCAGGGTCAGAGCTCCTGGAAACTTCCCAGGCTGCCTCTCCATGCCGCGAACTTTAAAGACAGGTGGAAAGTCAGCGGGCAGAAGCTGGCAATGGCTGAAAAGGCCCTGAGAAGTTCTTTCCAGGGCCTTTCTCTGCTGAAACGCGGAACGTCATGCTATATCCCACACTGGGACGGGCCACCATCACAGTGCCCCATGCGGACCCCTCCAGCCCCCAGCAAGGCCATAGCAGCCACTCCCTTTTATTGAGTAGCTTCTCCACCAGGGGCCTTGTCAGGGTTTTTTGCATATTACCTCATTTAGTCTCCACAACAAAAATCACTCCAGGTAAGGTGACTATCCCCTTTTTACCAGTGAGGATTCTGAGGCTCAGAGAGGTTGAATAGCCTGCCTGATGTCACACAGCATTCAGACTCATGGAAGGTAGATTCCCAAACCGCCCTTTTCCAGGTGCCAGTTAGGGCCTAGGAGAGCCCCTCCCACCCGAGTAAGGGGGCAGTGGCCCTTGGGGAGTGATCGCCTGACTATAGACTCCGAAGTCACTGGAAGTTCCCAAGGCCCAGTCTCTTGGGAAACGAGTGGTAAAACCATGGACTGGCCCCAGGGATGACTTCTGGCCCTGCTGTGTCAGGACGGGCTGTAAACAGAACAGAGAGACCCTCATGCCATCAGCTTTGCTCGAAAACCATCTGGGGATGCAAATTCTTCCTATGAGTGAGTCATTCCCTGGGGTCCTATGTCCTCTACTTGGGGGCAAGCAGGACAAAGCATGGAGGGGGTGGGGGACAGTCTGCGGAGGAATCTGAAGGGATGAGTCTTCAAGGCCAGGTTCAAACACAACCCAGAGCAGTGTGGGGAGGCTCAGTCCCACACCCTGCCCCCATCTCTGCGCCCACCGGAATGCACCCCAAGTGGTCTGGGGCCACAGGACACAGGAGGGAGGAGAGTCTGTGTCACCTTGGCCCACAAGCAGGGACCAAGGAGCAGGGACAAAGAAGCAGGAACACTTTCCCCACCTCCTTTGCCTGCAGATAAAAGAAGAACAAAGCCTATAATTGCAAACCCATTTCCTCCTCCCCGATCAGCGGCCACCAAGGCCCCCTTCCTGAGCCATTAATACTGGGAAGAGCCGTTCTGGCTCTGAGAGGATCTGTCACCAGGTTGTAGTGGGGTGAGGAGATGCTGGGGAAAAAGGGATTTGGTGCCTCCTGGGCCCTTTCACCCAGGGGGTCGTGGAGGGAGACTGTGGGGAAGCAGGGCTTGGCCTCCTCACACACACACACACACACACACACACACACTCTCATGCTCACCCCTCCACCTCCACCTCCCTCCTTCCCACCCCAGCCATGATTCTAAGGCAGAAGCCAAGCCTCCATTGTATAATTCCTCCTGTCTGTCCTCTTACAGTTTAGATTTATAAATCAGCTCTGAAGGTAGGTGAGCGGATCTCCTATTTTCTTGAATGAATACAGGAATGCATGAATGAATCCCATTGAACAGATGGACAAACTGAGGCTAGACTCTGCCACCAGCAAGTCACAGCAGACGAAGCTCCCACTTCCATTCTTTTCCATACAGCCTCACCCCAGAATCTTATAACATTTCCCAATTTTAATAATTTGGGTATTTCTCCTCCATTTTTTTTTTAAACTTTGGATGCTTGTTGCTGTTGGTAGCATAAGACTGAACAACTGGAAAAAAAACCTCTGGGGAAGCTTGGAAGCAAATCGCCACCCAGGGCTGGGCAGCTTCCTTTGTTTCTGGATGCAAGTACAGTTCCTGGTTGTGATTTCATTTTGCATACAAATAATGAGTATTATTCACCAACTTTTCTGCTTGGTAAAATGGTTCCTGGTTTCCACATGGCTCCGTATTGTTTGTTTCTCTTTCTGTCTCCCCTACAAGACTGGGAGCTCCGTGACGGTAGGGACTGTATCTTATACATATGCCTCTGTGACCCCCATGACCAGGACAGGACCTAGCACAAAACAGGTGATTAGTTAATGTTTGAATAACGATAATAATGGCAACTATATCTTGAAGGGGCAGCTTAAGTCAAGGTTATAAGGACAAGCTCCAGGATCACATTTGAATCCAGGCTCTATTTTCTTAAACTCCCTGTGACCCAGCCTCCTCATCTATGAAATGAGCTGACAGTACAGTCATGACTTGGTATCCGTGGGAGACTGGGTCCAGTCTCCCCCACCCCCGCCCCTGCAGATGTCAAAATCCGAGGACGCCCAAGCCCCTTCTATAAAGTGGCGTAGTACAGGGGGCCCCCGTATCTGTGGATGCAGAATCCGCGGATATGGAGGGCTGACTGCACTTCCTTCACACGGTCAAGTAGAGGATTAAAGGGCTGCGGCAATCCAGCTCTAACCAGGCTCACGTCTGTACACGCTGGTGAGGATGACATGGGGCACCTGCATCTATTTAGTCCCTGCCGTGGGACAGTTCCCGGCTGAACGGTTCACATACCTTGTCTCATTCAACCATCACGACTGGGAGGCCTACTGTCACCCCCAGTTCACACGTGGGGGATTTGAGGCTCAAAACAGTCAAGAAACTGCAGAACTGGATTCAAACCAAGCTTTGTCTAACTCCAAACGCCATGCTTTTAACCACCATGCAATGCTGACGGCGATTTGGTGAGCAAGAGAGAGACGCCATTGGATGGCTAACCCAGCACATCGCGGCCCCTTCTCCCTTGCCTGTTCCTCCAGAGGTGATGGAGAAGGGACACATTCTCCCCGCACAAGGCAAGGCCAAGAGCGGCAGCCACCAGCACTGCTGAGCCCCTGAACCGAAGTCTTCAGCTGCTAAAGTCTAGCCTCTTGTGTGAGATAACACATTTGCTTTAGCCATTGTTCCTTGGGGTTCCTAGTACACGCAGCCAGAAGGCTTCCCGAGGACCCATTGGCAAAAGGTGATCTGTATCTCAAGGTGTTCACACGTGTTTCTTGGCTGGGTGAAGTTTAAACACATCGCTCTAATTTTCATTCTTCCCCAAACCGCACTGAAACGATAGTCAAGGGATGTTTTTTAGCCATAAAACTACAAGGACAGGGCGAATAGGAGAGGGAAAAACGGCATGAAAAAGGCTGCAGCTGATAGGCAGGCAAACAGATTGCAGCTGACTTAGCAGACCCCCAGAAAGCTGCATCCTAAGGCAGCACTTGGGGAAAAGCAGAGAATTAACCTGATTGGCACTGCAGAATCCCCTAGAGGACTGGGAATGGCCAGCCCCCAGGGTCTCTGGAAGAGGGAGTGGGGCTGAGGATAGAGGTGGACTGACATAAAGGGATTGGTTGACGGTTTGTAGAAAAGCAGGTGGAGTCCTTGATCCCGTTCCCATTCCTGGCAGTTGGGCAACCTCCCTTCGACCTGCCCCGCCCACCTGACCCCACCCTAGCAGAAGATGCAGGGAACCTGGAAGAATCTTCTCTGGAACTCCCACAGACCAAAAGAAACTGACACCAGGGGTTCCCAGAAACAGTTCAACCAGACCAGCCCACAGTGAAACAGCAACGTGGCACCCTTTGTTTAGCTAAAAATTAAAACAAACAAAACACAAAACCATGACACCTGGGTCCCACCCCCAGAGATTCCGGTTTAATGGTCCAGGAGATGGCCTGGACACTGGGATTTTAAAATCTCCCCACATGAGTATACTGTGAAGCCAAGGCAGAGAACTTCTACTGAGCACATGAGTCTCCCCAGTGAGACCCGTCAAAGCTGCCCTAGCTGAGTCCCCAAGCCGGAGGCTTCTGGAAACATCTGAAAGGAGGGCCCTGACTTTATCTCCAGTCCAAACTCTCCTGAGGGACAGACCCTGTAGCTCCACTGGATGCCTTAAAAGCACCTCAAATCCGACACGAACTCATGATCCTTATCGTCAAACCTGGCCCTTTTGTCCCTCAGCTCAGGGACTGGCACCGCTGTCCACTCCTTAGCAGAAGCCAACATCCTAGGACTCATCCTTGACGCACCCTATAAACTCTATCTTCTGAGCATCTGCCTGCCACATCTGTCCACTTGGTCATTTCCATCTGCCCCAGTCACACCGACCTACCATCAACTGTCAGTAGAACGTGACAGTCTCCTCCTGACAGGTCTCCCCGCAGCCACTTACGTCCCTCGGGTCCATTCTCTATGGAGAATGGTCCACACCAAGCAAGACCATCTCTAAACACCAAAGCTAGTCATGCTGCTCCTCCGCTAAAAGCCACCCATGGTGTATCATTTCCTGAGGCTGCTATTACAAAGAACCACAGCCGGGAGGCCTACGCAACAGATACCTATTGTCTCACCATTCTGGAGGCCATATGGCTGGGACCAGGTGTGGGCAGGGTTGGTTCCCTCCGAGAGCTGTGAGGGAGAATCTGTGCCATGCCTCTCCTCTCCTCAGGCTTCTGGGAGCCTTGGGCATCTGTTGGTTTGCAGATGGCTCTCCCCATGTCTCTACAAGGTCTTTCCCATCCTTGTGTCTGTCTCCATGTCCAAATTTCCCCTTTTTATAAGGACATCAGTTATATCGGATGAGGGCCCACCCTAATGACCTCATCTTAACTTGATCATCTGCAAAGACCCTATTTCCGATAAAATCACATTCACATGTACTAGGGGTTAGGGTTTCAGCATCTTTTGCAGGGGGAGGGGGAGACACAATTCAACCCTAAACAGGCTTCTCTTTGTTTTTAGAATAAAGACCAACCTCTTCCCATGGCCGTCCTGTTCCTTTGAGGTCTGGCCCAGCCACCTCTCCTGCTTTATTCTCCCTCTTGCTTTCTGTGCTCCAAACTCCCTGGCCTCCCTCCTCTTAAATTCAGCTCACCTCTCTTTCCCGCCTCCTCACTTACCAGCTGCTTCTGGCCCTCCCAATCCCCTCCCAGCCCCAACGCCCTCACTCCCAGGTCAGGTCATGCTCCCTGGGACACACTCTCCTTGTCCTCTATACCTTCTTAGGACATCTACATGGCAACGAGCTATTTATGCTCTGTTTTCTCTACCAGAAGGTAAGCTCCCTGAGGACAGGCACGAAATCAGTTCTGCTGAGCTGTCTGGGGTCTCGTGCATGTCCTCAATGTGTGTTGAGTATCACACGTACGACATGAAGATGCCGTCCTCCAATGTGGAGGCACAGCAGCCTTCTTAGTGGCTGTGGGGTCAGAGTCTCAGGTTGGCATCCCAATGCCACAACGGAACAGACACGGCAGGTCACCTAACCTTCCTGAGCACGAGTCCTCACTGAACAATGGGCTTAATGACACCCACTCCCTTCCCCACTAACACCTGGCGCCGTGCCCAGCAAGCTCTCAAGGGGGTTCATTCTCCTCTGCCTGGAAAGACTACAACACTAGGGGTCCGGGTAGGGGCAGGGGCTCCGGTACCACCGTGCCCACATCTCTCCCTCTGTCTGGGGTGTATTTTACCCCGTCCAGTGTGGGAGTTGGACTAAAGCAGTGGTCTCAATTCTGACATACGGATGCGATGCCCCCTTTTTTTTTTTTTTTGGCGGTACGCGGGCCTCTCACTGTTGCAGCCTCTCCCGTTGCGGAGCACAGGCTGCGGACGTGCAGGCCCAGAGGCCATGGCTCACGGGCCCAGCCGCTCCGCAGCATGTGGGATCTTCCCAGGCCGGGGCACGAACCCATGTCCCCTGCATCGGCAAGAGAACTCTCAACCACTACCCCACCAGGGAAGCCCGATGCCCCCTTTTTATAGTAAATATTTAGTAACATCCCCTTTACCTCCCAAGATGAAATTCTTGGAAACAAAAAACTATCCACTCACTAAACTGAAATACACACACACACACACACACACACACACACACACACTGCTCTAATGCTAATATAAGGGAGAGTAAAAGGAAAATATTTTATACTAAAGTCATGGCCATTTCAAAACCATTTCAGTAATGGTATGACTACACTGAAGGCATGATGAAGGTATACATTTGAGAGATGACCGCGAACATCCCAGCTGCAAATGCAAACCACCACAGAGAGTTAAATCAGCGACTCAGATACCTCCAGTGGCATTGCCAGGGAGGGCTCCATTTTCTGGTAAACAGAACAAAAAAGATTAATATATATGGTAGCTGCAATCCAGAAAAATTAAGTGAATATGAAAATGCAAAAAGTGCTTTGCAAAAAGTACATTTAGGTGTTAAACAGAATTACATTCCAGGTTCAGATGCTTAAAAACAGATTGCCCGCGACAACAGTGGTTCTCAAAGTGTGGTCCCTGGACTAGCAGTGTCAGCATCCCCTGGGTACTCTTAGAAACACACATTCACCGCAGACCCGATGAATCAGGAACCTGGGGTGGAGCTCAGGGATCTGCGTTTTCAGGCCCTGTGTGTTCAGGTTTGGGAAGCACTGCCCTACAGGAGCACGCAGCTGCGTGCGGAGAGGCTGTGTGGGACGCAGGACAGTTCTTACCCAGCCCAGAATCCAGAGCATCCTTGGCCAGTGCCCACCCCCCCCCACCCCGTCGCTGCAGCCAATCAAAATGTACCCACTGAGCTCCGAACATCCCTGCTAAAGACCACTGGACTAGATGGTCAATAGGAATCCTCTCTTCCCAGGTTTCCTTAGATTCTTGACCTTGGCGTGGGACCTGCTGAGAAGGGGACAGGCGTTGGAGTGAGAAGGAGGCAGGGCAGGAAGCCACGGAGCCGAGCGGGGTGCCAGGTGTCCTGGCCAAGCCATGCTGCTCACCCTGGCAGGCGTTGGCCGGGGGGCTCCTTCTGCTTTCCGTGGCTTACAAGTGTTGGGGGAAAGGGAGGCTCAGCTTCCAAAGGGCCTTTCAAACTGCAGCTGAGTGCACTTGGTTGTGGAAACATGCCTGGTCTCAGCTCACTGGCTGGTGCTGGGGCGGCAGAAATTTGCCCTCTAAGCAGCTGTGACCCTCTGAGAGGCCGGGACATTACTCAGGACTCAGCCCGGCCCACTCCATGAAGGAAGGAGAGCTGTGGCCTGCCGGGCTCTGGACTCCTGCAGCTGCAAAACCCTGTCCCAGAACCCCCGAGAGGGCCCTCAGGCCCCCAGGAAGGGTGCTGGACCTAGAGACACCCTCCAACCCGACAGGCTTCCCTGAGCTACCCACCCCTCCGCCCTGACTGACGCGCAGCCTCTCTGCCTCTGTCTGCCCAACAGACCAGGAGGGGCTGCGATCCACGACCTGCTCCAGTTATTCCAGTCCAGCGTGGTGTGGCATAGCGGGCAGCCAGGCCAGTAGCCCAGCGCCCTCCACTGTGGCCTGAGGGTTTGCCCTGCGGTCTCCACGCAAACACAGGAGCTAGAAAAATGAAGTTAGATTGGTGGCTGCGTTGGCAGAGATGGTCAGTGTTCACCCAAATCCGCACCCTCCCCGTCTCCCAGGGCACACACTAGCCTCCATCTCCCACCTCCCTTGCTCTCGGGGTGGCCATGTGATGGGGTTTTAGGCAATGGGACCAACCTGTACCAATTCCGAGCTGAGGCTTTGAAGAGTAGCTCTATACCGCCTCCACATCCTCACTTTCTCTTTCTGCCCATTGGATGCAGATGACAAGGACCTAAATAATGGGGGGTCCTCAAGATGGAGGGAGCCAGGATCCCCAGATCCCGGTGTGGAGGAAGCCATATGCAGACCGGAGCACGCCTCTCAGCCTTCCGTTGTGTGAGCACCACCAGACATTTTGTGGTCTGTGCTCGCTAACACGTCCCATTATACCAGCATGGAGAAGACTCTCGGGTCACCTCTGCTGCACATGGCAGTGGGGACGGCATTTGTCAGGGTCCTTCCCTTCCAGCAGAGTGTGAATCTCTAACACTGCTCCCACCTTCCACTTGGCTAACCTGAGGCTGATCCTCAGAGGTATCCCGGCAGCCGTGCATACGTTCATCCAATGCCAATGAGTGCCACGATATGCCAAGCCAGTGCCAGGCTCTGACAGCACGAGGTAGATGTGACACATTCCTGCCGAGGGGCTGAGAACACACAGTAATGATGACCACGGGAAGGGATGTACTGGGGGCGTGAATACCTGGCGGAAAGAGCCCAGATCCAGGGGGGATTCGTCCTGTCTGAGAGGCTGGAAAGACATTACCTAACAGTGGCAGGTAACTGGGGCTGCCTTGAAAAGAGGAGGGAGTGGAAAAGAAAAGAAGGGGAGGGAGGGAGAAATTCCAAGAAAGGAGGAGGCTTCATGAAAAGGCAGAGGGGTGAGAAAGGGCCCAGTGGTTGCGGGAGTGGTGAGAAGTCTGGGGTGGCCCAAGCATCCTAATACCATGAGCAGCATGTTAGAGAAAGGGCTGGTGGGGGACGGGGGAGGCATCTACCGGGATCAGATCACGGAGAGCCTTGAACGCCATGCTTGAGTCCAGCATGAACCTTGGAAGGTTGTGAGGAATGGAATGACACCATCCTTACCATCCTCATCCCAGAGCTACCACTCTGAAAATATTTCATACGCGACGTTTGTAGAGCCGCGTACTCTGCTAACACTTAATCCTCACAGCAAGCCCATGGGGCAGGTTCTCTGTGATCCCATTTTGCAGATGACAAAATTGAGGCTCCAAGAGTTTAGCAACTTGCCCAACACCACCCAGCTGTAGAGCCGGGACTTGAACTCAGTAGAATATGAGTCCTACTTTGTTTAGGTTACTGCAGCAGCACAGAGTAGGCCCTCAAATATTTTGGGGGTGAATGAATGAATCTAATTTCAAAACCCTGCAGCGCTAATCAGACTTTTTACTTCGAAAGATGCTCTCGGCTTTAGCGGGATGGAGAACAGAGGTGGCGAAGCCAGCGAGAAGGTTTGGCAACGCCCCTGGAGAGGTTGGACTAGGATAGCAGTAGAGAAGACAGAAGTGATGTAAGAGAACTGGAGTGGGAAGACTTTGTTGATCAATCAGATAACAGGAGCTACAATTTACTGAGCAATTACTATGTGCCAGGCCCTGTCCTAAGCACTTTACCAGTATTAACTCAATATCTCTTCCCCGCAGGCCCATGAAATAGGGACTCCCCTTAGCTCCATTTCACAGATGAGTAAATTGAGGCACAGAGAGGTGAAAGGTCATGGATCTAATAGGTGAGGGATGTGGGACTCAAAGCCAGGCACACCCAGGTCAGAGCTCTGTGCAGGCAGGAAGAAGGGTGGGAGCGGAGGTAAGCGTGTCTCCCAGGTTTCTGGCAAGGTGACTGAGGTATGTAGGTCCTCGGCTTCCCCGCTGGCCTGGAATTCAGACAAGCCAGGCTACAAGCCAGGGGACTGCCCGACCTCCTGGCCGGGCCAGCGTGCTGGGTGGCTGTGTTTCTCTGGGGGCCCCCAGGTGGCTCAGAAGGGAGCTGTGTGTGGAATACAGATGACTCCACCCAACGCTCAACCCCAGCAGTGATAACTGCTACCGGGCAACCGAGGATGCTGACAGCCGTGGAGGCCCAGGCTTACAGAAGCGGGGGCTGAGCTGCCAGGGGCTGGGCCTGGCAATGAGGGGCCAGCTCCAGCTCCCCACTTTCTCCATATTGCTGACAAGCGACCAGCCACCACCCCAAAGCCCCTTTGGGCACCTGACCTTTGCCCCTACTGGATGAGGCTGTGGTGCCTGAGCTGCGAGCCAGGAAGTGGAGGCTCAGAGGGCCCAGGCCACGGCGGAAGGGAAGGGCTGGGGGTGAAGGGCAGAGGAAGGACAAGGTCCATCTCTGAGCCCATCCTGGGAGCAGAGACCCGCAGCCACCACATGGCCCCAGGCAGTAAAGGAAACAGGAGGCGTCTCAAAATAGACCAGAAGCACGCAGCTCGCCTGCATTTCCCTGCTCCCACCATCTGGCCGAGCCTGGGCCGGAAGAGAGGCGGGGGAGGGGAGAGCGGAGCGTGGATAGGCTCCCCCGAGCCAAGCAGACACCCACCATCGCCCAGTGCCTCTCCCTGCCAGGTTTTCTGTTCATCTTCTGTGGACACTCACGGCGTGGCTGCCAAGGCAAGGATTCGTGTCACGTGGCAAGTGAGGACGCTGAGGCTCGGAGAGGTAAAGTGACTTGTCCGAGGCCACACAGCTGGCAAGCAGCAGAGCTGAGTAGGCCTGAGTCCCAGGCTGAGACACGAGGCCTGACGGGTCTGCAGCCTGCCCACCCCGGAACCTGCTAGCAGCCTTCTGCCTTCTGGCTAAATCTAACCTAGACCAGCTCCTCCTGAAAGTTGAGTTCGTGACTCACCAGGGACAGACCGGCGAGGACCAGCCCGGTGGCACTGGCCCGCCTGCCCTGGGAGGGCCGGGGCAATGGGAGGCTTGGTAGGGAAGAGCGACTGGGGCGCTGCCGGCAGGCCCCGCAAGGTTCTGCTGGGGTGGAAGGAGGGATCCCTAACGTGAAACTTGCAGTTCTTCCATGCTCGGTAGTTTCCTTGGGATCATTCAGCACGGAGTGTTCGATCCTCTTCCATCCCCAAAGCCGGGCCCCGGCTCAGCCCTCTCCCACCTGCTCCCACTGTCACCCACACAACCTGCTGGCCTGGGCTTTACAACTGGAGGCACCGTCACACCTGCTGGACAAGGGCCAGGCCATCCTTCCCCATTTTAACCGAGGGTCCTGAGGCTCAGAGAGGTGAAGGGATGTACCTGAAATGAGGCAGCCAGCTGGGACTTCAGTCTCTGGCTTTCAGGCAGTCACTCCACAAATATCTATTGGCTGCATGCTGTGCCCGGGGATATAAATGGGGGCCACGCGTGCAGGGAACTCAGTCTCGGGATGCCTACTCCAGTGCTCTTTCCTCGGCCCCAGGATTCCTTCATGCACCTGCCGGGGGGTGGGAGGAGGGGCGCCTTGGTTCCAGTGCTGGCCCAGCAGGGTGGGTGGTAGGGTGTGGGCTGCTGGGGCTGAGTGTTACCCCCAAGGTTGCCCTGTCGCGACCCTCAGCCCAGAGGAAGCACCAGCAGCACCTAAGGCTGGTGTTGCTCTTGGCATTCCTGTGAGCAGACTTCGGGCCAGTCTGAACACCCAGCGGTCTGGTGATGGGCTGGAGGTAACAGTGGCCTCAGGCCTTCCCTGAAACATAGCTGGAGTAAAGGAAGGAAATGAGGGGGAGGTGGAAGGAGAAGGGAAAGAGACAAGAAGAGAAAAGAAGGAAGAAAAAGAGAGGGAAAAGGAAGGATGAATGGGAGAGCCTCCGTGTGAGAAGAAGAGGAGAGAGGAGGCCAGAAACTGAGATCTTGAACTGAAAGCCCACTTCTGAACCCTAAAGAAGTCTGAGTCTTTCTCTCCAGTCTTCTCCCCATAGGCTGTGTGTGGCCGCCCTGAGATTCCTGGAACCTGAGCTGCAAAAGCAGGGCATGTGGGTGGGGCTCATCAGGGAGGGCTTCCTGGAGGAGGGGAACCAGGACCCAGATGATGGAGATGGACATGGAGGCTGTGGCTCGGGGCTGGTGGCAGCCTCTGCAGGTACACTCACCCTGCGGCTGCGTGTCTGCGGGCTTCCCTTTCAATGAGAGGTCTAGGTGAAGATCGTTTGGGTTAGGACCTTCTTCCCGGCTTTGGGGCCTCAGAGAGGGCTGGAATTGGTAGGGAGCATTGGGCTCCAGGGTCAGTTCTCAAAACAGCTGCCACTTTCTGAGGATCTACTGTGCACAGACCCTGTGCCCCTGCCTGGGGATCCTCTGGTGAACTAGACAGAGTCTGGTCTTGTGGAGCACAGTGTCTGGTGAGGGAGACGATCTAGTAAAGGCATGACTGACTGAACGCCTGTGCTGAGTGAGCCTAGGGAAACCACGGAGCCATGAAAAGGGAAAACAGGGGCCCTCTGGAAAATGGGGGCTTAGAGCAAACCCAGAGTGAGGCTCCCCACCTTCCAGCAGAGGCTTGGCTTCCCTGAGCCTTTTCCGGGCCGCCGTGAAGCTGGGCATCCCAGGGGCTCCCGGATTTTCACCAGGCAGTTGGGAGCAAGAGGTAGGGTAGGGAGGACAACCGTATCCACTGACATTTTCCAGTCCTTTCCCGAATCACTCTGATGGGGATTTGGGGACTGCCTGGAAGAAACTACAGTCCCCCACACTCATGGAAGCCTAAAATTCATCATTAGAGACACATCTCGGAGGGGAGGGCGTGTTAAGTGCTATAGAAGAACTTTAGAGCGAGCCTAATTAACCTTGGTTAGAACTTAGCTTGTTAGGTAATAGTGTGCATTTGGGAGTCAGATTGCCTTGATTTAAACCCTACTTCCATCGCTTTAGATTCTGGATAAGTTATTTAACCTCTCTGAGCCTCGGTTTCCTCCTCTGTATAATGGGAATAAGAAGAGTACCTACCACTTGGGGTGAAGATAAGGTAACACACATAAAGCCCTTACCAGATTGTGTGGCATTTAGAAAACACTCAGTACTTGTTAGCTGTTATTATTTATTATTGCCATTGCCGTCATCTTTATGGTTATCCACGCTACACCAACTTTGTACTTGGCACTGGAGCTACGAAGAGAAGTAAAACAGCCCCTGTGTTCTAGGAGTTCATAGTCAAATACACAGAGCAGGTGAAAGCCAGCAGGGTGCTGTTCACACCTTAGTATGAATTAGTTTCATAAACCACTTGTCTCTGAAAGGGGGAAGGGAAGTTTCTAGCGACATCAAGTCTGCAGGAGAAAGAGGTTCACACCATGGAAAACTCTTGCCTGAGCCTAGAGCGTCAGGGGAATTCATCCATCCTGTTTTGTTTTGTTGGAATCGGAGCGAGGATGCAGCTCTGACCTCTGGGACAGAAACCAGAGAGACCAGTTTCCACGCAGATTCTTCCAGGGTCTGCTGGTCCTTGGCCCAAGGAAATTCCCTGCAGGAGGTTTGGGGTGGGGGGCAGGGGAAGAGGCATCCGCCTAAAGTGCCTGAAAGGAAAAATCTTCTCTGCCTGCCAAGTGCACATCATTGTTCCTGCCGTATCCCAGCCTCAGACCCGCTTCTGCTGGGACCTCCGCCCTGCCTTGGCCTTGAACTTCAGAATGCTGCATTATCTGGATTCTGTTCACTTGGGAAGAGATGTGGGCCTATCGGGGGAAGTTGGCTAGGCCTCCTGCCCTGTGTTCCCTCCTCTTCCCACAGATGGGGACAGATGCGGCACGGGGCCTGGGCCACCTCCATGGTCTGTGAGGAAGCTTGGCTCAGATGGAGGCAGAGCGAGCCTGGGAACGTGGGTGGTGGAATGGGGAGGCTGGGTGGGCTGGTGACCCACATTACACTTCCGGTCCCGCTTCCCTCCATTCCCAGACACCAGCTGGGGCTGGACACAGACCACGGGCCAGCAGGAAGCCAACAGTCGTCTCCTTGCTGTGAGGCCTTTGAGACTCAGGTTTCGCCTCAGCTAGGAGTCAGGCATCATGCAGCCCACCTGGTCCCACCTGGGCCGCTCTTTCTGATGGAGTTGAAGAGTTTGTCCATCAGGTCCAGCCTCCATCGTCTCCCTTTTGGCACAGGAACAAACTGAACACAGGATGCGGCAGAGACATGACCAAAGCTACACACAGTGAGTTGGTGGCAGAGGCCACAACTAGGCCCAGGTCTTCTGACTCCAGGTTCTCAGGAAGTTCAGAAGAAATGCATGCGTGACTGAATAAATGTGTGAAAACCCTGATGTCTGTGCCCCTACCACAGTGACAGGGGAATCAAGAATCCATTAAGCTGCTCTTCTTAAAGAAGAATCTAGGGGATCAGGACACTAGAGAGAGGGCAGAGCTCTGGGGTCCTGCAGTGCCCACACCATGCCAGTTCTTGGAGTGGGGGCATGGCTAGAATGTACTCACTTCTTCTGGGATGGGAGTGGTGAGGGAACACATTCCTTTATCCAGTTAACAAAAGTTAATTTGGGGAATTTGCCCAGCAAACCATCCAGACAAGGTCCCTGCACCTGTGGGAGAGAAAACCAACCAACAAGCCAGCAAAGGAATGAGGGATGACCCACTACAACACCCGTGTGATGGAAGCAAACAGGGTTGGGACGCACTTGGTGGAAAGGAGGATACGGAGGGGTCTGCATTGCCTCGCTGAAGAGGTGGCATTGAGGTTGAGCCCACAGAAAGAGAAGGAACCAGCCTGGTGAAGCTCTAGAGAAAGGGCTTTTCCAGGCAGAGGAAAGAGCAGGTGCAAGTGCCCTGGGGTCAGCAAGATCTCAGCACCGTCACACAAAAAAGCCCACAGTGGGTGGCTGGAGCCAGGTCACACAGGGCTTCATGACCAGGGTGTAAAGCCTGAGTCTTATTCTGAAAGCAGCAGCGATCCAGGGAAAGGTTATAAGCAGGAGGGTTGATGGGATCCAATTTATGTTTTAAGAGCACATTTTGCTCTGAATAAAGGGTGGATGGGGGTGAGATGGGAGAGAGAGAGAAGCAGCAGGGAGACTGGTTAAGAGGCTGTGCAATGATCAGGATGAACGATGCTGTCACCTGAAGGGTGGCAGTGTTGATGGTAAAAGAAGCAGACTGCCTGAAGAGAGCTTTGGGTGACAGAAGTGACAGGGCTTGCTGAGGAGTTGATGACTGTGAGAGGGGGAGAAACAAGAATGGCTTCTGGCTCTAGTAACCTGACGGATGGCATTTAATAAGACTGGGGGACAGTGAAATGAAATGCGTGGCTTCAGACTAAGTTAGAGATGCCTTTAGACCTCCAAGGGGATGTGAAGGAGGCAGTTGGATAGTCACGGCAGTGACAATAATTGTGATGCTCATATATGATGACTTGTGTTTCTGTTTCCTGTTCCCTTCGCCCCTCGAGGGCAGGAGCTGAGCCTGGCTTGGCTCCTAACCCTGTTCTCAGCATTGAGGCCAGTGCTGGGCTGGAGCCTCGTGGGCAGGGAGGTAGGGAAGTGCTCAGTAAATCTCTGTGAAATGAACTGAACGGGGAGAGGCTGCTGGGTGTGTCGATGGAGCTGGAAATCGAGCCCCCCGTGACAGACACTGCCTGAGGAAACTGTCCAGGTTGGTCCCCTGGGAAACTCGGCCGCTGGCTTCCGGCTTTCCCATCTCTCACTTTGGTCTCCTCTTCTGCCAGCTTCCCGCCAGGAAACACAGCCCCCAGGCATAAATCATTAACGAGGACCACCTCTTACGCCGGCACAGGCACTGCACTTCGGGCCTCAAAACACTTTGCCTGCCGTTATCTTGAGTGGTCCTTCAAACTACCCTGGGAGGTGGGCAGAGGCAGGGCCCAGCTGATTGCTGCTACCCACAGGAAACAAGGGAGGAAGCATTTAGGGCATTGTTGGCATAACAAGAATTCGCGAAGAGTCTGGAGTGTTCTGTTCCCCTGGGACGTTGCATTTAAAACAGGAAGGCAGAGAAGGCCCCAAAGAGGAGTGTGGGTGGTGGCATGCCAGGCTTTGTGACATCTGGCCGAAAAGGAGTGCAGGCTGGGGAAAGCACCCTTGGGGACACGCACGGGGACCCTCTCCACGTAGCCCCTCCCCATGTTGAATAGGACTCTGTGGGACAGCCAGCCTCCCTCTGTGTTGTTCCGTGTTCCACAACCCAGGCTCACGCTCTACCTGACAACAGCGCCCACCAGCAGGTTCTTTCCAGCCTCTTCCATAGAGACACCCACGTTCCCAGGCTTGCTCTGCCGTCCTCTTAGCCGAGCTTCCTCGCAGGCCATGGAGGTGGCCCAGGCCCCAGGCAGTATCTGTGCCCATCTGTGGGAGGAGGCTGGAAAGAACCCACTGTGCTGCCTTGGCCGACTCCTTCATCTCCCTGGGGCTCAGTTTCCCCGCCTGATAAACGGGAAGTTGGATGCAACTGGGCAGGTCCCTGGCAACCTTGCAGTTCTTTGAGTCTACCACAGGAGCCCCTGCCATTTCCCAGCAGCCTCTGCTCAGTCCAGCAGACACACACCACCTGCTCTCCACGTCTAAGTCCCATGGCCCGGGCTTGGAACAATTTCCCTCAGTTGGGCAAGGCTGTGACAGGAAAGGGACAAGACCTGACCTCTGCTTGGAAAGCCAATTGTGCAACACAGTCCTGCAAGGGGAGGCACGTGACCGACGGGAACAGCCGCCTGAAGGAGCCAGGGCCTTCTTTGAAATGAATATCTTGGCAAGGTCGACAGACAAATGTCCTTTGGGCGCCACTAACTCCCGGTCACTGCTAATTTATTCAGACCCTGGCTACAGCGTCATGTCCTGGCAGCATCCTTGAATACAGAGCCTTGCTAGGTCATTGTGGAGTACATGTGGAATTTCAGGGGCAGTGCGTAACCCACCTTTCTGGCTTCTGCACACCCAAACCTCTTGTTTGTACTGAGAGGTGGTCTAAGCCTGCAGTACATTTATCTGGGCGTCGTCTCCCGAGACAAGCAAGTATATAGCATATTTTTAGTAACAAGTGAAAGTCTTTTGTATCAAGTATAATAAATAAAGCAGATGATGTCTTCAGAGGCTAGCAGGGGCAGAAGTAGGTATAGGAGAGGGTTTAATGGTGAAACTATATAGAGTATTTTTTTCTTATACTGTAAGGTGTTTCTGACGATGATGAAATATTTGCATCATTATTTGGAATAAGTGCATGATAATGGCTGTGTGTGTTAGACAACCACCGTGTGCCAGAAAGGGCTCGGAATCAGGTTTTTAAAAAAATGCCTTTCATTGATTAAAGGCCTTGAAATTTTCTTTTTCTTCTTGGATACCGTTTGGAATTTATGCCTTGCAGAGAACTTTTTGTATCTGCACTTTCAGTGTACTGGCATAAAGCTGTTCATAATATCCCCTTCCTCGTTTGATGTCTGTAGCGTCTCTAGTTATGTCCACTCGTTCATTCCTTATACTGGTCATGTGTGTTCTTTCTTCTTCTTAGTTTCACAGATGAGGAAACTGAGGCTCCATCACATTACAGAATCCCTCGAGCCATAGTGAGTGGGTTAAGAAGCTGGTATCCAGGCCAGGTCTGATTCTCCCTGCCCACCACCAGGCGCCTTATGATTATCGTTCAGAACAACATTTAACGTGTGATTTACAAGTGACCCTGACCTCCATCTGCTCCGTGTGTTCCTTAAAAAGTTACTCGTGTCTCTTCGTGTCCCCTCGTGATCTCAGTCCAAAGCGTTCCCTGTGCCTGCCCTCCCGCCCGGTGACCCTGAGCTCCATCCTGTTCCTGCACCTGCCCCTTCCCCACGCGCCTGCTGGCTCCTCCCTCCCTCCCTCTGCTTGGATCTGCTCAGAGAGGCCTCCCTCCCCAGCATCTGAAACAGCTCCCCACCCTTGTCACTCCCTCCTCTGTCCTTCTTAGCGGTGACCAACACCCAAACGGATCCTGTACGCTGATTTGGTGATTGTCTGTCTCCCCCACTAAAATGTACATTCACGTAGGCAAGGACCATATCTCTTGCTCCAGGGACATAGAAGGTGTGCGATAGATATTTCTAGATGAATGAATTAAATGAAAGCAATGAAATCCTTTTTTTTTTTTTTTTAAAGAATTGTCTGTAATTCAAACTTGGGCTCCCATTTCTAATTAATTCCAAGCAGTAAGTGCATTTTCCCTGGAGCACTTTTATTCTAAACCTTTTAACCTAGGCTCTTCTCCTCGTTGCCTTCTCGCGTCCCTGGAGCGCTTAGGAAGAGGAGATACAACCATCCCCATAGAAGGATGGGCCAAACGGGGCACGAGGGTTGTGGGTAGAAGCTGCCCCCCAGATCCCCCTTCAGGCTGGGGGACTGATCCCCCCAACCTCGCGGTCAGCTGTCTTTGGGGAGCGCCCCAGCTGAAGAGGGCCTCCTCCCAGCGTCCTGCCCCTTCCTGGGTGATGCGCCCATAGTCTGACTCACAAGGGGGTAAAGTCTTGTTCCTCAGTCCGCAAGGCTACCCATCTTCAGGGTGACCTGGGCGGGTGGTACCCACAGCTCTGCTGACCACTCCCCGCTTTCTTCCCTCCCATCCCGCAGTGTGGATCCTGAATCATTCCCTGACTGTGGCTCTGCACACGAATCTCCTTCTCAGAGTTGGCTCCGGGGGGACCTGACCACGACAGGATAGACTTCCAGGTCCACCGGCAACCCCATGGCCAAGTCCAGACCAGAGCCTGGGACGCCTGGTTCCCAGGTCCCCATTACAGAGTTCAGGCTACTGTGCGCCAGGTCCAGGCCTGAGCGTGGGGGACACGTGTGCTCAGAAGATGCATCTCTACTCCCTCCCCCATGCCAGAGTCACACACACACACACATACACACACACACACACACACACACACACACCAATAAAGCAAGCCAGTAATATACAGTGGTGATATGTTGTATAAAGAAAAGTTTAGAAACAGTGGGAACTGGTCAAGAGGGTCTTGGGGTGGGAGAGGCAGGTGAGATGGGTGGTCCTGAGAAGGCCGCTCTGAGGGAGGTGAAGGGAGAGGATGGGGCAGCCGAGCATCCACAGCTCCCTGGCTACCATCACCATGGGCGGAGCTCAGGCTCTGTCACCCTGTGAATTAGGAAGGGGGGTTATTGGAGCCCCCCTCAGGCCCACCGATGGTACCCCGTCTGCTCCAGTGAGCTGCCTATGTCACCAGGGTTAAACAAAGCTTTCTCAGCAAACGGATTCTGAGTACTCCACACCTTCAAAGACACAAACAGACCAAGACCCAGCAACTGGCCCTCCTCTTTCAGCTCCTTTGCAGGGAGAATGTTTTGACTGGAGGTGGAAAGAGAAAAGGAGATGGTGACGGTGTCCTGGCAGGGAGAGCGGCTAGGGCAGAGGGAAGCCAGCTTCTCTCCCCCAAAATCTTGACCCAAACTGATTGTGGCCACAGGCACCAAGGCTGCACCCTCCCCCGCCTGGGCGTTTGGCCAAGACATCCCAGGAGAGGCTCGTGGGCAAAGGGTCCCTAGAGCCTAACTGCTGGGCTGGCCTCCTGGACCTCGGGAGGCAAAGTACCCGGAGTAAGAGGAAGAAAGATGAAATCCTTCCCAGGTAATGCCGTGGACGAGGGTGATAGGAAGTTGTTGTTGTCTCCTTACTACTGGGAAGGGCATATATAATGTTACACGGGGAGAAAAGAACTTGCCTTTATTGTATAAACATTAATCAAAAATGACCTGTTTTTTTAAAAGAAAGAGATAAACTTGGCTACTGTGGTAGACCACTCTTCTCCTGCCCGTATCCCGTACACCCTGACTTGCAGCTTCATACAAGTATCTGTGCTTCTCTGGCTACGGCTTCCCTCCAGACGCAAGGAAAACAGTGTTCGGGGCAGGCCAGAAGCTGCAGGGAGTTAATGTGCCCTAGAAGCTGACCTCAGTCAGTGCTACAGGGAATCGATGGATAAATACCCTGCTTGTTGCCCCTCTTGTGGGCCTATGTGACATACTACCCAGTCCTTCAGAGGTCCCCAGCCCGACTGAAGCCTTAATGCACTCTGTGTTGGTGTCCTTCTGACCTTATCTCGTTTCCCTGACCCCTTACCCTATCCTGGGATCACATCCCAAATAAACTGCACTCAAATCCTGTCTCAGGGTTTACCTCTGGGGGGAAGCTAAAATAACCACACAGATGACGTTCTGTAAACAAAATCATGTAATGGGTTCTGGGTTCAAATCCTGACCTCACCCACTCCTCGCAAGGTGACTTACGCTTCTGAGCCTCAATTTCTTCACCTGTTAGATGAGGGTGATAATAACAGTACTGAACTCAACAATTTATTGAAAGAATTGAATGAGATAATTCATGTAAAGTAATTTTCTTAGTAAATAGTACTTGGTAAACACTCCAAAACTACTAGCTGTAATTAATAGATGGTCATAAAACAGAGAGCCAAATAACAGACAATAAAAATATTTACAACAGACAAGCAAAGGATTATTATCCCTAATTAACAAAGGACTCAAAGTTCTTAGTCAAAGGACATGAATCAGTGATCACAGAAGAGTAAATAAAAGTACCCAATATATGGACTAAAAGATGCACAACCTGGGCTTCCCTGGTGGCGCAGTGGTTGAGAGTCCGCCTGCTGATGCAGGGAACACAGGTTCATGCCCCGGTCCGGGAGGATCCCACATGCCACGGAGCGGCTGGGCCCGTGAGCCATGGCCGCTGAGCCTGCGCGTCCGGAGCCTGTGCTCCGCAACGGGAGAGGCCACAACTGTGAGAGGCCCGCGTACCGCAAAAAAAAAAAAAAAAAGATGCGCAACCTAACTTCACAGTAATTCAAGCACATAAAAATTATCCAGTTGGCAACATTTTTAAAAGATTGATAATATCCCATGATGATAAGAGTGGGGCAAAAACAGCTGATGAAAACACAAATTGCTCCAATCTTACTGTGGGATAGTTTGGCAGTTACGATTCAAGTTTCAAATTCACAAACCACTTGTGGGAATTCCTCAAAGAGAAATCCCACACTTGTGCAAAAAAGGGTTCAGGTGAAAGAATCTTCATTACAACATTCATTACAGGAAAAATTTCTAAAACCCAAATGTGGTTGATAGGGGATTAAATGAATGCATTATGGTATATCCAAACAACCGAATAGGAAGCCATTGAAAAGAAAGAGATTTACATGTGTTGTCGAGGTGAGATTTATTATGAGGTAGAAGTTGTAAAATTCCATGGACGGCAAGATCATATTTCTGATTAAGTAATAATTTTTTTTTTTTTTTTTGCGGTACGCGGGCCTCTCACTGCTGTGGCCTCTCCCGTTGCGGAGCGCAGGCTCCGGACGCGCAGGCTCAGCGGCCATGGCTCACGGGCCCAGCCGCTCCGCGGCATGTGGGATCTTCCCGGACCAGGGCACCAACCCGTGTCCCCTGCATCAGCAGGCGGACTCTCAACCACTGTGCCACGAGGGAAGCCCCCTGATTAAGTAATAATTTTATATATCCCTGTAAATTTTTGTAATTGGATAGATAAATCTGGAAATAACATATACCAAGTAGTGGAGATTATTTCCGAGGTTCAGATTATAGGGGTTTTGTATATCTAAGTTACACATTTCTATAATGTTTAAAATTTTGAAACGGGCAAATAATTAGAAAAATCCATGCCAATCTGTCCTCCCTCTTCTCTTGAGCTAGCAGGACACGGTGCAAGCAATACCACCCCACCTCCCAAGACCATGTGTAATTCTAAACACCAAGGAGGAGCCCTACGACAGAATCATTTTTAGAAAGCTCATAAGATGGTACATGCACCATAAAGTTAATATTAATTTATATTTTAATATATTATTAGTTAATTAACCTTACTCATGAATTAACAATTAATTAATAAGGCCACTATTAATATCAAGAAAAAAACTGGAAGAAGAAAAGAGCAAAATATTGACAGAAGTGGCACATTGGTGATTTTTTTTGGTTGTTCTTTCTACTTGTTTTATATTTGTCATGTTTTCTACAATGAGAAAATATTTACTTTTTAATTAGAAACAAAGCATATGGATTTGAAAAGAGATGTCATCAAGTTGGAGTGGTCTCAACTAATTTTAGGGGATAAGTGAGAACGTTCTAAAAAATGATCACATGCCGCGGAGCGGCTGGGCCCGTGAGCCATGGCCGCTGAGCCTGCGCGTCCGGAGCCTGTGCTCCGCGACGGGAGAGGCCACGACAGTGAGAGGCCCGCGTACCGCAAAAAAAAAAATAAAATAAAATAAAAAATGATCACTATATACCAATATGTAGATCAGAGGACACCTTAGCTGGATCTAAAGCTTCTCTGAGTGCCTGCAGCCTTTGTACTAGTAATAAAAAGCCCAAACTGCCACAAACAACCAGGCCTTCGTCCCACAGCCCTCACGAGGTGGCCTGTGTCTCACCAAACTTCAATCTGGATTAGGTTTTGATGAAACAGAAACGGTGAGTGATTCTACTTTGGCCAGATGTAAACCACCCAGAACCAGCTCAGGAGGGTTCCTCCCTGGCCCCTCACCCAGATTTAAAGGACAACAATTGTAAACACTCCTTACCCAGAAATGACCATAACAGCAATAATTAGTACCAAAAGGCTTTCCTAATGTAACCCCAAATCACAGCCTCTCCCACTCAGGGCTGAAGTTGTGCCCGGTAATTAAAGGAATGAAAACTCCTTACCAGAGCAGTTGGCACTGGAAGGCAGGAGGGGCACCATTCCTGGAGAAGAGCAGTCTCCCTTTTATTGCTAAAAACCCCATCTTCTCCATCAGGAAGTTTCATCCAAGTCATGTGGGTTTTTGAGGCATTCAGTAGATGAGGTGTTTCAGCAACCCTGGTGACCATAGTCTCAAGCAGGAGAGACAAACAAGTTTCGCCACCTCAGAAGCATGGGGTGATGGGAGACTCAGTGCCTCCCTGCTTGGGTGGGAACAAAACCCACCTGTAGGCATGGGCAGAAGAGACCCCGGCAGGGGTAGGCCAAGGAGGGAGCTCCTGGGTCCCTCCCTCTCCACAATGCCAGCACCTCAGGAGAGCCTCTGTTACACAGTGATCTGTTTGAACTTGTAGTACATTGAGGTTTATGTCTTCTAACCATACTTCGTGAAGGCCTTACGAAACATTAGACAAAATGGCAGGCCAAGGACAGGCTTTGATTGGCTTGAACCGGGGCTTCCCAGGGGCAAGTAATAGAAGGGCCCTTTCCACCCAGTGACATGTGTGTCCATTGTTATTGTCCATTATTTATGGAGCATATCCTAAATGTTATACAATAATGATGTTATTTGTTACCCACAACAACCCTAACTTACAGGTGTGGAAAATGAGGCCCAGAGAAATGAGCAACTTGCTCCCGTGGTGAGGTCAAGATTCCAACCCAGGTCATTTTGCCTCCACCACCAAAGACTATGGTTAGATTCAGAGAGAGATGGCTCCAAACCATCCTGGTGGGTTCCCTAGGCAGGACGTTCAGTATATTCATTTCCTGTTGCTGCTGTAACAAATTACCACAAATTTAGTGGCTTAAAACAACAGAATATACTATTTTAGAGTTCAGAAGCAGGAAACAGGTCTCACTGGGCTAAAGTCAAGGTGTTGGCAGAGCTGCATTGCCTTCTGGAGGCTCTAGGGGAGAATCCATTTATTTGTCCTTTGCAGCTTCCAGAAGGGCACACATTCCTTGGCTCGTGGCCCCTTCCACCACCTTCAAAGCCAGCAATGGCCAGTCAAGTCTTTCTCATTGTGCCGTCTCTTTGGTTCTCACTCTTCTGCCTCCTTCTTCCCATGTCAGGACCCTTGTGAATACACAGGGCACACCTAGATAATCCAGAATAATTTCCTTAAAGTCTGATGAGTAGCACCCTTAATTCCATCTGCAACCTTAGTTCCCCCTTGCCATGTAAGGTAACATTCACAGGTTCTGGGGATTAGGGCATGGATATCCTGGGTATGTGGCCTGACGGGCAGGGACATTCTGCCCACACTCAGAATGACCGTGACTCCATGGAGTCACCAAACACAGGGTCTAGTTCTCACCTTCACATGGGGGTTGACAAACTGATTCACCCTGAACAAAATGTCCAAGAAACCAGTTCCTAGGCTAGGAACATCAGTGATTTATCACAGTGGGAAGGGCCCCTGTCCTGGTCCTGATGGGGTCAGAAAGACCCAGCATGAGGATTATTCACCCATTCTTACTTATGGTTACCATTATAAAAGTGATATCTGCTCACAGAAAATATGCAAGCATCACAGGAGTGTGTGACTGTGGGGCCCTATAATGTGTCCACCAGAACCTGTTTCTGGCTCTCACTGGGCACACAGCTGGCCCTCTTTTCCCAGCCTCCCCTGCAGTCCAGTGTTGCCACATGACATGTTCTGGCCAATGGGAACGAGCAGAAGTGAAGTCCACCACCTCCAAGCCTGGCCCCAGGAATCCTCCTATAGCCATCCTCCTGGGACATCAAGTACGGAAAATGGCAGACCTCGGGATAGAACTGGATGACCACTTGGAGGAAAGAGGTGCACTGGTTGGGACGCCTGTATATGACATTATGAGCCAGAAATAAACTTCCACTGTGTATGCCAGGCAGCTTTGGCACTTAGTTACACCAGCCATCATTACCTTAACAAATACTTGCACACTTCAGTTTTGTTAAATTTTTCAGAATTGTTTCTACCAAGCAAATAAAAAGCATATACTTATAAGACAAATATAGAAATTGTATCTTGATACAAATGCTGTTTTTGCAACTTGTTTTTTCACTTAGCAGTAGACCAAGGGCACCTTTCAGTACATGTAGATCTACTTAGTTGTTTTCTAAAAAGTTGCTTTATTGAGGTAAAGCTGATACATAAGTAACTGCACATGTTTAATGCGTACAATTTGATGAGTTTGGACATATGAAAACTATCAAGATAATAAACATATCCAACACCTCCCAGAGTTTCCTGTGTTTGTGCGTGTGTATGTGTGTGTGTGTTTCCTTGGCATGAGATCTACCCTCTTAACAAATTTTGAAGTCCACAATACCATATTGTTAACTATGGACACTACTGCTTCTCAGACTTTTGGCTAAGATTAAGTGTAATAGCTACTTAGTTTTTTTAATGCTATCAAATTTCTTGGTGTAAAGTTGTCCTGTAATTTACCTGGCTCGTCCCCCTTTCATGGATATTTCAAATGATTCTAGTTTCTTGATATTATGAATAACGTGCACCATGGATGTTCCTGCACATCCACCTTTGCACAGCCTAGTGTAGATTTCTGAAGGCTGTGTTCCCACCAGGAGAACTGCTGGGGCCAAAGGCTCACTCATACCCCCGTTTTGAAGGATTATCATCAAATCGCCTTCCCCTAAGTTTGTACCAATTCCAACTCTAATGAATAGCGAATGCAAGTACCTGTTTTCCCAAACCCTTGTCAGTACTATGTGCCACCAACTGTTTCATTTCTGCCAGCGTGTTAGGTAACCAAACGTAAAATAGATAGCTAGTGGGAAGCAGCGCATAGCACAGGGAGATCAGCTCAGCGCTTTGTGACCACCTAGAGCGGTGGGATAGGGAGGGTGGGAGGGAGACGCAAGAGGGAGGAGATATGGGGATATATGTATATGTATAGCTGATTCACTTCTTTATAAAGCAGAAACTAACACACCATTGTAAAGCACTTATACTCCAATAAAGATGTAAAAAAAAAAGGATAAAAAACCCAATAAAACTGAATAAATAAATGTAATAGAATTAATAGATGAGTAATAAAACTTTTGAATTTTGAAAAAAAAAAAGAGAAATGGTAGCTTATTTCTCTTGGCATGCCTTACAGCCCCTCATGAGTATTAATGAGATATAATGGTCGTTTGTGTTTCTGCTTACATGATGAAGTATTTCGGTGAGCGCAGTACAACGGTTTAGGGAATGGGCGATCCTGAGGGATATCCATGGGATGAAAACACTCAAAGGACTATCCCTGACCCACCATGGAGCCTGCATCTGGTGGCAATATATTCGTGCTGCTTAGAGCAGGGTAAAGGATGCCACATCCTTCCTCTGGGGCTTGTGACATCATTTAGCAAATAATTATTAAATGCCTACTGTGTACCAAGCACTGGTTAGGTACTGGGGATGCAGAGGAGAGAGACTAAGAAAAAGCCATTGCTGCACTCCTTCCTTGCTAAAAGACAATGATTTTGTTCAACCATCATGCAGCACTGTGCCGAGTCCTTCCCCATCCTAGGCGGGGGGCAGGTCCCTGTCTGCCTGAGTATTCAACATGATCTCATTCCCTGGGCCATGTGACTAGCTGGGGTAAAGGCATGTGACATCATTCTGGCCAATGAAATGTTCAGGGATATCTGACAGGGGGCTTCTGAGAAGGTTTTCTTTGTGTCTAAAAAGAGACACAAGTCTGGAGCCTACCTGGAGCTACTGCAAGCATCTTGGCACCAGGAGGACAGCCAGGCCAAAAGGATGAGTCGATTGCCTGAGGATGGTAGAAAGGAAAGATGGAGGCTATCTGGACCCTGGATGCCATCCCTGAGCCACTGGGTTAACCAACCCTAGACTTCTCGTGATGACAAGAAACACTCCTTCCTGGTTAACCACTGTATATTGAGTCTCCTGTTACTTGCAGCTGAAAACATGATTCTTATCATTTAACCCTCACCCAGCGAGGCAAGGATTCAAATGGCAGACTCAGATTCTGAGGATGGATAGGAGTTAAGCCCCAACAAGAGTGTTCCAGGCAGACAGAGTTGCATGTACCTGCCCATGATTTGTTTTATGACTTAGGAGAAGTTGAATTTAGCTGGTGTGGCGAGTGCTAAGAGATGAGAATGGAGGCTGGATGAGGCTGGCATGAAGGCTTTTGTGGACCATCATCAAAAGCTTGAACTGTATCCCAAGGACATTGGGGAGCCATTGAAGGTCTGAAAAAGGATTGACACGGTGATCTTTGCATTAGCCGCCATGGGCAGGAGGGATTGGAGGGCTGAGTGGAAGCAGTGGGACCAGCTGGAAAGCTGCTCTCACCCACTTTTTGCCTTGAATTTCCCTGGCTTCCTCCTCAGGGTGGTAGTGGCCTCTCTCACCTTCTGTGCTCCAGTTCCAGGAAAATATCTTGACAACTCTGAAAGATTGATGATACCTACTATGTGCCAGGCTCTGCCAGGAGACTCAACCCTGGTCCTCCAGACACTCAGAGACCAATAGAAGCAACCCAAGTGTCCACTGACAGATAAATGGATAAAGAAAGTGTGGTATAGACATACAAAGGGAGGAAATTTGGACACCTGCTGCAACATGGATAAACCCTGAAGATATTATGCTGAGTGAAATGAGCCAGCCACAAAATGACAAATGCTACGTGATTCCTCTGAGGTTCCTAGAGTAGTTGAATTCATAGATACAGAAAGTGGAACAGTGGTTGCTAGGGGCTGGGGGTGAGGGAGGAACGGGAAGTTAGTGTGTAATAGTTCCAGTTCCAGTTTGGGAAAACGAAAAACTCTGGAGATAGTTGATAGTGACGGATGCACACTGTGAATGTACTTAATGCCAGTGAACAGGACACTAGATGGTTAAAATGGTGACTCGGGCTATGTATATTTAACCACAATAAAACAAAATTTCAGGCAAATAGAGTGGGCTAAACCTAGTACCAATGGCTACAGCATAAAATGTGACAGTCAGGGAAGAAAGAAAAGTTCCCAATGAGAAAAATACCAACCAGGTAAAGGGAAGAGTGGGCAGTAAGTGCAGATTTTGAGGGAAGTGAAGAGATAGTTCAACAGAAAGTGATGTGGGGAGGGTGAACTCATGCTGATTGAACAGTAACTACACACCAGGCTCTGGGCTGTTTCCACACCCTGGATGTTATCTCAGGGATTCCTCCCCAAGACATTTCAGTTCTATTTTATTCCTAGTTTACAGATGAGGAAACAGAAGCTCAGAGATTTGACATGGCTTTCCCAAGATCCCACTGTGAACAGACAGGGTTCTTGGCATTGGAACTCAGGTGTGTGTGACGCAGAAGGTATGCCTGGGCCTGGGGGAGCTAGTGGTCCAGCTAGGTTAGAACACATTGCTGATGTAGGAAGTAATGGAGATGTGGCTGAAAAGGTAGGTTAAGGGCCTTGAATGCCAGAGTAGGTGTCTGTACTGAATTCAGTAGACGATTTAGGAACAATTGAAGGTTTGGATCCAGAAAGCTGCATTAAATTAATTAGGACTCGACTCTTTGGGTTAAGCACTGATCTTCCCTATTTAATGCAGGTGCTGGCTGAACAGATAACCTTCTTAAGTACTGGCACCCGCCAATCTGTTGCTATGAAGGAACTTATTTAGAAGGCCCTAGCAGAGAGAGTTATCTTGAGGGGTTTAGCCAGCGGCTGCTTTAAGTTTCATCTGCAGCATCAGTACCCTCCTCTCCACCACCTGTGTGTGTCCTCCAGTGCTTCTTGTTTCTCTTGGCAAGCAAAGCAGGTCCAGTGAAGCATCGGCCCATGGGTCAGGGTGAGGCCTGGCCTCACGCCCACAGGGTGATGCTAAAAGGGAGGAGAGGGCCAAGAGAAGGTGTAGGATCCAGCTCGGCTTGCTGCACTGAGGTCTGGCTTGGGCTAGGACAGTTCAGAGCAGACTTTTGGGTTGACAACCCCTGATCTCTGGCAAAGCCTGCTGAGACAAGTCAGGTGTGAACAAGGGACTTACTAACACCATCCATCAACTTTAGCTCAGGCAGGACTGATGCACACAAAAGGTATCTCGATGCTGTCCTTACAGTCCACACTATCTTCCCACCCAGACACGCACCTGACTTACCTGATAGCAGCCCCTGACTTGGGAAGGGCTCACTGGAGATATAACACCCTTCCCTTTGGTGGTGACCCAAGGAGAGCCACAGGATCGATAACCTGAGCCAGGGATGATGCCAAATACTACCTCTAAGCTACAAGTGTGTCTGGGCATTGTGGGACCTACCAGATCACTTACTTCCTTTTAAAAAATTACTTCTGTGCACCCCAGCGTTCATAGCATGACTACTTACAATAGCCAAGACAGGGAAGCAACCTAAGTGATAAATGGATCAACAGATGAATGGATAAAGAAGATGTGGTACCTATATACAACAGAATATTACTCAGCCGTAGAAAAGAATGAAGTAATGCCATTTGCAGCAACATGGATGGACCTAGAGATTATCATACTAAGTGAAGTCAGACAGAAAGACAAATATCATACACTATCAGTTATACGTGAAATCTAAAATATGATACAAATGAACTTACTTACAAAACAGAAACAGACTCACAGACATAGAAAACAAATTTATGGTTACCAAAGGAGAATTGGGCTGGGGAGAGAGATAAATTGGGAGTTTGGGATTAGCAGATACAAATTACTATATGTAAAATAGATAAACAACAAGGTTCTACTGTATAGCACAGGGAACAGTCTAAATGGCTTCTTTGAAAGTAATCCTTCTTTTCTCCTTGGCTGCTTTTAATAAACTTTTCTCTTTTTCAATGGCCTTCTGCAGTTTCACTATGATATGTCTAAATAGAGATTTCTTTTCATTTATCTTGCTTGAGATTATTTGGACTTTTTGGATCTGTAGATTGGTATCTTCCTTCAGTTCTGAAAAATTCTCAGCCATTCTCTCTTCAAATATTGCCTCCTACTCTTTCTCTTTTTCTTACATTTTATCTCTGATGAAATATACATTAGATCTTCCAACTGCACCCTTTAATATCTCTTATCATTACTTCTATATTTTTCATCTTTCCTTGCTAAAGTCTTCATATTTTCTTCTGACTTATCTTGAGCTCACAAATTCCCTATTCTGATGTGGCTAATCTACAATTAAACTATTCATTGAGTTAATCAATTGTAGTTACTGTATTTTCTCCTTTCTAAAAATTCTATTTGGTTCTTTTTCAAATATTCTATAATACTTTTATAGTTTCTTATTTCTTACACAGATTTTCAACTCACATTTTTTATTTCTTTAAACACAGTAAGCATCACTACTTTATTCTCTGGGTCTAATGATATCAACATCTCAAGTCTTTGGGAGGTCTCTTTCTGTTGGTTCTCACTCATTGTTTCATATTTCCTTATGCAATGGGTTATCTTGGCATGCTGGACATTGTATATGAAAAATTAATTGTAGAAATAATTTGAGAACGTATGGCAGTGCTCTTCGTCATAAAAGATTTTCCTTCAGAAAATATTTTTGTTTACTTCTGCCGGGCACCTGGAGGTATGAACAGTCTGAGATTACCCTAATTGAGTTCAAGGATTGAGATTTCCTGGGCTACCCAGTCAAGCAAATCTGAGTTGCAAATCTGCTCAAGGCCTGGTCTACTTCTGCTCACCCTTATCCTGAAGTTATAGATATTTGAGGTTCCAGCTTGACGGAAAAGAGTTACCAGTTTTGTAAGTGATTCTGCTAGATTAGCAAATGACCTCATTGTGAAGATAGTTTTGAGTGCTGGGCTTACTTCTTTGAGTTTTCACCTTCTAGATTTAGGCTCAATACTTCGTCATTATCTTGTCAACTTTTTAATGCTTTTAACAAATTAATTTATATTGCACCCAGCTTTTTAAGTTGTCACCAGTAGAAGGATTTATCCAAACTATTTAGCTTGCCATTAACAGAAATGGAAGTTTATCTGTATTCTCATAAATTTTAGAGGTAGGTGTCTACAAGCCAAGGAACTCCAAGGATTCCTGGAAGTCACCAGAAACTAGGAGAGAGGCATGGAATGGAGTCTCCCTCAGAGTCTTCAGAAGGAACCTACCCTGCCAACATATTAATTTCCAGCAGCTTGAGGACTCCACTACAGCTGGCTACCACAAGAAGTCAGCCCATCAGTGTGATTCTTGCTCTAAATTCAAAGCTGTGTATCTTGAGTTATAAATCTCCTCCTCTTTTTGCCTTTTGCAGTCTCATAGTGGCCATTGCACAAGTATGTATGGAACACCTACCACTTGCTAGGCATTGTTCTCAGTGCCAGGGACACCACGGTGAACAATGGAAACAAAAATCTCTACCTTCATGGGGCTTTCATTCTAGTGAATATCAGTTCAATATCTTGGTACTTAAGGTCCTTCAAACCCCCCATGTTATAATGATCCTATACATTCCCCTGGAGGAAAACTAAGACAGAAAGTTCTGATTTGGGAGTTTGCATTTAATAAATGAAGAAATAGTGAATGTTATGACATTGCCTAATTCAAGTGAAACACGGGGAGTGAATTATCCTTAGGACCTCATTCTTTAAGTGAGGATTCAAGAACAGCTCTCTCAACACTCACTAAAACCACTTCAATGCTCCTCCACATTTTTCCTTTCATCAGATGTTTCTCTTTTCTTTCCTGATCTGGGAGTCCCCTTTTATATCAACTGCAATCAAATTGCCCTACTCCAGTCCACTGCAGGGGTTGAAGGCAGACCAAAGTAATATTTTAGAATATTAATAACAGGTGAATGGTATTTGATTAAGCATTATTGTTTTGCAAACTATGATTACATATACTGAAGTTTCTTTTCTAGCATATATATCAAAACCAACCAAGGGGGCTTCCCTGGTGGCACAGTGGTTGAGAGTCCGCCTGCCGATGCAGGGGACATGGGTCCGTACCCCAGTCCGGGAAGATCCCACATGCCGCGGAGCGGCTGGGCCCGTGAGCCATGGCCACCGAGCCTGCGCGTCCGGAGCCTGTGCTCCGCAACGGGAGAGGCCACAACTGTGAGAGGCCCGCGTACCACAAAAAAAAAAAAAAAACCAAGGAACAAGGCATCTACATTTATTTTTAAAAACTTCCATGATATATGCATATGGAAGCCATAAATGGAACACTCACACATTAAACCTACCACTCAGAATCATTTTGTGCACAGAACATGTACTACAATTACTTAGTGCCTGGGATAAATAGTGTTGGATTATCTCGCAAAATCTGTGTCCACACCCATATATTTGGCACTAATTGTGTCTCATTCCAGGTCACACTGTGCAGTCTTTTCTCTAAGACACTGGATCTCAAAGTCCAGTGTCATCAACATCAGTTTGTGCGGCTGGGTGCTTATAAAAGATAAAAATTCTGCTTAGAGGTTGTGATTTAGCATTATTGAGGTGTCTGCATTTAACCAGCTCCCAAAGTGATTCTGATGCAGAGAAGCCCTGCTCCTGGCTGTTCTCCACAAGTTCTGGCTTGTTGCTTGGGTCACATGGGACCTTTCCCTTTTAATTTATATTCAGTCCGTACTTGGGATTATTGGTAAGCCTAATACAGAAACTCTCTACTTGTGCCTGTCAGTGACAGCAAATCACCTGTATCCCAGGGTATACTCCTAATCTTCTGGGTTTAGCCCTGACACCTAATATTACCAGGTGGGTCCAGACTTCCTGGGAGGTGTGAGACTATCTGCCCAGGAAGGTCTCTTCTGGTCACCTGCATGACTGCACAGCCAAGTCTAGCTGTCAGTTTGAGATGGGTTCTAAGGTCACTCCTGGTGTCAGTGTGAATCACCAGAAACACCTTAATCATACAAATTTCAAAAACAAGTATTAGGAATATAAATGACTTCATTTTCCTGAGAACTAGTTACTACCCAGAGTCCTTCTGCATGGGTTTCTAGAAATCCAGAGCTATTTCCATGGAGCTGGGAACAAGAACACTGAGGTGAAGGGCAGGAGGAGACACAAGTCACAAAGGTAGAATGAGCCTGGGTTTTAGCTCTGTTACTTGCCTGGTGTGGGATTTTGGAAACAGGCCCATTTTTTTCTCTGAATCATCAAGAATACCTTCATTCTTTATAGCTGAGGATGCTCTGTTGCAAAACTCTGGGGTAAAGTCAATGAAAGAGTGGGTAAGAAAGTAAAGGGTGGGCTTCCCTGGTGGCGCAGTGGTTGAGAGTCGGCCTGCCGATGCAGGGGACGCGGGTTCGTGCCCCGGTCCGGGAAGATCCCACATGCCGCGGAGCGGCTGGGCCCGTGAGCCATGGCCGCTGAGCCTGCGTGTCCGGAGCCTGTGCTCCGCAACGGGAGAGGCCACAACAGTGAGAGGCCCGCGTACCACAAAAAAAAAAAAAAGAAAAGAAAGTAAAGGGCTACAGTCATTCATACATTCAACAAGTACTTATTGAGTACCTACTATGTGTCAGGTTGGCTCAGGAGATAAAATGGCAACAAAATCAGACATGATGTCTGTTTTCATGGGTCTCAGAGTCTACCAGGATAGACAGACATGAACTAACTAACCAAATAAATAACTATGAATTTGCAACAGTGATCAGTGCTAAGAAGCAGAGGGTCAATGTTCAAAGTCATGGACCAGTGGGGCAGGGAGCTAACTGTCAAGGAGCACTGGTGAGGGCTGTGACCCAGAGCTGCTGTTTGGGGGTCTGGACCTTGCACTCTGCCATCGGTGTGACATCCCTCATGCTGGTCCCTCTTTCCATCCTCAATGTATCAAAACCCTTCCTACTGTATGCTCATTAATTTATCTGTCTCACTCTCATGATAGGGATAAGGGGGCAATATGGTGCAATGGTCAGAATGCAGGCTCTGGAGCAAACGGACCTGCTTTTAAATCCTGGATCCACTGCATGTTGCCTCTGTGACTCTGGGCAAGATGCTTTATCTCTCGGTTTCCTCTTCTGTGAACTAAGAAAACAATATTACTTACCTCACAGAATCAGTATAGTGAACTAATACATGTCAAAGTATTAAAACAGTACCTGGCACAGAGTAAGTGGGGAATAAATATTTACTATTAATATAACTGGTGTTCTAAGCACTTTATATGTAATAGCTCATTTACTTCCTTCAAAAAACCTATAATAGTTACTGCTAATTACGCTTTAGATAAGGGTTCAAGCATTCATTTAAAAATATGTTAGGTACTGTGCTAGGAGCTAGGATTGGCAGTGAGCAAAACAAACACAGGCCCTGCTCCTAGACACAGGAAGAACAGTTAAAATACTACTGGGTTCCCATTGACTAAGTCTGGGACAATTTGAGCCTCCATATAATTAATGATAGCAACAATTATAGGGGTTGAATAAAGCAGGAATTTATGAGTCCATACTGGTATAAATAAATAAATGGGGGTGGTGGTGGAATTATTTGCTATGTTAGAATGCCAACTAGGGCTTCCCTGATGGTGCAGTGGGCACAGGTTCGATCCCTGGTCCTGGAAGATCCCACATTCCATGGAGCAGCTAAGCCCGTGTGCCACAACTACTGAGCCCACACACGGCAACTACTGAAGCCTGAGCACCTAGAACCCATGCTCTGCAATGAGAGAAGCCACTGCAGTGAGAAGCCTGTGCGTCACAAGAGTAACCCCCGCTCACTGCAACTAGAGAAAGTCCACGCGGAGCAATGAAGACCCAATGCAGCCAAAAAACAAAAAAAAGAATGCCAACTAATGAATGTAGAAGAAATGATGGAGTTTTAGAAAAAAACGAGTTGGCAAATATCATAGCAATAACTGACTCAGGCAGGAATTATCAATGGATGCTAAAACCACTGGGTGAGAGTTTGACGAGGAATGGAATATTTACGTACTCTCAAAATACTTGTTAATTACAGTGAGGAAAATCACGTCTTTATAACAAAAAAACCCTGATAGACAGCACCTTAACCAAGTGATGAAAGTTAACATCACCAGTGATGGGACAAACTCACATCATGTACCTCCTGATATGATGCACTGAGAAGGAAGCAACATTGCTCCTGTAGTATCTCTCCTAAATATTCATGACGTGAATTTAATCATGAAGAAACAGCAGAGAAACTCAAATTTAGGGACATTCTACAAAATAACTGCTTGGTACTCCTCAAAGATGTTAAGATCACAAAAGATAAAGGTTCCAGATAAGAAACCTGACAGCTAATTGCAACATGTGATCCTGGATAGGCTCTTGAACTAGAAAAAGAATTTTTTTGGCCATGAAGGACATTACTGGGACAACTGGAAAAATGTGAATTTCTATGGGTTACCTCATAGTATTATAGTTATATTAATTTCCTGATTTCAATAACTGCACTGTGGATATGAAAGACAATGTCCTTGTTTTTAGGAATACACATGAAGGGGTACTAAGGGGTAAAGGAGCTTCATATATGCAACTATCTCTCAGATGGTCCAGAAAATAATAATAATAATACTGATGTATGTGTGTAAAATATATATATATGGTTATATAGATAAATCAGTAGATAAAATGATAAAGCAAATAACGTAAAATGTGAATATTTGGGGAATCAGGGTTAAGGATATACAGAAGTTCTTTGTACTATTTTTGCACCCCTTTTTCCTAAACCTGAAATTATTTTCAAATTAAAAGTTATCAAAAAAATCAAGAAAAACTCCCCCTATGCTTGTTTCGGGGGGGGGGGGTGTGCGGAGGGAGAGGAGAGAGAGAGATCCAAGGCCAGATCTTAGAACTGCCAAACCGACCCAGGGAGCTGTGCCTCTGTGCAGACAGAGTTGTTTCCGGCTGGCAGGAAAGGGTGCCGACAGCGAGAAACATTATTTCTGGCCCTTCTCCAGGGCAGGAGGAAACAACAAGAGGAAACAGTGAAAGCTCTGTAAGGCTGAGGAGCTGGTCCCTGAGGACTGGTGCCGGGAAGCCGAGGCGTGGGCAGGAGGTGGGGTCCTGGCAGGATCTGTGGGCCAGCAGGGCTTGCTGGGGACAGGAGATTCACTGCCCCTGGGCTCTCTCCCATCACAGGGAGAGGGGAATGAGGGACTGGAAGGGACTGGGAAGTAGGGAGGGGGAAAAACTAATATTGGCCAGGCACCTCCTATCTGCCAATCACTGTTCTGGGTGGTTTACATATACTAACCTGACTAATCCTCACAGAAAGTTTAGAGATAACCTCTGTTACTATTCCCTCATCCCATAGAGATGAAGAAATAGAGGTTTAGAGAGGTAAGGAGAGAAATTCTGTTTGGTGCACTATAGTGGGATAGATCTGTTAACTGACTTTTATGCTGAAAGCAATTTTAAAAGCTGGTTAAAATAAGAATTTTTAAAAAATTAATCAGTGATCTCACAACTCGGAACACTCGGAAGCCAAAAAAATAGGTGAAGTCAGGAACCCAGAGAGCTGGGCAGGGAAGGAGGCTGCCTTTCACCTTGAGAGCATTTGCCAAGTCATATGAACCTTGGCTTTGGTTCTCATGGGCTGATTGATAGAGATGAGAAACAGAAGAGTGAACTCCCAGAACCCACCCAAGGTGGGACACTAACAGAAGACCCAGCCCTGCACAAAGCTGGATCTCCAGTGGCCTCTCCACTAGGTTAGGGAGAAACTAAAGGCAGAAGCCACCACTCACCATCCCCACTAAAACCTAGAAAGAAATCTTAGCACTGAGTTGAGGGGAAAAGCATTTTCCCTGAGATTTCATAATCCCACATGGGCTCTCAGTGGTTTTGAAGCCTGAATTCACATTAAACTGAAACATCACAAGCTGAAGTTTTAAAGTATCCACCCAGAGATTTTGGTGTGAATGGAGAAGCAGGAAGAAGCAAATTCCCTCTTATTTTCCTGGATGTTCAAAAGCAAAAAAGGTAAACAGAAAAAATAATGCAGACTCTATTATATTAACCAATCCCTCAAAAATACATAGAGACTAGCAAAAGCAAAGATTTCACACAAAAGCTATGAAGATGAAGTGAAACAGAAATTGCTTGGTGGAGGCTGTGGGAGAGCAGAATAGCAAGCCAGCCCAGGAGTGGCCAATTTCAAACAACTCCAGCAAAAAATACTTCACCTTTAGTTGAGGGTTCATTTTAAAGAAAAGTTTCTCAACTTCAGCACTATTGCCATTTTGGGTACATAATTCTTTGTTGTACAGGCTGATGCATTGTAAGATGTTTAGCAGCATCTCTGGGTTCTACCCACTAGATGCCAGCAGCATCACTGCCAGCTCCAAATTTTGGCAACCAAAAATGTCTCCAGACATTGCTAAATACCCCCTGAGGGGTAAAATTGTCCCTGGTTGAGAACCACTGGTCTAAAATAATAAACTTAGATCCCTTGTATTCAACACAAGCTACATACAGAGCTGAGAAGCACAGAGTAGAGACAGAGAAGCCTCATTGTGGGTGATGGAAGGTGGAGTTAGGCAACTAATGCACAGAGAAAATAGCACAGTAGCCCAGTGACAGCAAATCTCAGGAAAAGCCAGCAAAATTACACTGCCTGAAAGAAACTTCTACAATAGCTGGGGCATAGGAATCCAACTCATTCCAAGAGATGTAATTTTTAACACTGAGTTAGCACAGAAGCAATACAAAGATACTTCACAAAAGGATGGGAAAGGTCATTAAACCTACCAATAAAGAACACTGGCTAGAAAAAAAAAAAGTTACCATGGAATAGATGAAAAATATGACCAAACGTTGTTTCATGAATTAACAAATCTTAATAAAATAATTGCCTCTGTGAAGGAAGAACACAAAGCAGACATCTAACAACTCAGTGAAGAGATGGCAAGGCAACGGGAGGAGGTGAAACAAGAGCTGGAAGAACTGAGGGCAGAATTTCACAAATTCAGAAATTTCAGAAATGAGGAAGCAATCAGAAGGAGGTATAAATAAGAAGGAGGGTATAAATAAGGAAAGTGAATAGAAGGAGGCAAAAGGTACAAAGTGTTTTGTTTTTAATTAGAGAGAAAATGATAAATATAGAAAAAAAGACAAAAGAGAGCCAACATACACATAATTGGAGTCTCTGGACAAGAAAAACAAAACAATGAAACACAAAAAATACTTAAAAAATAGAATTAACGGAAACTTTCTTGAAATAAAAGATTTCAATTACGTAAAAGGTACTATGTGTGCCAGAGAAAGTTGACCTAGAACAGAAAACTCCAAGACTCCCTTAATAAAATTACTGGGCTTTAAAGATAACAAAAATATCCTTTGAGCAGACAGGCCCCACAAAACAAATCACATCACTCATTAAAGGATAAAATCAGGCTAGCCCCAGCAATTTTCAGTGCCAAAACAGTGGCACAATACTCATGGAATATTTAAGGAAAAAAGGGTAAGCCAAGGATTTTATATGCTGTCAAGATGTTCCTCAAGTATAAAAGCTCCAAACATTTTTTAGACATGCAAGAACTCAGGGAGTACTGTTCCCATGAACTCTTCTTGAGAAAACTACCAGAGGACAAACTGCAAACCACCAAGTGGTGACTAGGGAAGCCACAGCAAAAGGAGGACCAGGAGAAAGCACTGAATGCACTTAAATGTAGAGTGGAGGCAAAAAGAAATGTGGACATCTGAGTGTAAATTTGTATATGCTATGACAATGTAGAAATGACATATCTAGTAAAAAATGGGGTGGGGGGAGTGAAAGAAGATGAGAATAGAGTATGTTCTCTGATGGCCCTGTCTGTAAGAGCTAGGAGATAAGGAAGATCATCGCAAGTAGAGAAATTAAATAATAGCAATATGTTTAATATATTTAATATAGCATACTTAAGAATACAAAGATAAACATGTATAGAGATCATTTTGCATTGTGTTGAGGGAAGAGATGGGGAGGTGGGGAAATGTACTGATTTTTCTATTGCTCATTCTGGGACACTAACAGATACTGTCTAATCAAGTAGGGAACTAACTGTTCTATATAATGCTATAATTATGAAGGTAAACACTAGAAAAAAGGAAGAAGAAGCCTTCCTAAATAAGATTTTTAATTGCTCTGGCTAGAACTCCCAGTGCAATGTTGACTAGCAGGACAGAAGCGGGCATCCTTATCTTGTTCCTGATCTCAGGGAAAGCTTCCGGTCTTTCACCATCTGGTAAGAGGTGAGCTGTGGGCTTTTCATAAATGTCCTTTCCCACACTGAGGAAGTTTCCTTTTATTCCTAGTTGCTGAGTGTTTCTATCATGAAAAGATGTTGGATTTGTGGAACCACCTTTGCATTCCTGGGATAAATCTCATTTGGTCATGGTGTAAATCCTTTTAATAGGCTAAATTGGATTCAGTTTGCTAGCATTTTGTTGAGGATTTTTGTACCTATATTCATAAGAGATACTGGTCTGTAGTTTTTCCTGTGGTGTCTTTGTCTGGCTTTCGTATCAGGATAATACTGACCTCACTGAATAAGTTAAGTAGTGTTCCCTCCTATTCTAATTTTTGAAGACCTTGAGAAATATTGGTGTTAATTCCTCTTTAAATGTTTGATAGAATTCACCAGTGAAGCCAGATCCTGGCCTAAACATTTTCTTCGTTGGGAGGTTTTTGATTTACTGATTCAATCTCTTTACTTGTTATAGGTCTGTATTTAACTAATTTTTAAAATATATATATATATATTTAGATTAAATCTCAAAGTAAAATAAAAACCAACTCTTCACTGTATGCAAGAGACATACCTAATACAAAGAGGTTGAAACTAAAAGACAAACAGAGGCATTCTAGTCAAATAAATAATAATAATGATGGTTAGCAGAAGTCATTATTTCATTATCAAACAAAGTGCAATTCAGGCCAAAGCACTAAACAAAATGGAAAGGAATTGTGTTATCTATCAGGGCACCACTCAAATGCAGATATAACTATTATGAATGTCTGTGCAGCAGATAACCCAGCAGCTACATTCACCAGGACTAATTACTGCAGCGCAAGGAAAATCAGAGCACATGAGAAGTAGGAGACTGGAATTCATCTCTCATGGCGGGTCTCAGGGGCAGAAAAGCAAGGATAGTGTAGCACGTAAGGCAGCTCTGCTGAACACAAGAGACCTACAGAAGAAACAACTTTATTTTTCTCTCCTGTAACAGTCCAGGACGGTAGACAGCTCTGCTCACTCAATAGTTCAGGGACCCAAATCCCTTCCAAGTTGTGGTTCCACCATCCCCTAAGACTGCAGCAACATCTGCTTGGTAGAATCCAAGTTACCACCATATTCACGTTGCTCCTGGCAGAAGCGAGGAGAGATTGTGGAGCCCATAATCTCAGGCCTGGGTCTGTAAGTGGCAAATACTACCTGCACTCACATTTTATTGGAGGAAACTTGTCACTGTATAAACCTAAATTCAAAGAGTGAGGTGAGCTGGTAGTGGCCCAGCTTCACGCCTAGGAAAATGGATAGAAGAGACCTCAGGGGATCGCTACCAATCTGTGCCAAAGCCCGTTCCCCAGGGTGCTCACTCCCCCATGAGTAGGACACACTCAATCCTCTTCCATGGGGGACACACCAGAAAGTCCATCCAGTTACCGTACTGGTGATCTCTCAGGGATACACAGACCTCTCCACCAGGTTCAGATGTGGTTCCTTGTGGTCCGAAGGCCTGTAAGCTAAAAGACAATTCTTTTTCCACCTATCTGACCAAGAGAGAGTAATGAAACAGAGAAAGTGAGACCACAGTAAACACCCCCATTCAGAAGACAGAGCATGGACAAATACACAGTAATCCCAGGGCAGGAACTGTCAGGACCCCTGCCCTGGCAGTGGGTGTTCTGTCTGCTCTGGTTTTGCCCTCTGGAACATTCTTCCTTCTCTTCTGCCCTCTTCTGAAGTGGGTGTCAACACATCTGCCTTGGGGGCTGTTTTAGGGCCTAAACAACTATGGGTTTTTCTTTGGGAAAAACAATGCCCTGGAAGATGTATTAGAGACCAAAGTCTATCTGCTTCCAGTCACACCATAAGCCAGTAACCACACTTGATGCTCAGGTGATTCTCAAGTCTACTTCATTCCTTTGCTTCTTAGCTCTAGCCACACCTCTTTCCTCACATTAAAGGCAGCTATTTGGAGTTCTACTGAAATAAGAGGCTTACTGAGAAGCAAGGCCCTTATTCTGATCCTTACTGAGAAGCAATGCCCTTAGTCTGATCCTTGCCTTGGGGCTGGATGCCTTGAATGAATGTTTTGCTTAACAGATAATCTTTGAGAAAGGCTCTGAGCCATAACTGTCAGATCTCCTATTGCTTAGGTGACAGAAGCAGACGGCTTTTTCAACCCTGTGAGGCCCCGACATTTTAAGACATTATTCCCTTTCATCTTTGCTTGAAATCGGTCCAACGTGTGTGGATGTCATCTCTTTTCTTTGAAAATCTTGGTAAAAGTAACAAGGAGCAGCCAATATTCACTAACCATCTAGCTCTTCCCGACTTCTCCTTAAGTTACAACCTTGGAAGGTACAAAATCTGCCTTTCAGACCATCGCAGGAAACAATTTCACCTATTATTTGGCCAAGAGTCCCCAGATTTCCAGCATACAAAACTACAGTATCTGTGTTCCTGCCACCTGCTCCCTACCCACTAGGTTTCAGTTATGGCAGGACCCTACTCTTGGTGCCAATTTTGATATTTGTTAGGGTAACGGTTGTTGACGCTGTGTGTGTGTGTGTGTGTGTGTGTGTGTGTGTGTGTGTGTGTGAGAGAGAGAGAGAGAGAGAGAGAGAGAGAGAAAAGAAATGGTGACTTAAAGAACTAAATTTCTTTCTCATGTAGTAGAAGGAGGTAAGCACGCCAGACTGAGGTTCCTTCCCAATGTCTAGTCCACCATCTCTAGGGCTGTGTCTTCATCAGCATGGTAGAAGCTACGCCACCACCATATATAGGTTTCAGCTGGCAAGTGGAAGGTAGAAAATGTGGGAGAAGCATATATACAGTCATTAGACCTAGGTGTAGAAATGGCACACAAGTGTCTACCTACATTCTGCTGGACAGAACTTAGTCTCACGGACATACCTATCTATAAGAAGGTCTAGTAAATGTAGTCTAATCCTGTCCCCAGGTAGAACAGGAAAACAGATTACAGTGAATACCTATTAGTCTGTATCCCAGACACAGAACATACTAACATTATAATTTATTGGGAAAATCTGACATATGAAAATTGTAAACACACTGTGTTTTCATGTGACCATGGAGCTTTCATAAGGTCATAGAGAAAATCTCAACAACTTCCCAAAAAGAGAAGTAGTATGGAAAACATTATCTGGCCACACTGAAACTAAAGAAAAAGAAATTAATAACTAAATCTGAAAAAATACATATTCTTCTGCTTGGAAAAATTTTAAACTGGTATTTAAACAACTCAGGTCAAAAGGAAATGCAATCTAAAACTGCAGTATTACCATAAAAGAGTGAAAATGAAATATAGTTACAGAAGTAGTTGGAGGAAAGTTCATAGCCTTAAATATCTATATCAATTTTTTTTGAAAAGAGTGGTAAGAAGTAAAGTTAGCTTCCAATTCAGAAAGTTAGACGATAAACTGAAAACTAAGGAAAGGAAGAACTATAAGAGATAAAAGCAGACATTAATAAAAGTTATAAAATAGAAAATAGTATGTAACTAATATACAAACTCAAAAGCTGGTTCTTTGAAAAAAATCCAATAGCAAAAGGCAGAGGAATGAAAACTATACACAATCTAAAATGATAGGGGGAATTCCACAGAAACGGAAGAGATTAGGAGGCTCACGTGAGATTAATTGGTTCACGTTATGCGAATGAACTTGAAAATATGGATGAAATGGATAATTTCCTCAGTAAAAATAATGTGTCAAAATGGATCCAAAAGAAATAAAAACATTTAAACAGATCATTTCTATCAAGGAAATAGAGAAAAATGTCGAGGGTTATCATTTTCAGGTAGCACCAAAAAAAGAAAAATTCACAGCCCAACATCATTTGTGAAAAACAACTCAAAATACCTAAATAAAATATCTAACAGAATCTAGCTGCATATTAAAAGAGCAGTACACCATGCTGACATAGGAATATTCTCCTGGACTTCAAGTACAGTTTAGCGCATCTATTAGTATAATTTATTTTAGTAATTGATCTAGGGAGGAAAAAAAATCATGGTCATCTCCATAGATGCCAGAAAGACATTTAACATTCACCTCCACTCTTTATAAAAGCGTTCAATAAAATAGAGATCATTGGATGTTTGCTTTAAAGTATCCTTTCGGGTGTTTCTTCTAGGATTTGTTACACAGGACCAGAGCCATGTTGAGTCTAGGGTGGATTACCCCCGCTACTGAGGCAAGCCCCTTCTGAGTACTCTTCCCAACGCCCGGTGAATCATAAGGTTTTCCAGTCTGGCTGATGGGAACAGGTGTTATTCTCAGTCCTGTGTGAGCACCAGGTAGGGTTTCCTCTAATCCTTTCTGGTTGTTTCTTTCCGCAGCCTCGCACGCATTCACTGATCTGTTGAATCCTGGAGGGAGACCCTCTGCAGATGTCTGGAATTCGTTCTTTCTGCAGCTCTCTCCTCTCGGGCACACTGCCCTGCCAACTCTAGACGCCGTGGTCTGCCCAGGCTCTCAGCTTCCTCTTCTCAATTCAGGGAGTGTGCCAGGCTCCATCTGAACCCCCCTTCCTGAGCCACAGTCTTGAAAGTCTCTCAAGACAGAAATCCAGAGCAATGCAAGGCTCACATGATTTATTTCCTATCTCAAGGATCAGTGTCCTTCACTGCCTGATGCCCGGTGACTTGAAAATTGTTGTTTCATGTACGTATTGTCTGACTTTTGGGGCTATTCCAGGAAGGAAGGTAAATTCAGTGCTGTTGCTCCATCTTGGCTGACAGTCTTCCAAAGCTTTTGGTTCCGCTAAGAAGAGGAGTGGAGGCATGTATGTAATTTGCATATCATCTGCATAATATGAAATACACAGAAAGGCCCTACACCCCTGTCTCCAAGTCTTTGGTTCTCTCTTCCCAGGTGAGGAGAAACATACAGCAGATCCAGCTGAGAGAAACCAGGGCTCCCCTGTAGTACCTGCAACTGAGTCTTTGTCCCCTGGCCTCATCAAGGATGTGGGATCATTTTACCCACGCTACTGAGCCAAGTCTGTGCTGGTTTTCAATTACCTGAAGACTGTTTGCTTAGACAGTCCGTTAGCCAACTGGTGCCTCCGCTTCCCTATCTTTGCAAGAAGGCGGACTGAGCAGCATTTCATCCAACCCCATAAAGCATCCTTCCAAAGATACTCTATGCATATACAAACTTCTCCCTAACAGATGCACTGTTCTTCACCGTGCTTCTCTTACATTAAAATGGATCTTAAGGACTTTTCCATATCAGCACATAACTTCTTTATTTTTTGCTATTGCATACTATTCCATTCTTAACAGAGGTATTGTGTGGTAGCCAGGCTCCCAGATGGTTCCCGGTAATCCTTTTTTGCTGGGATTCACACCCTTGTGTAATCTTCTCCCACTGAATCAGGCTGATCACCCACTCTGGGGAAAGCCTGCCACCATGTCAGGAGGACACTCAAGCTGCCCTCTAGAAAAGACCACATGGAGAGGAGCTGAGGCTTCCAGCCAATGACAGTGCCAGTTTACCAGCCGTGTGAGTGTGCCACCTTGGACTCTCCAAGCCTAGTCAAGCCCTCGTATGGTTACAGCCCCAGCTAACGTCAGACAGCAGCCTCATAAGTGACTCCAAGTCAGAACCACCCAGCCAAGGTGCTCGCAAACACTGACCAGAGAACTCATGAGAGATATTAAATAATTATTGTTGTTTTACACCACCAAGTTTCGGGGTAATTAGTTCTATGGTAATACAGATTTTGGTAACTGGAACAAAAACCTAAACAATTTGGAGTAGCTTTGGGGCCAGGTAGTAGACAGAAGCTGGAAGGATCTTAAGGACATTGTTAGTAAAAACTTAAAGACTGTTAGGAGAAGCTATATTTCAGAATAGCTATGGACCAGTGCCTTCTGTGTACCTTCTATTTTCCTTCTTTTTGAAGAGAAGGGTCTATATAAGCTATCCTATGCTTGTTCTACCACTGTATGTTGGATGTGTGAGGGACAGATAATTTGTCCCTATAGTCTACAGGTCTTCAGATCAAGAGGAACCATAGGTAGGGAGCTGTACCTGAGGAACTGTACCTGATGAGCCTCATTGAACTTGGATATAATTTAGATGAGAAGATTTCTGGATTTTGAGATGATGCTGTAAGAGGATAAAAGAGAACTACCAGGTGAAGGCTCTTTGTTTGCCAGCACCATCCTTCGTGCTGGGAGGCTGATGTGATGCTGGTACTGTGGCAGCCGTCTTGTAACCATGAGGGGAAAAGACATTGTCAAAGATGGCAGAGAACATGGTCAGAATCTGGGTCCTTTATTTTTCCCCCTAAGCCTTACTCATCTTTAGTGCCCAGTCCCTGACACCTGGCTTTATTTAATTTATTTTCCTGGAAATGGAGAGAGCGGCATAGCCCCTGGTGGCTTTCTGATCCTCAGACCCAGCTTTCACTAAGCTGGGTCTGGTTGTATTTCCTATCCATAAGATTCTTTTTGAATCTGGGTCTTTGATGGCATCACTGAGCCACTCAACCCTCCTTCAGCTGTCTTTTCTTTGAGCAGTAACTATTGCCTTTGTGGTCTGAGCCATGGCCACTCTGTGCTACACTTTTGAAGCCAAATACAACCTAGGTGACTCAGGGCCAGAGTCAAGATTTAAACCCCCGCCTCCACCCCAACTCAAGTTGAGAGCTTCCTCCCCATCCTGAATTGTTTTATGAATATATCCGTGTGTGTGTGTGCATGTGTGTGTCCCCATCAGGCTTCTTTAGGGCCAAGGACCATGCCCCCCACTGGGCTCAGTCCCACACTTGGGCTACTCATTGATGGTCCAAAACAGATTCAGCGTACCCAGAAGCTTTCTACGGGATTACATTCTACAGCAGACCAAAGAACAGCTAACCA